>NC_036254.1:26038515-26041982 GCF_002742605.1 Olea europaea var. sylvestris
TTTCATCTATATGACAAAGTCCGCCATGCCAGATTTAAGTAATAATTAGATTATCGCATTTATGCCTTATAATTTCTATATTCATTATAGAATCCTTAGTATTAAAGAATATAAACGTCGTTTTGTAATTTACCATAGCCATTAGGATCTTATCAAGATAAACAAGAACAACTATTGTCCTTAACATTAAAATGGTTCATGTTCGAACATGAAATTCATTTTAATGTTCCAGCTATGGTTGGTATAAAGCGACGTTTCTTTAATTCCAATAATAAACTAAAAGGCAATGGCAAAAAGTATATTCATACAGGCAATGCAGCAACCTTTGCTCATCTCCAACGTGTATGTCAACTTCTCCCTTTCGCAGTGGTCTACTTCTTTTTAGTTTCTCCATATTTGTATAAATATGGGATTTACATCTGGTATCAAATACTTAAGAAACTCGTGAAATAGGCGTAAGTCACGTAATATTTCTTCCAATGACCTTTCATTCTATAATGAAATCAAGGGTCATTAGATTTGATATTGTCCTTCGCTTTGATGGTCTTAACCATATTGGACGCTTTCACAAAGCCTCTTTAGACTTCCTCTTAACATCTTTAGAAGAATCAATGACTTGCCCACCACTAACTTTGATGTTGGGCTTAACAGTCTTAAGTATGATAAGCAACTCAATAATTGTGCGTTCAAGTTTATTCACGTTAAATTCATAATTATGAATAACTTTCTCTGATAGAGATTGCAAAACCAAGTCACTACTTAGTTCATGGTTTATGATTGAACTCAATTGAGACATTTCTCAACGTCAATCATCTTCAGTGTTTAAGTATCGATTGAAGATTACTCTGTCATTTTGCACCGATATAGTTGTTCGGAAGTCTCATATCCTTCCACACACGATTATTATCTTACATCTCTTTGTAATGAAGAATTATGTGTTAACATCTATACTCTCAAGTCCTTTTGTAACTCAGTGACATAGTTGCAAGCATCACGTGTGTACAATACTATCTCATCACTGTATTTATCATGGTAGCCACATTTTCTTTAGTTTAATTATCATCAGGTGTTACTGGAAAATGGCTACTGAAGGACAACTAACTTTCTTATGCCTGAAAACAATTCTCAAATTGCAGTGCCAATCAAGAAGAATTAATTTGGTTGTTGGCATCCAATATGCCTCTCAGATACACATAGTTATTCACGATTCAATAAATATAAATGACGAAAAGAAAGAGAATAATATACAAAATGCATCAATTAATTTAACATGGACTTTTATTAAATTAATTATACTCTCACTGTTTAATACAAATTTATGGCCCTCTTACATGAATTTATGGAGTCCATACTTGACTCCCAGTGGATTGAGATCTCATCTATTATATTAAGACCTCGAGTGTACTCAACACGCCTTAATATAACATTTGGGAAGATACTATTATCAATTGTATCTGCATACAACTTTCAGATCATTAAGCTGACAACTCTTTATTTTCATACATCTTATGTGTTAGCTTAACATACCTCTAAAATTTATTTCCTTGAGTGTACTCAACAAAAGATAAATTTTAGTTAAGTCAAACCCGTCATTCAGAAATATCTAATAATTCATAGTGTCAACATATCCCTAATAGACCAACCTTGAGTGTACTCAACAAGTTGAGGCGATTTGGGACTCTTGTTTTTCACTATAATGATGGAAGACAATTATAAATGTGGTTCAATATTTTATGGAGGGATTTTGAATTCAAAAGTCTCATTGTAACAGTAATATATATTTTATTATACATTTATCATGCAAATAAATAAATAAATATAATATAATAGTATGGGCGATTATGAACTTTACTTTCTAGTCTTCCCTAGCCATAAGGAAGACTAGTTGGTCAATTCCTAGGGGGTATTGCACTGATCAATATCAATGCGTCATATCCATGATCTCCTCCTCTTCTTGTTTCTTCAATTAATCTAATTGCAACCTGTATCCTATATTAGTTGGTACGCAGGCCTAAATGAAATTGGACTCGCAGGCCCATAGCAACAATAATAATAACGGATTCTCAAGTCCAAAATGATCAAGAGCTCACAGACCCAAAATAATAACGATAATAACGAGCTCGTAGGCCCACAAAACAACAAGAATAAAAATCAACCATTCAATACATTCATATGGTCGAGTCCATAATCATCCACTAATAATACATTCATCACATAAATGTATGTATATATAATATCTAATATTATATCCTAACATGTTTCAAGTTTCTAGCAAGTAATTCATCTAAACTCTTTTAGACATATGGATTGGAACAATTAAATAATTGATTAATCATATTAATCAATTAATTTAATTAGCGGGCATATTTAATTAAAATCAAATTTTAATTAAATATCAAATTAGAGTCCAACTCTAATTTTACAATTATAGGTGGATTATTTAATTGAAATCAAATTTTAATTAAATATCAAATTAGAGTCCAATTCTAATTTCAAAATTCAAGGCGATTAAAATCAAATATTAATCAAATAACAAAATTAGAGTCAAACTCTAATTCTAAGAATATAGGGCGAACTTATTTTAATTAAAATCAAATTTTAATTAAATAAGATATTAGGGGAACCTGTTTAATTAAAATCAAATTTTAATTAAACAACAAATTAGAGTCTAATTATAATCTTAAATGAAATTTTAGGGCGGGACAATTTAATTAAAATTAAATTTTAATTAAATATCAAATTAGAATCTAATTCTAACTTCAAGAATATCTTCGGGTGAAAAATTAATTAAAATCGAATTTTAATTAAGTCCTAAATTAGAGTCTAACTCTAATTTAAATTGAATCAATATTTTAAACTAGGATAACACTCCTAAATAAAATAAAATTTAATTGGGGTCAAAGTTTAACATTTAAGTTAAAAACCAATTTTAACAAAAATATGAAAGTCGTCAATTTTAAATAAAACTTCACTTTGGGCCAAATTAATAAATATGAGTCAAACCCAATTTACTTCAATTTTAAAACACTTTTTAAAATTGCAATCCAAATCCTTTTTGAAAAATTATGAGCAAGACCTTCCAAATTCGCAAATTGCAGAATAGGTCCTCCTTTAAAAAATTGCATTTGACCCCCTTTCTACATAATTGCATACGGGGGCCTTCAATCACATTAATTGCAACGAGGCCCCCGCCTACAACCTCCTTTACCCGTTAACTAAGAAACCCTAATTCAATTCAATTTATTTATTATTATTATTTTTTGTTTATTATGGCCTGTGGGGCCAGCTGCCCTCGGAAGGGCTATCGCCCAGCGGCCGACGCTGCCGGGCGGCGACCGCTGCCTTACCCGGCAGCAGCAGTAGCGTCCGAAGCTGCTGCAACAACCGTCGGCGTTGCTGCTTGCCCTTCCAGGCGCAGAGGCGTGCGCCGCCCGTAGCTGCAGACCACGATCCGGTCCTCCTCCCCC
>NC_036254.1:26042582-26043677 GCF_002742605.1 Olea europaea var. sylvestris
TGACGGGAAATGTCACGTGGTATGACAAAATCAAATTCGTTCGTTTACCGTGAAACTATAATCCCTTCGTCAATATGATCCGATCAATTACGAGATATGGAATTGTGTCAATCCCGAATTTCGATCATATCTTTCACTCCACTATTAAGTCAATATAAGTCGAAAACTCCTTTTCGACTTATGAGTACACCTTGGCTAAGGATTTCGTTATCGACTTAATTGAATGAAACGCAGATCATAATCTCCTACTATCTAAGAGTGACGAATCTTTTATTGGTCAATCACAACCTTCATACGATTCTTGACGTACCCGAACGATGTCGTATTAGCGGCTCTTTGCAGAGCAACATCCAACACTGTCAAAGTATGACTGTACTCATATAAGGTACCATGATGACCTCAAGTCTAAGGACCAATTCCACTACCAAACGTTAGAGATTAACCACTGATACTCAGATAGTTATCCATGTGGAATCTCTCGACGGGTCTCCGATATTTTGTTCTATAACAAAACATCCACGTGTTCATTTAAGTGTCACCACACTTTAACTTGTGAGATCAGCTACTTACTTCACAAATAAAAAATGCCACACATGATGGCCTATCCGTAATAACGATATCCATATCTCGTTATCACTTACGACCACGGGCGATTTAAGATTCAATCAGATGTAATTTGTATCTCACAATCACAACTCCTTGTAATTAACAAATTACGAATATTTGAATCTACGGACTCTATTATTTATTTAATTGTCTATTAATTAAATAATAGATCTACCATTTAATTGCATTAATTATATATAAAAGTATTTATGTCCAAAATTGATTGGACTTAGGGCATAATACTTACAATTACTTGGAGAGTTGACAACCTCGTAATAAAATTTGGTTGCGATTTGTATCTTTTATTTATTTTTTGTTTATTAATTTGAAGAGCAAACAAGAAATTTTATTCTCTGTTTTAATAAAAGTTTTGGACATAAATTGTCATAAAAAACAAGATGTGCTAATTAAGATTGATATAAGAATGCGATAAAAAAGTTGAGGGCATAAATGTGATAACAAGTACATTTTATAAATATTTCGTGCAAT
>NC_036254.1:26043777-26049695 GCF_002742605.1 Olea europaea var. sylvestris
ATGCACTGTGCAAATGTCTTTTTACCAATGAAAAATGATCATTTCATGTGTTTGACACTCTGAGATATCAGAAACAAGAAAAAAAATATATATTATAGTTTCTAATCAAGCGGCTTCCATAATATCAATTATAAGCTCTTCAATTCAGTAACCTCACAAATAACTAAAACAAACTCAGCAGCATAATTGTAACTTATAATTCATTATCATGCTTTACAAAATTTTCCATGACAGTCCAAAAATAATATTTTGAAATTTTCAGTCAACAGAAGTAAAAATTGAATGCCTTACTTCTTCTCAAAAATCCTCTTATTATCTACATCCTCGTCATCCTCATCAGCTGCACTAAATAGCCTATAAACACGTAAAGCCACTTCACGGAACTCCTCTGACACCACTTCACCGCCCATCAACTCAACCACTGCTCCAATAAATTGTTTGTACGCCTGCCGTACCTCAGCAGAAGCTGCACAGGTTAAACATGAATTACTTAATCGCAAACATTCACAAAACCATAATAAAATACACCAAATTAACACCTTTACCAAATTCCTCGCATAATCTAATCGTAGTAGTGTTGCTCATACAAAATACATATATAAAAGTTAATTTAAATTGCTTGTAACTGTACGGATTAAACATGAATCATTTCCATATAACCATACGAAATTACACTAATCCAATCCTTTTAGTTACAAAATTCAAATACAAAACGAATTTATTCTTCAAATTTTTTTACGAAATTACACTAATCGAATCCTTTTTTAGTTACAGAATTCAAATACAAAATGAATTTATTCTTCAAAAGTTTTTCTCAATATATACAAATACATATCACACACGGCTATAGAGTAAGAAAGCACCTTTATCCCATCCATAAACGACCTTTCGAGCAAGTTCTGATTCTTCAACTGAAGCCACCGAACTAAATCATGGAACAAATTCATGTTTCAATTCATCATTTAAAACAATTTATTTCAGAACTCGACAAAATTGAGGAAAAAAAACACTTTTACCTATTTAACTTAAGACTTTGAAGGAACAATCTTCGTTGCAGATAAGCTTGATCGGCGTCGAATGGGAGTCGAAGAGAATTGGTTAAGCGAGGAAGTTCAAGCAACATTTTCATTTCTTAGGGTTTTTGCTTATTGCCCCAAAGACCCTAGAATATAGAATATGTACAGTGTGTATAGGTAATTCGTAATTGAGCAGAGAATTTGTGAAGAAGAGGTGTTGCTGATCTTTGTTGTTTAGTTTTGTTTGGGGAAGAAGAAATGCTATTGGGTACGATACTGTACGGTTCTGCGAGTCGGTCCTATTTCCTCACGGGCTTATGCCGTCGTCAAAAATAAATCGGACCAAATGTCGAAAGAATTTACACAAATAGCACTCTTCCAGTAACTATCTATTTGATTTAAGAGTGGTCGTATTATCATCATAATTTTTATTTGACACACTATATTTTAATTATTGTTAAACTTTTTAGTTTTTGCTTATTGCATCAATTATTATTTTTAAAATTTTTCTATTGAATCCTTATCTTCAACCTTTCATTAATCAGTATGTCTCGTCATAGATAATGATTTATATTAAAATATTTTATTTTCATGTTTTGAGTGAAAGGAAATACCTTTTACGTACATTTTTAGAATTATAATGTAAAAAAAAAAAAAAAAAAGTTGTTTTATGTCATTTCAATGGACTTTTAGGCATAAAACTATTATCAAAATATAAAATATTTTAAATAATGAAAATTTTAAAAAAATAAATGAATGACATTGAAATATCGTAATGGATATAAGTATAATAATAAGCTAAGATCAAGAATCTTAAATGCAAATAAAATAAGGTGCAAGAAATAAAAAATGTGGTGTGAGTATAATTACACATACCAAATTTTATTTTATTTTTCAATTATGAAGAGGGTTTTTTTTTTCTTTAGTCGATGTTTAATATGTTTGCTTCGTGGTGTTTGCATTCTTTTTACACAGACAGAAGTCACAAATTACTTAATAATGGATTTAAAAGGTACATCAGTTTCCAATGAACGAAGCATATATCATTTTATTATATATATCTTAGTTCATCCATAGTTTAATTTTCATTTTCCGTTTTCCTTTCGTTCGTTATGGAAATCTATGATCAATTCCAATTTTTAACGAATTGAATTAGATGATTTTATATGTCAATTTTCTAACTTGCTCTTATGGAATTAAAGTCGAAAAGATTGAAAAATAAATCAGTCATTTACAATCACTAACAAAGAATTCATAGAAAAGTTAAAAATTATTAAAATTTCTTTAAACAATTCCTCTGATTTTTGAGAAATTGTCCTGCAGTATTTATAGTTCCTTGAATTTAAAGATTATATGTAGAGAAATGGTATCATAATAAGAGTTTCTTCAATTAATCATCTCTTTATTATTAATTTTTTTTAGAGTGGAATGTGCCGTTGGTACTGAATCATCTCAATGTTAAAATTATTATATTTTACACTTATTTATTTAAATTATGTAGGTTATGTAGCAGCTTGATATGATTTCTTATATCAAACTATCTCATCTAAATACTTAAACATTATAAAGAAATAAATTTATTTATTTATATGTCATGTTTAACTAATAGTTATCTTAGTAACGAATTAAGAAATATTGATAGAACGATATATAAATTATATGACTCAATCATTTCAATGTAAAGTCCAAACACCCGGTACAATAATTACCAACTTTTAGATCCTTCAACCTGATTTAATTTCTTACGAGCCACCAAATTTTATTCACTACAGTTTCATCTTTTCAACATAGGTTATGTAGCAGTTTGAAATAATTTCTCATGAGCTACCAATTATTTTTCTAGTTTCAAGCCTAAGAAAGGATATTGGAAGTAGTAATGTATATAAAGCCCTGTTTGTTTTCCATTCTTTCTCCATTAAAATAAAAAATATGAACGTTATACATCACATCAAGTTATCAAATTTGAATTTCTATATCTTGTGTAGAATCCATAACAATTATATTTTTCATTCTCATTTTTATAAAAATGGGAAACAAACGCTCCCTAAACTCTTATTTGAGCCACATTATATTCCTAAAAATAAATTTTTGAATAGTGCATTAATGGAAAATGTGTGGTTAGAAAATAAAGAAAAGTTTTGAATTTGAGTGTAATATTATTTTATTGAAAAATGTGTGATTGAAATGATTTCAAATTACTATTTAAGAGTATATTTTTTTGAAAAAATATCTCAAACAGAGCCTAAGTCTGATTTTTTACAACCTTTTTTTGTTTTACAGATTTAATTGTGTCCCTCTAATTTTAAAATGTCTGAGTCCGTCTCCGTATGGATTCCATGAAATCTATCTTTATCAAATAAAACGCATGCGATATTACAATGGGTATGAATGTGACGTATTTATGGCTTATTCAAATATGGGGAATAGGATGGCATTGGATACTCCTAGTTTTAGTAGCTCTGCATGGTTTCGTAGACCTTTATCTTTATTCCTCTAATGCAGTTAAAGACAACTAATTTTACTCTAAAAGAGGGAAAAAGAATTGGTGTTCCAATTTAATTTATGTTTTATTCAGGTCGCCGAATTTTAAAATTTATTTTAGTTTGGTCATTGTGTTCGTTTACTTTTAGTATTTAGTATTGTTAACATAAATGATTATATAGATAGTATCACTCCTAAAGGATAAATGTCATATCGATTAAGTACTAAAATATTAGAATTATGCTACTTGTACATAAAAATGATACATATGGAATTACATAAAATGATGTGGAGAGAAAAGATTAGATAAAAAAGTAGATTATATTTTAAACGACAAATGATGGAGTGATATATGGTATTATGTAACCCACTATATAAAATTTAATGTACACGTAGTAATGTCTAAAATATTAATAAAATATGCGAGATTGAACTATTATTCTTAACAAAGTTGACCCTCTAAGATGGACTCTCGAATTTTAATATGTTACAAAGTCTATTAAGCTTAAATGAACAATGAATTGGTCTACTTGTACACTTTTCGTGTATATAATGGGTTATACCTCCCTCAACATCACCCAAAAAAAAATTACATTAGACTAAGACTGAAATAGTTGCATGGATTTAAAAATTGGTGCTCGTTTGAGAACACTATCTTGCAAAGCATTTTAATGGTACATTTTCCATGTACATAATGTGTTACACACCTCTCAGCGTTACCCATAAACAATTTCATTAGACTAAAGACTAAAATAATTGCACAGATTTCAAAATTGGCGTTCGTTTGAGAACACCATCTTGCAAAGCATGTTAATGGATAAATTTTACATTCATCAAAATATTAATTAGCATATAAGGAATTGAACTATTCATCCCATTAAGGTTGACTTATGCCGTGAAAGTCTAGTGTTGACTCTCCATTTAAATAAAAGTACATTTTTTACGTGGATAAAGTTTGAGTTTTTTTTTTTAAGGGAAATGTAATTTAAGGTTTAAGAAATGCCTGAAATTAATGAAAATTCACAGAAAATAAGAAGATGAAAAGGGAAAAGAAACTTAACCATTTTCTTGGCCATTTCCACCCCCAAGCCTTTAGAAATTAAGGTCTTTTGGTTTGAATTTATAATTTTCTTTAAAAACTACTTTTAGGAAGTGCAGCTTTAAACGTTGTCAACATTACACTTTCATGACAAAAAAGATTACACTCATCATTCAGAGACGAGGCCATGACTAATGAGGGAGTTAAGAATGTTGAACTGAACAATGATGGATATAATAATGAAAACTCAAATGAATAACTTAACAGATTATATAAATGAGAAATTGAACTTTACTCAGCAACTTTCTTTTGAAAAAAGAAGTAACTTTGGCCCAATTTGATTCCTATTCTTTGCGATAAAAATGAAAAATATGACCGTTATTTATTATATCAAGTCACCATATTTGACTTTCTATCTTTTGTGTGAATTCCGTAACGACCAGGGGCGGAGCCAGGGACTTTGTCCAGTACGGCACAAATTTAGGTATTCGCTGCAGTAATTTTTTTGGCCAAAAGCAGTAAATGAAAGAAAAGAGCTTCACGTAATTAATGCGGAGGGAATCTATAACAAATATTCACAAATGGGGTGAGCTATCCAGCATAGAAGACAATCTATAACATATACACACGTAAATATGACACCCTACCAAAATATATATATATCAAATATAGAGTTCCAAAACAAATTCTGAGTCAAGAACCTCAAATAACCACCAGCAAAATCGTGACAAAATTTTTTATAGAATACCAATTCTAACAAGCCTAAAGACAATCTCCCATCCTCATTCACTTGAATAACTTCTTTTCAAGTCTCGTCCCAATTGAAAAATCGAAGATGCGAGGGATATCCCGAGGATGTCAAGCCTAAACTTATTAACATTTCCAGAAGCATGTAGATTTTCAAATTAAAGCAATTAGTGGAAGATAACTTGTTACGACCTACTGCAATCAATTCTATTATTTCATTTCACTTGCTTTTAGATTAATACGATAATTAACGGAGATGCACAAACAAACACACAAACACATTGTACACATTTATGTGAACAAAGAGACATGTTTTGTGCATATATTTATGAAATAATAGCCGAACAGCCTGAACTACAAAAATAGGATGAAACTGGGAACGGTTTTAACTTTTAACATCAGCAGGCCTGTGGTCTATGAAACCTATGATCATGGGTCTAATGTTAAGACAGCCCAATTTAGTAAAAACTCCACAATTTTTTTTTAAATGGCCCAACAACTCATCTTCCCCATCAATTCATCCTTGTTCTTCACTGTGACGACAACGCTGGAGTTTTCTTCTTCCATTTTCTCCTTCTCTTCTTGGTCAGTTGGTCCAAACAGAAAAGGCTTACATTACAATTTAGAAAAAAAAT
>NC_036254.1:26054326-26063425 GCF_002742605.1 Olea europaea var. sylvestris
AAAATTTTATTTGAAAGACTTGCATATATATGTCAACAAAGACAATTAATGAAAAAATCAGGAAAATTAACTAGAATATGTTATGAAAATATGGAAACCCCTGTGCAATGGGGATATAATTCTGAAAGAAAAGTTAGTAAAAGAAAATATAAAAATAAAAAGTTTAAAAAATTTAGAAATTTTAATAAAAAATATATAAAACCTAAAAGAAGGTATTATAAAAGAAAGAATAATCCATATAATCCACAGAAAAATAAGAATTACAAAAAAAATAAAAGCCAATGTAAATGTTGGAATTGTGGAGAAATAGGTCATATAAGTCCTGATTGTGATAACAAGAAAGTGAGAATATTACAAAAAGAATATTTAGAAATAAAAGATGAATTAAGTGAAATGTCAGCTATTGAAGAATATTATGATCAAGAAGTATATATAAGTGAAACGGAAGAAGATGGATCAGGATCTGAATAAAGAAATTGAAGAAATAGAAAATAATAATATAAATATACAAGAATATGAAGGAATAGTAGGATATGGATTAAAAGTCACTTTTAACAATAATAAGTTTAGAAAACTGGAAAAATTATCATTAGATTTGAAAATAGGAAAATGGGAAGTCTTTGATAGAATTTGAAAAAGAGAAATAATAGCAATAAATGAATATCACAAAATAGAAAAAATCATAGATGTAAGAACGACTTATGGGCAACATAAAATAAATCTTTTAACAAAAAATACAGTTGATGAATTATTAACAAAGATTAGTAAAAAACAAAGTGAAAAAATTCAATATATTTATTTAGCAGGAATACAAATAATGTTTAAATCACTATTTAGAGAAGGGATATATTCACCCTTAACCATAACTCTATATGATGGAAGAATAATAAACTTAAAAGATAGTCATTTAGGAACAATAGAAGGAAATTTAGCATATCAAAAAATTATGTTTACATGTTATCCAAAATATTGTGTATCACTGAAAGATAGAAACTTTAATGAAGTTTTATGACTACATTTCAAGCTTCATAGAGATGATATTATGCAACCAGGTAATCAAATTATGATTATAGAATATAGAGCATTATACACATTTACCAATTCTCATTATGGGATATTTATTCCAATAAACCATATATTGAAGTTCATAAAGAATGTAAAAATATTAGTAAAATAATAGAACCAAATAAACAAATAAGTTTAGTTCCACAAGAATATGAATTAATATAGCAAAAAATAAACCTGAAACAACAGAATTAAATGAATGAGAATGTTCTAATAACATAACATTCAAGGATGAAAAATTAATTAAAAGATCAAAAAGTCTTAAAATACCTAATAAAAACCAGTTAGAAGAAATCAACAAAACAAAAGAGGTAAAACTATATAGGAATGCTGGAAACATGAAAATAAAAGGAGAATATTATAATGGAAGAGAAAATATAAATGGACCAAACATATTAATAGATACGGGAGCTAGTGAATGTCATATAATTTCGATTAGAAACAAAGGACTAATAACTCATAAAACTGAACCATATAAGTATGTAAATTTTGATGGACAAATACATATAACAGATTTAGAAGTTAAAGTACCAATAAAAATAGGATAAATAGATCTTTTAGTTCCATGTCATATAGATAAAAGTATGGATATAAACCCTCATATACTTTTAGGAATGAGTTTTCTAAATGGATTAGAAGATTTTAGTATAAAAAGAGAATGATTATATATCGTTCATAATGGACAAACTACATTATGTAAAAAAAATTAGATGAATAATCAAATAAGTTTTCCATTAGCTGTGTATATACAAATTACTATTGTAGAAACAAATATAGCAACTTGTACTTTAGTAGATATAGGAAGTGATATAACAATATTTAAATTTTTTAAATAAAATTATGGAATAATAATAGTAATATAAAAATAACTGGTATTACAGGAGAAAGTACTCAAATAATTAATAGTACTGATAAAGTTAATATAATTCTTGGAAGTAAACAAGTAACAATAAATAAAGTTTATAAATATGATAAATTAGAATGTGATATTATTAGGAAATACAACAATTTCAATATTATAAACAAAATAATTATATAATAATGTTACAAACACTTTATGCACACTTATTAAAAATCCCTAGAGAATTTAAATCTTATAGAGTTCAGTCAGCTCAGCGTGGTTATAAATGGGAGAAAAAACAATTTCTTAATAATGAAATAAAAAATAAAAGAATATTATATAAAAAGGTTCTAAAAATAGGAATAGAAATGAATATAGAAAAAATCATTGAACAATTAGAAAAAGTTTATGGAGAAAATCCATTATTATTTTGGAAACCATATCATCCAAAAGTCAAAATAGAATTAACAGAAAATGTTATAATAAGAGTAAGACCAATGATGTATACTATAGAATATACACAAGAATTTAAAAATTAGATAAAAAAATTGTTAGAACAAAAATTTATTAGACCCAGTAATGAACCTCATAGTAGTCCAACATTTATGGTTATGAAACACTCTGAACAAATTAAAGGAAAAGTTAGAATGATTATAAATTATAAAAAATTAAACAAATATACTAAATATGATGGTTACTTTCTACCAAATAAAGAAGTACTAATAAATATTGTAAGAGGAAAACAATATTATTCTAAATTTGATTGCAAATCAAGATTCTGGCAAGTAAAAATGGAAGAAGATAGTACACAATATACTACATTTACCACACCTCAAAAAAAATATGAATGGTTAGTTATGTCATTTGATTTGAAAAATGCACCACAAGTATACCAAAGAAAGATGGATAATATATTTAAAAAGTTTAATGAATTTCTAATTGTTTATATTAATGATATATTAATATGTTCTAATAGTAACGAAGAGAATAGAAATCATTTAATCCAATTTATTAATGAATATAAAAAATAAGGAATTGTACTATCTAAAAAGAAATATATAATAGAAAAACAAGAGATAGACTTTCTTGGATTATCAATAGATAAAAGAGAGATATAATTACAGACTCATATATCCAAAAAGATAGAAAGTTTTCCAGATAAATTAAAATCCAAAGAATAAATTAAATTTTTTTTAGGATGTTTAAATTATGCAAAAGGATTTATTGAAAATCTTTCTAAAAAAAGACATAAAATCCAAATTTTACTTAGAAAAACAAATATTAAGGGATGGAATGAAGAACATACAGAAATAGTTAAATCATTAAAAGAATTATGTAAAAATTTACCAAAATCAAGGTTACTAGATGAAAAAGATAAATTGATTATTAATACTGATACTTCAGATAAATATTGGTCAGCAATATTAAAAATGGATTTTAATGAAATTTGTAGATATTCAAGTGGAACCTTTAACCAAGTAGAAATAAATTATACTACTCATGAAAAAGAATTACTAGCAATTATTAGAGGAATAAAAAAGTTCTTATTGTTTTTATTATCTAAGAAATTTATTGTTGAAACTGATAATTCTCAAGTTGCAGGATTAGTTAGGAATAAATTACCATCAGAACCTCAATACAAAAGGTTCCATAGATAGCACGCTTATTTAGCGCACGCTTATTTAGCATTTTATAATTTTGATATAGTCCATATTAAAGGAGTTAACAATTTTCTTGCAGATTTTCTCAGTAGAAATATAGAATTTACTGATAGATAAAGCCAAAGCCATGGAGTTATACCAATCTATTCTACATATACAAGAAATGACAAATTTTCTTAAAAAAGAATCTGAAGATATAAGCTCTGGAGCAACCCAGATCTCAGAGATATTCAACTCAAATATGAAAATATTGTTGAATATCACTACTGAACATCATAAATATGCCATTGAACTTAAAAATCAAGTTGATGCTATTGCAGCACAACTAAAAAATATACTGTTTGAAACGGATATACCAAATAGCTCAGAAATGAGTTTTCCAAATCAATATCAAACAGAGACAACTGGAAGTAGCAGTGGACCCAGACGTGATAACATACCAACTGATAATAAAGGAGATTCTATTTCTGTATCATCAACCAAGAAAGTTATGATACATGGTAAATAAAAGAGATACCAAAACAATAAGCATCATAGACCAAGAAGATAAAATCCCTTTAGATCTAAACGAAGAAAAATATGTCGAAATAGTCAAAATCGCTTATGAAATAAAAATAAGTGATTCATATTTCATTTCTCCGAGAAATAATGTTTATCCTAGAATAACAGTTATGGAAGGATGTGACCCTTCATTCATAAAAATAATGACAGACTATGGATTCATGGATTTGATTTATCCAGGAAAAGATTTTACTGAAATTTCAAAGTTTGATGACATATTCATTAAGGAAATATTCAAATTTGCCAAGGGAAGGAAAATATTTTTAAAATTCTATTCAATCAATCCAGAATATGATGGAGTTGTTTACTATCCAATTGAATACATAATCTCAATTGGATATGTTGCAGCCAATTTCCAATTGATGTTATAGAGAATAATAGAAAAGTCCCAACAGTGACAAAATCATGGATCAGATATAGAAGAGCACTTGGAATTAAAGCCATCTACAACATTGCCAAAAATTTGTTTGATAAAAAACTCTCATGCCTGTGCCAATATGAAAATTGGATGTTGGTATCCAATGGAGGATTTGCAAAATCAGAAATTTTAAAAGACTACATTACAAGATTTGATATACATCAATTTCCAGGATGTCCTATCACTATAAAAGAATCTTGGCAGCTAAGGGAGTGTCCCAGCTACATGTGAAGAAATGAAAGAAGAAGACAAAGCACCTTTTGACAAAGGTGTATGAAGGACAATGATACTACATGTAAAGACATTGAAGATAAGGAGCAATAATAGAAAAGATGCTCTTTGAATAGAAAAGTTGAATCAACATGTGAAGATGTAGGCCCAAAGACGAAAATAAAAAGGCAAGTGTGCCTTGCTGATGCATTCAATGATGTAATAGAGTCTAAAAAACTTGTATAAATAGAGACATTACCAGAGAAGAATATCATCTCATCCTATCTTGAATTCTCGAGTTGTAAGCAATAGCCTATTCTCAGTGTAAAAACCAGTTTTTCTGGAAACCCCTTATACCAAATTAAAGTCTTGTATCAATCCTAATAGAAATAAAATTCCAATATTTTAATATCAATATGAGTTTTTAAATATTTTTCCCATAGATTCTTGAAAGATCAAATAGAAAGTTTCCTTCTTATTTTAACAAAAAGAGAGTTTTCCTTAACAGAAGTTTAGAGTTTTATTCTTTAGAAGCTGATACAGTGAGAGCAAGTAGTTGAAACAGTAACAATTTCGTGAAGGCAGGAGGCCGTTGAAGGAAGCAATTTACTGATTTAGAGCTCGAAGATCACTCGATTCTAAAAATACAGGTCTAGATCAAACATAAGGTAAAACTATTAAACTTTTGTTAAAATTAGAATGAATCTTTTAAAGGTCTTAAAAGAATCGCAGGGATAATTGCATGATGATTATTTTGGTAAATGTCAGGATATACAATTGAAGGATTAGATAATTTATTAGAAAGAATGTTAAAAAAAATAAAGAATATTATAGCTCAATTAAAAAATACAAATTTACCATTTGAAGAATACAGTACTTTAATTATAAAATATGAGATGAATGTTGTAAATTATTCTTATTTATTAGATCATGGAATGATTTTACATTCAAATATCCAAAATAGAGTTAATAGAAGATAGAATGTTTAAAAGACTAGGACATATGTTGCAATATAGAAAGAATCATTTCATTAAGGATAATATAGACATTTCCATAAAAATAAATAGTAACAGGCCAAATAGAAAAATCTCCCACAAAACTAACTAAATAACAAAAAAAAAATTTGAAATTATTATAAAATTATGAGATAATTATTGACGTTTGTTTAGATAAGTCTTATCTACTTTTAAAGAATTTATTTTATTCGAATTGTAACTTTTATTTTGAACGTTATTAATATGAGTCTATTATTATAATAAAGTTACACAAAAATCTTTGGAAAAGGATACACGTCTAGGGTCCATGTGGCATTAGACGGACAATGGTGCCATTTGGATGTGGCCCTCAATGTCAAGCACATCTCAAAATCTTTTGACTCTCTTTATTTTTTTTCTCATATTTCCCTTTTGTTTTAATGTTTTATAACAAAAATATCGTTCTCAAATTTATTATTAGGGAAATTTTGATAGTATAATTATATCTATCATCATACCTAGTGGGCCTCTTGATTAATTATCAAACATTAAGGGGCATTTGTTTCCCTTTTTTTTTTTTTTTAAAAATGGGAATGAAAAATATAATTTTTATAAGCTCCATACAAGATATAGAAATTCAAATTTGATGACTTGATATGATGAATAATGATTATATTTTTCATTTAATGGGGGAAGAATGGAAAACAAAAAGGGGCTAAATAGATAATATGTTAAGAGTCAATTACCACTTAAATTTTGACGAGATTATCACCAACAATTGATACAAACTCAAGATCCAATAACGAACAAATTAAAACTCAAATCTAATTATTAAATTTTGTGTTATATTGTAATGATTATCAACATATTATAACAACAATCAATCAATCATAATTACAGCTATAATTCAAGTTGGTCAATCAATTTCATTTTTTTCCTTTTTTTTTTATTACTCAATTTTTACTATACTTTCATTATGACATAACTCTAAATAAAACTAATTATTGTAAATGTGTGGCTAAGAAATAATGAAGTGAGCCCTATGTAAAATAAGACCTCAAGTAAGACACGAGCTACTTATTTGATTTATTTAAAACCAATAATTTTATGTGGTTCATATCTCACAAGTTACAAGCTTATTTCTTTAAACACACGACTTGCTTATTTAAAATTTTATCAACCTTGATTCTGCCTCAACTCTATCGAACATTTTTGAATTCTTATGAAATACTAACAAGTAATTTAATGTAACACAAATGTTCGAATGTACATTCAATCAATCATACAAGACTTAACATCGTCTTCATAACCGTTATAAATAAAATTAGGAATTACAAAATGGTCCACCCTTGCTCCCACTCCCTCCAGTCTTGCGTGTAAAAGAAAATAGGACAGAAAATGAAAAATATTTTAATCTTCACCTCTATCTCATCTCCACAAAAGCCTTGACTAGACGGGCGGGCCACGTTGTACAAACATATAAGTTGAGTCCTTCACGAAATTTTTTGCATATAGGAGAGTAAAATTGAATTCAATTATGGCCTTTTGGTCAGTTTTCGCGTAACGATTAAAGCAGTGATCTAAATAACTCATCGCCTAAGCTTGAAGTTCGGGCATAATGCGTCGCTTCGCGTCTAGACCTTTTTTTCCAATTCCTAAACGGCTTAATTTTTTCCTTCATTTTTTCTTCTTTCATAAATGCACTTTATTAATTTTTTTCAAGTCTTTTATTTGACTTTAGTTTATTATTATTAAAAAAAAAATTCATTTGACTTCAATTTCAAGTTTTTAAAATATTTTATCCATATAAAAGTTAAAATTGACTTTATCTAAATAGTTAAACAAGATTTAAGTTTTTGCATTATTTACATTATGTAATTCTGATCTTAAAACTCATTTTATTACAAACTTCATAAGCATATATGAAGTTTCTATCAATCTATTAAGTAGGATTTGTCTAGTTGAAATTGAAACTATGAAAAAATTCTAATATTTGCATTTTGAAAACTTGATAATTGTATAATTGACTAATGGTAAGATTTATTAAGTAAATATCATATTTTAGAATTTTAAGTATTTAATATGCATTATTTTAATTATTAAGAGGTTGTTTGAGCCCCAATTTTCTTAAAAATTGCATTTTGAAGGTTTCAAATCGAGGTTGCTGCTTCAGATGATGCTCATCGGAAGGGGGAGACCCATTCAAAGCTCAGTGGTAGCACTCGACTTCGCATTCAATGTGTATTCCCGAATAATCTCATTTGATTCAATCGATATAGAGGTGCGCTTGAAGTGGGGAGTGTGCTGGATTGAATAGATGAACTTCCGAACATTTGGCGATCTCAAATATGTCGATATCAATGGTGACTCCACGAATATGCAGGCTAGAAATATGCTATTTGCTGCTTAGTGTTATGCTAGAGAATGTGTAGTTAAAAAATAAGGAAAAATTTTGAATTTGGGTGCAATATTATTTTATTAAAAAATGTGTAGTTGAGATGATATCAAATCACCGTTGACAAATATATTTTGATGAAAAAAGGGGCTGAAATAAGGGCTAAATAATTTTTAAAATGATTAAAAATTAAAAATAGTTTTATAAAAAAATGATTTTTTACACTTAAATCTCCCCTATGCTTGCTTAAGTTCGTAAAATTTGAATACGTATTTTAAAACACTGGATTAAAGTTTAAGAAAGTATCAATTTTGTGTGATCATTAAAAATTTAATTTTAGGTGATTATTAATAGTGATTTCTGAAATAATTCAACTTATGCGTCATTTTTCAACGCCTCATAAATGATACTATTTAATACAATCAAGTTCGGTATTAAAAAAAAAGGGATTTTGCTATACTAACATAGAGAATGACCGAACATATACATAGGAGTCGGCATTTTTTAATTCACGCAAGATAATGTGAGAGTCGATCCACCGTTCTGTCAACCAATCCGGTCATTTTAACTTAATTCATACAAAGAAAAAAGAAAAAAAAACTGCATTTTCTCGCCTGTCCTTTTCCCTGACAGTAACACCATCTCTCTCTTTTTTATCTCTTCCTTGTTCGCTTTTACACCCTCTCATTGTGTACGTTCATGCAGCATTAGAGATTGATCAGCAGTGAAGGACAACAAGGACTCAGTTTTTGGTGCTGGGATGGCAGATGAACAGGCCCGCCGAATGGTAAAAGTAATCGAATTTTCTCTTTCCTTTTGGGTTTCTGCCATTAATAAACAGTGTGACTGCAGTTCCAAAGCATGTTGCAGTTGGCCCTTTTCAGAATTATTTATTTATTTTTTACGATTTGAACTTTATGGATCTTTGCGAGGTTCTTTTTCTTTCTATACACACACATATACACACTCGGCCA
>NC_036254.1:26063470-26149027 GCF_002742605.1 Olea europaea var. sylvestris
CCACTCCGCCCCCCCCCCAAAAAAAAAATATATATATATATATATATATATATATATACACACACACATACATACATGTAGGGAGAAACTCTCTCACTCTGGCTGTGATTTTGTGAATGGTTAAGGGCGAAATGGGTTTTCATTAATGGAGTCTCTCTCTCTCTCTCTCTCTCGGGCTGTGAAGGGTTTAATTTTCTACTATTAATCATATATACGTAAAGTACTTTTCTCTACGTAAGTTGTTGGACCAAGGATAATGGTTGTGCAAATAATTTTTATGTATCGTGTTCGAGGAATTGAATATGTTAATCAAATAATGGTGAAATAGGCGATTTTTGTTTAGATTCTGCATACGTTTCTCGATCTCCACGTCATAAAATGGATGTTATTTGCCAAAAAAAGAAAAGAAAAATGATGAATCTGTTCCTGGTTTGTGTTGCATTTACTTTCTATCGTTATTAATTTTATTTTTATAGTTCGTGATTCTTTGTATTTTAATTGATTTTCCTTGTTAAAAATTTGTACCAAATGATTTGCTTGTTGGAGAACCATTATCCCCTTGAGAAAAAAGGTAGTTCTTGGAAGAATAATAATATTTAACACCAGTGATTCTAACAAAATCATTCTAAGTAGTCACAGGTTCAATTAAATGAATCATGTGATATTGCATTTAATTGAATATATTATTTAATGTTATGCAATTGCCAGCTACACTAGTGCTTGACAACAATGATGGCGAATATAATTACTCTTCTTGGAATTTGAAATTTTTAGTTTATTAAGGCCCCTTTTGATACTCATTTTTTTAAAATACATTTTTCTTTTTTTTTTTCATTTCAACCACACATTCTTTATTAAAATAATATTATACGTAAATCAAAAACTTTTCTTTATTGTTCAACCACACATTTTCCATCAATTTACTATTCAAAAATGCATTTTTACATAAAAATGTCTCTCAAACATCCTCTAAACATGCTGTATAATCAATGTTTCACTTTTTCTTGAATGCTTGAAATAATCGGGAAAATTTTGCCCAGTTTCTCCCCATTTTTTTAAACTCATTTTCAAACTTTTTTCCATAAAATTATTTTGTACGTGTACCTATAATTTTTTACTAATTTTTAATCACACATTCTTAGAAAAGTAACTTTTCACAAAATCTTTACCAAACATGAGCTTAATGTTAGCTTAAGCAATCATCATTCCTAGTGGTACTTTGATTCTTTACTTGAAATTTAGTATGAATTGATTAATAGGCTTGTGCGGTTATGTTTACTTTGATACCTTTTCAAAAATTTCAGTTCTTTACTAGATGTTCACTTGTATGTTATAATCAAGAACATAGATTCAGAATTGTACCAACATCGATATTCAATTTCTTGATTCAAACTAATTCACGAACATCCTGTTTTTAATTCACAAATTTTCAGTTTTTATTTCACGAAGTTAGCGTTACCAACCTTTAAGACTTCAATATATTATCCAAAATATAGACTATACCAGCTCGTGTGCACTTTTTTGTTAAAATCAAAAGCCTAATTCTGGATGGGATAGATCAATAAAAGTTAAAAACCAATTTATTTTCCCTTTAGTTATCTACCCAAATTCGGTGCCTAGTCATACTAGGCATCATTTTCATCTGTATATATAGATGAAAGATTCTGAATTCATGTCCAAGTCCAATCAAGCCATAATTGGTTTAATTGCAAGTGTTGTCCTTGAACTTTTATTATTCTTACAATTAAATCCAAAACTTATAGCAATTGCAATTGAGTTCAAGACTTTATAGGGTTACGACAAGGACTTGTTTAGACTTGTATTTTTTAAGCTCCAATAATAAAATCATGTCCATGCGATCTTAAAGCATCCAATCTAATTATTAGTCTTTACTTTTTCTACTAAAGGTAAAAGACTACACTCTTGAAATATATAAAATCACACAAGCTAAAATATATTTGCATTATTTTTTTTGACCCACAGTATATATTTTATTCCATTTGAGATTTGATAATTATTTATGAGCATAAATGATTATTTTGTCATTCTAATTATTCTCACCAATTTAAGTTACATTTTTTTCAACGGTTTTTGAACTAATTTACATATTTCGAAGTTGAGTCATCGCTGAACATAAACCTTAGATTTATAACTGTTGGATAAGAAATAAGAAGTCACTCGATCCATTTTTAGAACGATGATTTTCGACATGAATTCTTGTTCTTTACCTTGCTCGTTCTCAAGCTCCTAGCTTAGTGAGATCTTTGATCTATCAAATTGATTTCACCTATTGGTGAATCAGAGAGCCATTAAACTAAAAAAAAAAAAAAAAGATATAAACAACCCTTAGATGAAATACCCAGTGATCCAATGTAGTTTAATTCTCTGCACAGTCATGCTCTAGAATTAAATTTGAGTTCATTATTTCTGTTTTTGATAGATCTGTGACATTTTATGTGTTGTCTTTCGCGCCTTTATTTCTAGTAATAGTTATAAACCAGTTATGTCCATTGATAGTATGTGTTTCGGCTTTTATCTATCTATGAATTATATACATTGATCTTCATCTTGAGTTGGGGGTTGATTGTGCCCACCATAAAGGTACGTTGGAGTCTGACTTGCTTCTTTTTTAAAGGTTGGGAACTAACTTGCTATTGCGGAATAGATTGGGGGCCAATAGCGCAATATTTCTCTGACCTTTTTATGATTGTGAATATGCATCTTTTGATCGAACTTCTTTTAGAGGTTCAACTTAACGGCCTTGAATTTGCATTTCTGAATGTTCTTACAGGATGGAATGGGAAATACTTCCTGTGGGGATTATTTCGTCGTAAGAAACGAGATGAAGTTGCATGCCAAGATAGAGCCTTCTATTCGTACACAAGACCTTCAAAAGATTGCAAAGAATCTACAGCTACCACCACTTCACATGGGTACGATGTTGCACTATGCCTAAAAATTTAAGCTGTTAGAGATGAGACAAACTTATTTATTTAGCCCCCATTTGCCCCCTTTTCTTTCCATTTTTTCTTCTCACTCTTATTTTCAACCACACAATACTCCATAAAATAATATTACACGTAAATAAAAAAATTTCTTTCTTTTTTAACCACATATTCTTTTAAAAAACACTATTCTAAACATTAAAATTTGGAAGAAAGGGGGCCAAACGGGGGCTTAATTTATGTTTTCGAATACACCTCTCATGTGCAATGCTAGATTCATTTCTCTATCAAATACTTGATGCTTGCATAACATTTGATCACAAGACCTTGAACATTAGACCTCAGTCTAAAGCTTGTTTGGAAGAAATTATAATTTTATTAATAATTTGAAGTCAAAGTCAAACATTAATTTTAATTACACATTCATAACTACTATCCACACATTTCTTATGATTCATTACTTATCTTCATTATCATCCTATTGTAATCTCTCTCAAACAAGCATATGTTGAACTACTTTATGTTAAAAGTTTAAGCGATTATATAGTTGACAAATTATTTATTTGAAACTATCTTTTATTTATGACACTCGCATCGTTCTTTAAAGAAACGTGGATTGTCTAAAAGGATGTCCTGCATTGGATGTCAAAAGGGCCCAATGAAAGGACTATCCTCCGGGATTTTCATAGGCGTACTTGCAGAAAGTTTGGGAATTCGCATGCTTTATCGGAAAATGTGGTGTCAATGCAGGAGTAGAAGGTGATAAACAAGATGGTAGCTCGTCTCCGGGCATTTTACGAGAAAAAGGTGAAATGGCTTTGATTTGTTATTTATTATTACATTTAGACATGGAAATCCTCAGAACTATTCGCTTAGACAACACAGAGAGTGGCTTTGACATCTAAAAAAGTATTTACTTGGGACAATAAATGTATTGTTTGCATACAGTACTGAAGATTATTAATAGTGTTAAATTGGATTATTGACTATTTTTTTTCTTCTTTAGTCTTGTCTGTTTTTATTTAGTCAAATATACAAACATGCTATAACAATGTGAGTGCATTTACTGGTTTAATTTTAGAGATTAACATGATTCATTGTAGAATGTCACGATCTTCTTGTTTTGCCTTTTAATTGTAAGAATACCACTATGAATATGTATGGTGTTTTTTCATTATTGCTTTTTAATGTTGTTCACACATTTGGCAAAATGTATATCTTAGTGTCAATTTGTGTACGTCTATATCGTAAAGCTAGTCGAGCCTAAAAGCTTAAAGTTAAATGAGAGCAAACAACGATTTATTATTATTATTTACTCTACTACTATAATGTGTATGTTGATGTTCATAATTATAGAATTGTTATGGATTGACTGAAAGCTGATTGATTTTATGAATCATGAATGGTGCATGTAGAATGGGTTCGTTTGATTGCAAAGATGAAATTTGGGTGGACAGAAAACGAATTGAAGGGAATTGAATTGCCTAGAATTTGTTTTAGCGGGAATTGTCAATTAATAGTTTTTAATTGGTATAATTTTTCACCTAAAAAATGTTAAAATGAAAGTGTCTTTTAATGTTCGTTTGACTTTTTTTTTATGAAAGTTATCAATTTAAGGGATATTCACTTTTACAATTATTCCTAGAATTTGTTTTCAGTGCAAAAAATAATAATAATAATAAAAAATAAAATAAAAAAAATTCAAAAATCATCTATATTTTGATGTTCGTTTGGTTTTATTTTACATAAAAATTGTCAATTTTAGGGATTTTTTTTTAACAATTGTTTCTAGAATTTGTTCCCATTGCAAAAAAAAAAAAAAAAAAAGGTGGAAATTCCACCAAAATAAGGAAATGGCACATGTGAGCAAAAGATGGAAAATGAATTTCATGGAAAAGAAATGCAATCAAAAATGAAAAAAGTTGGAAAATGGAATTCAAGAGATATCAAGCAGGGCCTAATTTCTCTTTGGTGTGTTCAAGTTCTATTTTACTTTGGTTTCAATAACATGGACATAGTAATTCTCTTAAACTTGCCTCTCTAATTCAGAGCTTATAAACCAAATTCTTATTTTCAAATTCCAAAATCAACAATTCAATCACAGTCTATTCGAACTCTAGATGTTCTCTTTCACGTGTGAATCATCATTTCATTCACACATTATTCGAATGCTAGATGTTCTCTTTCTCGCATGAATCAACATTTCAATCACAATTTTTCGCGTAATTTTGATTTCAAATAAGAACGTTCATTAAATTGAAATTTATAAATATGCAACTGAATTTGTTCAAATACATTAAAAATTTAAATAATAACAGATCATTAATTAATTTGCATCCTCATATAGTCACCATAAAATCTAGGCGCAGTTTCTTCTTCATGGGCATTATAGGCATAACCCCCATGACTTGATATATCAAGCCCAGCTACTTCTTCATCTGCGGATATTCTCAAAACTCTAAGCCCATGAAGTACGTAAAACAAAGGGCCCATAGTAATACTGACCCAGCCCAATATAACAAAAAGTTCAACGAATTGGGCCCCAATCAAACCCCATCCACCGCCCAATAGAAGCCCATAAGATCTGTGGACCCCATCTAGGCCCGAATCATATGCTTGGATCAGAAATTCCTCTTTGGCAAACAATCCTGTAAAGATTAGGCCCCAAGCTCCACACCCACCATGTAATTGGGCTGCTTCTAGCGGGTCATCATAGTTGAGCTTTAGTGCTAATATATTAAGCCCAATAAGAACCCAAGCCGCAACGAACCCGCATATTATTGCAGCCCATGGTTCTACGACCGAGCAACCCGATGTGATTGCCACGAATCCGCCTAATAGACCATTGCATACGTCTAGGGCGTCCCAGTGGCCCACAAGCATCCTTCGACCAAAGAGTGTGACAATTCCAGCAGTGGACCCAGCTAACGTGGTTGTTACTGCGGTCCGACCTACTGCAGTCCAGTTACCTTGATTAGTCGTATTTGGATATGGGACGAGAATTTTGTTGAAAGACCCGGGATTGAACCCGAACCATCCAAACCATAACAAGAACGTTCCTAAAACAACCAATGTGGCATTATGCCCACGCATTGGCACGGGCTTACCAAAGGCATCGAACCGCCCAACTCGCGGGCCTTCTATGAAGGCACCCCAAAGTCCCGCAATGGCACCAACCAAGTGAACCACACCACTACCTGCAAAGTCGATAGCACCCGACCCAAACAACAAAGAACTTGAGCTCGGGCTGAGCCATCCACTAGACGACCAAACCCAATGGGCCACAATCGGATAAACGAACCCCGTCAGAAAAAAGGAAAATACCAAATATGCACTAAATTGTGTGCGTTCAGCAATGGAGCCACTGGTGATACCAGCAACTGCTATGGCAAAAGCCCATTGGTAAAGAAAGAAACTGTAATCATAAGAAACCGAAGGGATATCTTTAAGAGCAAAGTATTGAGTCCCAATAAATGGGTTTGAATTCGGGCCTTCACCAAATGCGAAAGCAAACCCGAATAGATAGTAAGAAAGGCTGCCCACAACGGCATCAACTACATTGGTGAGCATAATATTCATGGCATTCTTGGCCCGAACAGAGCCCGCACAGAGCATGGCGAACCCGAGCTGCATTACAAAGACTAAGTAAGCTGAAAAGAGAAGATAAACGGCGTTGATAGAATCGGCGACTGTGGATTCCCATGAAACTTCCATTTTTCCGGGAGAAAGAATGGTTGGTTTGAAGAGAATTTTGATAATCTGTGAGTTATTAACAGTGGGTTTGAAGAGTAGATAAAGATAGCAGCATGCAGGGCCCTGCCCACTTGTTCTTGTTGTTGACAGACTGAGCATTTTCATTCACTGACTTGTATGGATAACTTGACTCTTGGCTTTTGTGATTTTCAAACAACATGAAAAACATCAGAGTGAAATTTTAGGTTAATCAGAGATTTTGCATTTCTTTTTATTTGGATAGTGACTTGAGTACATGGCACTATTCATATAGAGGCCTGTAAGGCCCATAACATGTCGGTGGGTCTAATCTGTATTAAAAAAAAGAAATTTTTTTTTCTAACAATGTGAAAAATATTACTTTTTGGTTTACTTTAATGTACTACTTTCTGTCACGTGATCAAGCCGAGTATTCTTCTAGAAAAATTAACAAAAGTTAATTGAGAGACCAAAAAAAAAAAAAAGGTTCGACAACTAATACGAAATTTCACTATAAATTGACTGAAGGGAAAAAATCGCATGTATCAACAATTTAAAAAATAATAAAAATTCCTACTATACTAATGAATTATTCCTCTAATAATTGTATAAAATTGAATAAATAACACCAAAAATACTTCTCGTCAAATCTTTTATTTTAATGACTTGTAACTGAAAATAAAAGGGGTTAACATTACGTCAAATCATTAACTGTCAAGGAATTAATTTCGGTTTTGTTGTCAATTTCATTTTTTCGACTGCGGAAGAAGTGTAAAAATCACTTTAATCACTGCTGGAGTTAAAAATTGAAATTACTGACATCATCGAGAGTGTATGTCAAATTTATTTTCAGTCGTAAAAAGAGGAAAGAAGTGTAAAAATCACTTTAATAACTGCTGAAGTTAAAATTGAAATTACCAACATATTCATAGAGAGCGTATATCAAATTCATATTTTCAATCGTAAAAAAAAAAAACATATTTATATTTCTGAAAGGCAATAGAGATAGGCGAAGTGTCAGCGCTGCTGTTTTTGTTGGTTTTACTCACATAGATAGGAGACTAAATCAAATGATACGCAATATGTCGTGTTTCAAGGGAAATTAACACACTAATGGATATACAATATGTCGTCCTTCATGCCATCATCATTGCCGAAGGACACATATATGCTCATGTAGATAACTAAAGACGAAATAATATGAGCAATATAAAAATAATGGATCACAAAGAAAACAAGATTTAGTGGAAATCTAAATTCGGGAAAATCATAAATAGAGACGGAAAATTTACTATAATCAATAGTAAAGAGTTACAAAGAATCTCTTTGGATCAATAACTAATTGGACAATTCCAATATATGTTGTACACCACATATTTATAATCAAAGAATCCCTAACATACTAGGAGAATTAATACATTGACTTTAATATAAGATGAAGTTTTAATAAAATGATTAAAACCAACAATGAAGAATTTATGATGAAATAGGAGTTAAATTCACCTTAGACTCCTACAAATCATTTTCAAGTTTACTACCAACTCATCTAATAGTATTTCTAATCAAATATTCAACAAGAATTCGGGTCACAACCCAATTCTAACAAACTCCACCTTGATACGAATTTCATCACAAAGAATAAAATTTAATTCTTCAACTACAACAAAATTCTCCAAACAAAACACTCCATCATATTACTCTACATCTTCCACCATGCCCCTCTATACATACTCAACAAGTGTGAACTAACTTCAAGCATTGCTTATCGACAGGATTACCTTGGGCACCAAACTTGATTGAATCACCACAGACAACAAAATCATCAAGTTCACAAACTAACTCCATCCGAGTTAACAAATTTGTTTAAATTATCCCCACGAGCAACAAGAGCACAACTCCTTACGTTGCTTTCCCTCCAGCGTCCAAATAAAAATCCACCATAACAAAATTTGTTGTTGCAAACTAAAAGTGGAATCTCAAATTCAAACTTGTCATCTTTGAAACAATCAACCTTATTCAAACATCGTTTTAATAACTAATCTGGCCTTCTTAAGAATTGTCAAAACCTTCGCTCTGATATCACTTGTTATAATTTGGACTAGACCTGAAACCACTTTATTGAAAGCAAAATAGCTCTAATACTAAATTGGTGAGAATCCAGGCAAATAATTACAGAATGAGAAAAATATAAGCAATATGAAAATAATGAATCACAAAGAACATATGATTTACGTAAAAACCCAAATTCAGGAAAACCACATTCAGAGACGGAGAATTCATTATAATCAATAGTAAGAAATTGCAAAGAATCTCTTTAGACCATAATTAATTAGTTAATTGGTCAATTCTAATATGTGTTGTATACCATATATTTATAATTAAATAATCCCTAGCACACTAAGAGAATTAATACATAAAGAATTTAATACAAGGTGAAGTCCCAATAAAATGGGTAAAATCAATAATGGATAATTTGGGATGAAATAGGAGTCAAATTCACCTTGGACTACTTCAAGATATCTTTAAGTCTACTACCAATTTCAAATACTCCTCGAATAACATTTCTAATTAAATACTCAACAAGAATTTGGATCACAACTTAATTCTAACAATTCTTTAACGAAAAAAAATTGTCTATTGACTACTTCAAGACGACGCTATATAGTTATTTGAGAATGAGAATTGCTATATGAGTAAATAGCATTTTTAGCAAGCAAAAACTGTGCATGATGAATTAGTTGTGTTCTTTATTATTCTAGGAATAATAAATCGGTCTTGCAACGTGTACATAATAATTGATATACACATGATGTGGTGAGATATAATTAAGTCAGAATTTTTTCAACCAAATTAAAAAAAATCTTCCCCGATCTCTTTTTGATACATCATTTATATATAAACCATTATATGAGCTCCTTATGTATAAGTATCATTATTCTTATTATATTAGGCATGTGGATTGTTCTCGAATTAGTTCTGAAGCAGAGAGATGAGGAGTAATCGATTGCTTGGAGGCAGCAATCAAGAAACGAACATTTGAGCTACCCATGGGGTTACTTACATTTAGTTTAATTCATTTCGTTTTCAATAAAGTTTAAACTCGATTTTTTGTACTTGTATAATCCAGGGAATAAGAGTAAAATTATGCAGTGAAGACAAAATTGTATGTAACTCACAAATTTTAAGTAGAATCGTCTTTCAATCGGTCGTGTAGACATTTATATACCCTACAAGATCAGTGTAATGTATAATGTAATAGATATAAAGGATGGCGATTGAAGGATTTTTTGCATATAAAGATGATGAAGTGAAGATTTTTAGGGATTAAATTTTATGGAAGGTTGAATTAGTGCTAAGTAAATGAGATGGAAATTTGGGATTTACAAGCAAGTATGATGAAATTAATGACGGGGTCAATTTGATGGATTAATAAGCGTCTTCTAATTAGATTAATTTTTAAAGTGATGATTTTTAAGATATCACTTTTACTTTTATATTATAGTATTAATAGGAACAAAATGTTGGGAAAAATATGTGATTTGTGTGTAGATATTTATCAATTAACATAATCAATTAAATAACATAAATATAATTCAACAGTAAAATGGAGCAGAGATTCAGAAAGTAAGCTTTGGGAGTCATGTCTAAAACACTGTCATAAAGTCGTGTTGTCCCCTTTTGTGCGGATGATTTGGGCACTATAAGGCTTCAAGATAAAACACATATGGCTGATAGTCGGTTCCTCTTCTATGGGCACGACTATTGACAAATAAGTGAACGAATATTTATCGAGTTGTCAAAAATATTGAACATAAAATGTATATAGAGTATTTTCAAGTGGTTTTTAAGATATATACAACAATGAATCCAATCACCTTTTACAGGTAAAATTTCAATCCCACATTTATACCATTAAAACACAAGTTACAATATGTATTATGATCTTTTAATTTTATGTTAAAACTTAATATTAAAATATCATAAGTTGAAAGATTGAAACTTTTATTTTAAGTTACAACAATTCCCCACAAGTTTTAAACTTTCAAAAATAAAAAATAAAAATAAAAATAAATAAATATATATATAAAATAGTTGCAACATAATACTGTGCAATAGGTGTAGGTATCTTTTGGACTTAAACCTTACTTATTGATAACAATTTCCATTTAAGGGAGTTATAATGGACTAAGCATTGAATTATGTCCCTTTAGCCAAACTACAATTGTCCCACCACTACTAAAAAACAGCTTTTCATTTACGTAAAATTACCAGCGGATTGCATTTGTTGATAATTAGAAATGGACTATCCGTTGGTAAAAATAATTCACTTTCAACTACGATAATCAGCAATGGATTTTCCGTTGGTAACAATGATATCCTTTTACCTACGGATATTCCGTACCTAATGTAACCATTTAATATTTTGATCTTTCACCTACAAATATTCCGTAGGTGACGTACCAAATATTACCAACGGAAACAATCCGTTGGTAATTAAAAACGGATTACCCGTTAGTAAAAGTAATTCACTTTCAATTACGATAATCAGCAACGAATTTTCCATTGATAATGATAATATCTCTTTACTAACGGATATTCTGTGCTTAATATGACCGTTTAATATTTGAATTTTTCACCTACGGATATTTCGTTGATAATTAAAAAAGGATTATCCGTTGGTAAAAGTAATTCAATTATTCCACATCAGAAGTTTACAACAAAGTCTTTGGAGTATCCTCTATAAATTTGTGGTTCAATAAGTGGTTAAACAATATTTTGGCTTTTCAATTCAATTGTTTAAAAGTTTTAAAAAAATTATCATTATTAAATAAATAATAATAACAATAATAAAAAAATGAGTAAATAATTTTTTTTACCATGCCTCGCACCTATATGACTATTTACAACATTGATTTTTACTAATTGTAATGATAGACATTTACCAACGAAAAATCGGTTGGTATTGGTTAAGATTTTTACCAACGAAAATTTCGTTGGTAAAAAATTCACACATTACCAACGAAATTTCCATTGGTAAAATGTTTAATCTTTATCTATGGCACAATCCGTTGGTAACTATCAGCCACCCTTAAATTAACAACGGATTTGTGGTTGCAAATATTCCGTTGGTAAATAGTAATAGCAACGGATATCAAGGTTTTAGGAACGAAAAATCCGTGCCTGAAGCCATATTTTTTAGTAGTGCACACACAGTGTCGATTTAGGCTCTAGTTCATAGCGGGTAGCGTTTTTAATGGCCATGCACTTTAATCTTGATTTTAGTAAGAGTTTTTAGAGAATAGCTCAATTGTATAGCCACGGCCTCATGACAACCTTTACATAAGTGAGTCCTCCAAGAGTGTGTACGATCCACATCTCACGAGAATTGTCACATCGATACTCATTCGGGATTAAACTCTTCCTAACATCACATTATTAGCACCATCACCATAGGGATGAGTGCAATAAAAGTAGTGCTATTACAAGTCAAGCAATATGAGTTATTTCTACCACATTGAACTTTTTAATGGGATATCCAATCACAAATGTTGAATTACTACCAAAAGTGACTCCCTTACGGACTTAAACCCATCCCCCTTGATGGCTTATGCATGTCCATCTCGGGCTACAATTTATTTATGTCTCTTAGTTAATAGTTTGGTAACAACAATATTTGCAAGCTTTTATTCTTCGCTTGCACTTCTATGCATTTGAAAAAAAAAAAAAAAAAAAAAAAAAGAAACTTCAATTGTCCAAAATATCAATAATACACATTTAATTATAACAAGATGAACATATGAAATTTAGAAATTGATTTCTAGTAACATTTACGAACAAATGCATCTGTTCAACTCTTGTATTCACCTGCAAATCTACAAATTTAACCTAAACACTTTACTCAAAACATCAATTTTACCATTAAGAATAATAAAAAAATATAAGGTGTATCTATTTAAAATTTTTAACACTCCCATATCTCAAATATATCTTATTCATTGGGAGGATGTTATTTTGTAGAGTTTATCTTGAGGTAGGTCAAATAGTACATTTGTTGTGCAGTTCTATCACTAGTTAGTGTACTTCATTTTCTTTCTTACAACGTATATAATAATCAATATGTCTAAACTTATAGAAGAAAATGCGTTGTAATTATTTGTCTTCACACTATGATTTTTTTTTTTTTTTAATTCTTTACGTCCTTCCCCTCATTTTCATTTAGATTACATAAAAATTCATATAAACTCATGAGCCATTTTATGAGATTATTGACTGTATTCATTCCTGAGACACATCACATATGTGAATGACTATATTATAATTATTAATTACCATTATCATGGTCATCAAGTTGATGCCAATGATCATGAATATTTCTCACACATATCAAAATTTTTAATAACACTTAACTTTTGGAACTTCTTTTCCATAATGAAATTATCGTTAGGATGATAACATAGTTAATTAACATTAAGATATAATAACAATAAAGAGTAAATGAATTGTACAAGAGAAGGCATCACAATTTTTGTAACTGCAAAATTCAAAATAATGGTATCGATTGAATAACAATAAAGCATCATTTGTTGTAAAAGGCAATTCCAGACAATTCTGAATGCTTGGATAAAGGAAACATATATGCAATTTTTATTTTATTTTATTTTATTTTATTTTTTGATTGTTGAATAAAAAATTTATAGTTACTCACTCTCCAATATAAATTGATTTATCTTAGTACAGTTAGTTATCAAGGGAGAAGTAGTTGAAGGCTGTAGGCACACTCTTTCAATGAAATTATTTTCACTACCTATAAGTCCAATTAAATTCATTTTATCATATTATTATTATTGATTAGGTAGGGCTAGTTACCAATTCATTGAAACAATGGTCATCTACATATCATGACTCTTAGCTGGCCAACTGTTTTAATACCATAAGCCCTTCCTTATTTATACATGTTAACCCTCGTCGATTTCTTAAGCGAACAGCTACCTAGAATACAACTGCTTCATGGCTCTCCTAATTTAAAATTTCCGTCACTTACGACAAGGACAAATTATGGGAGTTCATTTCCAATTTTATTTATTTATTTTTTATTAGTTTTGTTCATAATATAAATGTTTTTCTTTTCGATTTAAAATTCTTTTACGAGGAAAATGAAATTTTAAAACAATTTTTTAAGATTTCCTCTTAAAAAATATGTTCTACTGTTCATTACGTTTATCTCAGGATTATTATCATAAAAAATAAAAAGAATTATTTTTTATCATAAATATTTTTTCTTGATTTTAAGTTATTCTCTTTTCGTGATAAATTTTATTTTTCCAATTTTAATTAAATAATATTTATATATTTTTTTGTTCAAAAAAAGTATTTATCTAATGAGTAAAACAAATGGAAAAAAAAAAAATTTTAATAGATGGAGAGTTTTTTCCATAACACAGAGAAAATTTCAGAAAACCTCCGTGCTATGAAGAGTATTCTCCATAACACGGAAATGTTGACATCTCCGTGTTATGGAGAAAACTCACCATAACACAGACTCCACTTTACCTTCTTTTTCCTTTTTTTATTATTAGTTTTTTTCATAATATAAATTTTTTTCTTTTTGATTGAAAATTCTTTTTAATTCCTTTCGTTTTATGATAAAATACAATTCCTCAATTTTTAAGAAGAAAATATATTTTAAAATAATTTTCAAAAAATATATAATAAGAACAAACCAAATTATGCAAAAGAATGTTACTAAAATTAAATAAAGTTCTTTTTAATTTTTCCTTTTTATGATAAAACATAATTTTTTTAAATTTTAATTAAATAATATATATATATATATATATTCTTTATTTAGTTTTCGTAAATTTTTTTCTTCATATTTGTTTTGTTTTTATTATATACATTTGAAAATTATTTGAAAACTTCTTTTCCTTCATACTATAAATAATTACTGTAACAACGAAATTTCGTGTATTAAAATAAAGAAATCGTTACAAATTGTATTTTTAGAAATACAAGTAATATTGACTTTCTTGTAATTGCAAAATTGCAAAAAAAATTTGATTAATGATCTGAATATTTGAAGACGAAAGGCCACGTGGCTTGAATTCTGGTCTTTAAGAATTTGTTGAAAGTTTGATTTGTCGAGATTTGACTTTTTTAGAACTTGAATCTTGAAGCTTGGATTTGAACTTGAATTTGATTTAATTTGAAGAATACTTTGATTTTCTTGGACTTGTCGTGAACCTATTTGATTCGAAGAAGATTTTGATCTTCTCGAGGTTCATCGAGTTTAGATTTGAGAGAATTTCTTCCATTCTTTCTACTTTGGAATTTTTTCAACACTTCGTGGTTACCTTTTCTGCTTTCTCTTCTTCTTGCAAGCTTCTTCTCTTCTCCCTCTATTTTTGTCTTATGGACCATTAGTCATATTTATAGGGAAAAATTCGTGCTAATTTTGATAATTACTCAATTACATTTAATTAAAATGAATAATTGAGTAATTATGATTTTTTTGGTTTATTTATTTATTTAAAGTGTGAAATGAGTCTTTGGGGGGCTAATGATTTAAATCAATCTGGTCCATTATTATTTTATTTAATTTTTTTATTGTCTACAAATGCCCTCTCAATATTTATTTATTTATTTATTATGAAATAAATAAATTAATAAATTTTGATTTTTGATTTTTTTTATCTCTCTCTCTCTCTCTCTCTCTCTCTCTCTCTCTCTTTTTTACATTTGATTTGAACTCAGACTTCCTCTTAGTAAATTAATACGAATGGAAGATTTGTGAACAAAATGTGAATTTGATAAAAAATTTATCCTTCAAATTGGAGAATAAGAATTATTTATTTGGCACACTCTTTCAATGAAATTATTTTCACTACCTATAAGTCCAATTAAATTCATTTTATCATATTATTATTATTGATTAGGTAGGGCTAGTTACCAATTCATTGAAACAATGGTCATCTACATATCATGACTCTTAGCTGGCCAACTGTTTTAATACCATAAGCCCTTCCTTATTTATACATGTTAACCCTCGTCGATTTCTTAAGCGAACAGCTACCTAGAATACAACTGCTTCATGGCTCTCCTAATTTAAAATTTCCGTCACTTACGACAAGGACAAATTATGGGAGTTCATTTCCAATTTTATTTATTTATTTTTTATTAGTTTTGTTCATAATATAAATGTTTTTCTTTTCGATTTAAAATTCTTTTACGAGGAAAATGAAATTTTAAAACAATTTTTTAAGATTTCCTCTTAAAAAATATGTTCTACTGTTCATTACGTTTATCTCAGGATTATTATCATAAAAAATAAAAAGAATTATTTTTTATCATAAATATTTTTTCTTGATTTTAAGTTATTCTCTTTTCGTGATAAAATTTATTTTTCCAATTTTAATTAAATAATATTTATATATTTTTTTGTTCAAAAAAAGTATTTATCTAATGAGTAAAACAAATGAAAAAAAAAAAATTATAATAGATGGAGAGTTTTTTCCATAACACAGAGAAAATTTCAGAAAACCTCCGTGCTATGAAGAGTATTCTCCATAACACGGAAATGTTGACATCTCCGTGTTATGGAGAAAACTCACCATAACACAGACTCCACTTTACCTTCTTTTTCCTTTTTTTATTATTAGTTTTTTTCATAATATAAATTTTTTTCTTTTTGATTGAAAATTCTTTTTAATTCCTTTCGTTTCAGAAAACCTCCGTGCTATGAAGAGTATTCTCCATAACACGGAAATGTTGACATCTCCGTGTTATGGAGAAAACTCACCATAACACAGACTCCACTTTACCTTCTTTTTCCTTTTTTTATTATTAGTTTTTTTCATAATATAAATTTTTTTCTTTTTGATTGAAAATTCTTTTTAATTCCTTTCGTTTTATGATAAAATACAATTCCTCAATTTTTAAGAAGAAAATATATTTTAAAATAATTTTCAAAAAATATATAATAAGAACAAACCAAATTATGCAAAAGAATGTTACTAAAATTAAATAAAGTTCTTTTTAATTTTTCCTTTTTATGATAAAACATAATTTTTTTAAATTTTAATTAAATAATATATATATATATATATATTCTTTATTTAGTTTTCGTAAATTTTTTTCTTCATATTTGTTTTGTTTTTATTATATACATTTGAAAATTATTTGAAAACTTCTTTTCCTTCATACTATAAATAATTACTGTAACAACGAAATTTCGTGTATTAAAATAAAGAAATCGTTACAAATTGTATTTTTAGAAATACAAGTAATATTGACTTTCTTGTAATTGCAAAATTGCAAAAAAAATTTGATTAATGATCTGAATATTTGAAGACGAAAGGCCACGTGGCTTGAATTCTGGTCTTTAAGAATTTGTTGAAAGTTTGATTTGTCGAGATTTGACTTTTTTAGAACTTGAATCTTGAAGCTTGGATTTGAACTTGAATTTGATTTAATTTGAAGAATACTTTGATTTTCTTGGACTTGTCGTGAACCTATTTGATTCGAAGAAGATTTTGATCTTCTCGAGGTTCATCGAGTTTAGATTTGAGAGAATTTCTTCCATTCTTTCTACTTTGGAATTTTTTCAACACTTCGTGGTTACCTTTTCTGCTTTCTCTTCTTCTTGCAAGCTTCTTCTCTTCTCCCTCTATTTTTGTCTTATGGACCATTAGTCATATTTATAGGGAAAAATTCGTGCTAATTTTGATAATTACTCAATTACATTTAATTAAAATGAATAATTGAGTAATTATGATTTTTTTGGTTTATTTATTTATTTAAAGTGTGAAATGAGTCTTTGGGTTTATGGACTTTAATTGGGCTAATGATTTGAATCGACCCAAATCATTTTATTTTATTTTTATTATTTATGTCTACAATTGCCCCCTCAAGACTTATTTATTTATTATGAAATAAATAAATTAATAAATTTTGATTTTCGATTTTTTTTATCTCTCTCTCTCTCTCTTTTACATTTGATTTGAACTCAGACTTCCTCTTAGTAAATTAATACGAATGGAAGATTTGTGAACAAAATGTGAATTTGATAAAAAATTTATCCTTCAAATTGGAGAATAAGAATTATTTATTTTTTGGTCGAATTTTGATTATTTATTTATTTTATAGACCCATAACAAATTTAATTTAAACATATTTATTACGTTTCATGGTAAATTGGGTTTAAGTGAAGTACAATACCCAACTATTTATTTGAACAAATTATAAGATTTAGACACAAGTTGGTTAAAATCTTGCAAACAAATGTAATTTTTTTCTTCTTTTTCTTCTTCTTCTTCTTCTGTTTTATTTTATTTTTCTCGTTTTTTCTTTTTTTTTTAAATCATATTTTCTTCTTTCGGTTTCGACCGCGGCACTGCCCGATGAGACAAAGGATTGGTTCCTTGGAATTGGTGCAATTCCGATTGCAACTGGTATCCTCGTGGCAGAAGCCTCTATACAATTCTTTTTTTTTCTTAATTAATTCATTGGTTTCTATAAGAATTAATTTTTTTTTAATTTAGTATTTATTCGTTTTCTTTGGTTTCTGCCAATTGTTTGGTTGTTGGCAAAAACCAATTGTTGAGTTGGCAGAAACTAATGATAAACTTTTTTTTATTTGTTTTTGTTTTTTTTTTCCTTCTAAATTTTGCAGACGATATTGGTCTTGAACTGCGAACCCCCCTCCCTCTTTTTTTCCTTTTTCTGACATGACTTATCTTTCTCCCCTCTTTTTTTTTCTTCTTTTACACAACCATTTTTATCTTTTGTTTCCTTTTTTTCTCTTCTTTTTTTTTTTTTTCCAATTTTGACCCCCTTTTATTTTGTTGATTATTGTTTTCATTTTTATTTGTTAGTATTGTTGTTTTAACAAAATTGAAACTAACATTCTTCATTTTTTTTCCAGAGATTTAATCTTTTGGAGCGTATCAAGGATTTTGAGCTTCAAAGTTTTCTTTGTTTAGAGGTTAATTTTTTTTTTGTCACAATTATTTTATGAGTTCAGTAAATATATGCTTATGAATAAACTCAAAATTGCAAACCTTCATAGATATTGAGGACCAAGGACTGCCACTTTTCACCATTCAATGCACTTTTTGTTAGGAACCAAGGACCCGCTCCTACCACTGTCTAAGGCATTTTGTGTTAAGGACCAATGATCTATTCCTTCAATTGTCCAAGATACTTTGGGTTAAGGACCAAGGACTTGTTCTTTCAACTGTCCAAAATATTTTGGGTTAAGGACCAAGGACTGGCTCCTTCTATCGTTCAAGGCACTTTGTGTTGAGGACCAAGGATTTGCTCCTTTGATCGTCCAAGGCACTTTACATTTGGGACTAAGGACTTGTTCCTTCATCTGTTCAAAACACTTTGTGTTGAGGACCAAGGACATGTTCCTTCAACTGTCCAAGACACTTTGGGTTAATGACTAAGGACATGTTCTTTCAACTGTCTAATACACTTTGGGTTAAGGACCAAGGACATGTTTTTTCGACCATCCAAGGCACTTCATATTTGGGACCAAGGACCTGTTCCTTCAACTGTTCAAGACACTTTGTGTTGAGGACCAAGGACATATTCCTTCAACCGTCCAAAACACTTTGGGTTAAGGACCAAGGATCTGTTCCTTCAATTGTCCAAGACACTTTGGGTTGAGGACCAAGGACTGGCTCCTTCTATTGTCCAAGGCACTTTGTGTTGAGGACCAATGACTGGCTCCTTCAATCATCTAAGGTACTTTGTGTTGAAGAATAAGGACCTGCTCCTTCGACCGTCCAAGGCACTTCACGTTTGGGAGACTCGTGATTTTAGACAATAAACTAATTTAAGAGATTTACTGCTCTTTTTTTGCAGGCATGGCTAGAACAAGTTTTGATGATAAAGTGTACGCTGATATACACGAAATTGTTGAGCTTAAAAATCAAGGTAAAATTTATCTACGTTTCAAAGTCACTGATGAGAAGTACCATGGCCAGACTGGCATACGGGTTGAACTTAAATTTAGTGTCCATAAGTCAATGACAGATCCTTCCCCTGATCTTCTGGAGCAATTGTCGGAGTTGCATATGCACACCATGAGTGAATGTCATGAGAGTTTGGATATTGGCAAGTCCAATTGCTCTAGCAGTCATCTTCCCTTTTTGTGTCTTTCACCTCATCATTCCCAGAGCATAGAGCGCATCCTAAGGGCTATGATTTGTGAGAGGATTGATAATAGAGAAATATGATGGGGAAGTGCACTAGTCAGTTGAGGAAAGATTTCTTTTCTTCCAAAATTTTGGGAGTAGTCTTTATGGATCCAAAAACTTCTACTTAAGAGGAATCTTCGCGAGTTAGTTTTTGCAGTTGGTTCTGCCACAAAAGATTACCATCACCCAAACTCTATTTATAGAAATCTTTGTGAGGTTTGGTGTTCAGAGACCAATACCTTTGTGACTGTCAATGGTGAAATTGGTATTTTTCTTTGGGACACTAGTGAGATAAGTGGACTTTCGATCATGGGTCATTGCTATGAACATTTCATGGACATTTTCTTTCTAGTTGGGTGGCAACTTATTTTGTCCGAGGTGTTTATGCTCATGTGGACAAAAGTTATTCTCGCCCTATAATTAAAAGATATGCTGGCACTCTGATTGCTTTTTAATTTTGGGAGAAAAATGTCATTTGATTGTCGAAAATTTATCCAAGGAGTGATGAACACCAATGACTTTTGCTGGAATCCATTACCCTTATTGTCTCATTTTGATGTACCTGTGGATGACCAACCGAGGTTTGCAGATACTTCAAAATTCATGATGAGTATTCGATCTGGATTTGTTTCTTATCGTCGAGGAAATTCACATTTCATTCTTGAGGCGTATATTCATTACAGATTTGCGAGACAACTGGCTTTAGACAAAAACTTCCCGGTTCACCAAGAACGTTGAATATTGCCCCCAGTGTAGGCGACATGTATCGGGTTTGGTTATTCTTGACTCGGACGAAAAGTGGGTCTATATTTCATATTTCAGAGTATGAGTGGGGTATATATCAAAATGTTGATGTTGAATATCAGGCTTGGTGGAATAGCTAAGTGTTACCACTCTTGACTAGGGTTCAGGTGCAAGTCTTATTTTCTAGTGAGAATCGTGACTTTGTTCTTGGCCTGACTCCGAACAGGGGTTTAGCTAGAGGGTTAAACCCCCCAAATGTTGCTCATAAAGAGGCTTCTCGAAAGAGGGATCTAAACCAGCAAAATGAAAGAGGTATTAAGAGAATCAAAATTATAGTTCCCTGGGCAAAGATTGCTGCCACCTCTGAGCCTGCTGATAAGGTGCCAGAAGTAATTTTGATTCCATATCACAGTAGTCCCGGAGATCGATCATCACAAGCATCGGGAAAGACTTTGACTATATATATATATATATACACATATCGTATTGCTTGTATTTGATTTCTGTCACAATCTTCAATTTTAGGCTCCTCTTTCTCGATTATACAAAATCAAAGGACTGGTAGAACCGAGGCCATTTCAACCTATTCCGAGTCTTTGAAAAGGTGAAGTTGGAGCTTCTTGTAGTAACATCAGCCTCCCGAACACACCATCAGACGATGGATTTTAGACATGTCGCCTAGGACACGAAATGCATGTATGTTTTTTTTTTTTGCTGCACCTTTTTTTTTTAAAATCATACTTCATTTTTGTATGTTCTTCAAGCATCCCTGAAGGACTAAATTTCTTCATGAATCCAAACTTTTTGCAAGATCAGACTGGCAAGAATGATGGGCGAATCGATACAGTCCAAGGAATAGATGGTATTCACGATTCTCGTGACCCTCCTTTCAAATATCCGAGCACCATCAGTGGAGGTACTTCGATGCTTATCATGGATAATTTTAATAATGAAGATGAAGTGAATTCAGGGATTGTGGGAGCTAACATCTCAAGGATCAATCAAGGAGTTCCTGTCGTTCCATCTTCATTGGCTTTAGTCAGTACTGTACCTTCACAGACTAATAATTATCGAGCTGCACCAATCTGTTCTTTCATGTCTGGTCCTCTATCTAGAATTACCTAAGAGTCTCCTTATCTGAAGGTTGTTTTAGAAGAAGCCATGATTAATTACCTTCAAAAGTGTTTTAAGGATGTCTTGAAGTATGGATTCTCCAATATTTGACTTTGGTGGTAACTCTTCAAAACGTGATTATCAACTCATTCCGCGCAGACCCAGCACTTTTGATGAAGCGCATGGATATGTTTCTAAAAAAAATTGACTCTTACTTATTTGAAAGAAAGCAACACTTGGATTGTCTAACCATCAAAGAAAAGGTTGAGCAGTTGAAACTTTTGAACATTCAGGTGGAAGTAACGCTTTCCATGCGTTCTTTGTTGGAAGGCAAAATTGGTCAGCTAACATTTAAGCTAGATAAACTCCGTGATGAACTTTAAGCTCAGCAAGAACGAACGAGTCTGTTTAGAGCTAAGAAGGCAGCTTTGGAATAATCACAGACAAGCGATGTCACTAGCATAACATCCATTGACCAGAAAAGGAAGACCCTTGAAGATAGTTTCCTACCAGTGATCAATGGCGAGTGATCCTGATGAAGTCAATAATTTCTAATCTCTTTTCTTTTAGACCATATTGTATGAATTTTGACTTGATATTTTTATTTGGATGAACTTTTCTTTTTCATGTGTCTTGTGTTTTTTACTACAGCAAGTGATGAACAAATTGAATAAATTTATTAGTTATGACTGAACTTGAATTTATAATTTATTTAAGCTGCCTACGTACTCAAACGGGATCAAGTCAAACGTAGTTCTTTACAAGAACACAATTTTTTTCTTACAATGAAAAATTTAAAAGAAAGAACTTCAGGCGTAAAAATGCTTTAAAAAATTTTCATTGATAGGTCCGATTTGCATTCATCTTTGTCTACGATCTTGTACGCTTCGTTAGTGAATAAATGAGTAATAAGAAATGGACCACCCGATTTAGGCTGGAATTTGCCCCTATTTTTCTTGTGATTATGATTGGTTTGCGCACGGAAAGTATCAGATCTCCAACTTGAAATTAGGGTTGTCAATGGGTCGAGTCGAGCCGCCTCAGCCCATGAAAGCACGAGCTCGGCTCTTGGCCCAAGCTGAGCTCGTGCTCGTGGCTCGAGCCGAGCTCGACTCGCGAGTAGACGTCTTTTTTTGTGAAACAAATAGGTAAATTGGAAAATAAAAAAGTAATTTTAATTTTTAAATCATGAATTATATATAAAAAACTAGGTAAAAAATTTAAACCCTCCTCCTTTATCCGGGCTTGGGACCGGCTACTTAAATTTAGAGTATGCGGAGTTAAAAATTGTGTTGTTTGTTTGTTTGTTCGTGTACAATTTTTTAAAGAAAATTTAAAACAGTATTAAAAATTATTTTTTCAAGTAACGCTGTGCATTCCCATGCATATAATTTTCGAAGAAAATCCCTTCTAAAAATTGAAAGGGTAATCGAATGTCCTTTCAATTGTCAGAAGTATTCACTTCGAAGATTATATAGAAGTATTTCACTTCGAAGATTATATATAATTTTCGGAGTGAAGGACTTTTGACGATTGAAAGGGCAATCATTCGATTACCCTTTCAATTTTCAGAAGGAATTTACTTCAAAAATTATATGCAAAGGTACTCACGCGTTGTTCGAGAAAAGAATTTAAAATATAGATATATAGCAGTAATAGTACCAAGTACTAACAAAAATTTAACTAAATTGGTGGAAATGAATTTTTTTAACTAAAAGAAATAGAAAAAAATAAAAATTAAATCTTTATTTTTTTATTTTTCTTTTTAAAATAGATAAAATATAAACCCTCCTCCTTTATCCGAGTTTGAGACCGGCTACTTAAATTTTCAGTAGGCGGAGTTAAAAATTGTATACAGACAATTTTTTGTAGCGTGTACAATTTTTTAAAGAAAAATTAAAAGTAACGATAAGAAAAGAAAAGTTTTATCAATATAATTAAATCAAATATTACTTATTTGACGACATGCAATTTCGACATATTTATCTTGTAGTAAAAAATGAGCGTCCTGCCAATCCTTAATGCACATTAACGCTTCTAAAATATTTTCATTCAGTCGGCTCCTGACCTCGCTCAAAACTCTTTTACCTGCACTAAAAGCGGACTCCAAAACAATAGTGCTAACCAGAGGTGTCAGCAGATCTTTTGCAATCGCAGATATAATTGACCAACGTCGTTTATACCTTCGCCAGAATTCAATTATTTCATCTGAACCTTTTTTAATTGTTTTATCTGTTCGCATATTCTGGTTGAATTATTCTGGTTGAAATAATTAATTAATTTAGAGGGCAATGCATTATGGCTTGAGCCCGTAGATGTTTGATGAGAAAGAGATACAGATGGTGATGAAATGGCAGTGACAGTGGTAGTAGATAAACACATTGCAGATGAATCAAATCTATACGAATTAATGCCTTGAAATAAATTAAATATTTCTGCATCTTCTTTTTCAATTTTAGTGAAAGGAGTAGGTGTAGATGGTACCCGACTAATATTAGTACCCATTCGGTTCGCATATAATTCATACATTTCACATAATGTTTGTTCAAAATTTCTATATGATAGGTGTATCAAATGTTAAGGCGTTTGAAATTTGATCAATTATATATTTAGTTCCTGATAAATTATATTGGGGGTCCATCATGCATGCTAAAGGAAATAACATAGGCAAATCTTTCGAATATTTTTTAAATTTTAATGCCATAGCAATTATAATTTCACTAAAATCAGGGTCATTTCTGTATTTATGAAATTTTCTTACAATTATATAAAGACTTTAACGCCCGATAAAATCTTACTGGTTTCATAACAAGATGTCAAAATTTTTTTTTACTTTCAGAGCTAAATGTCAATCACATTCAGTCAACATACCTTCATTATCACTTCTAACATATTTATTGTTATAAAAGTCAGTTATTAAATGTTCAAAACCTTCGCATGACTTTAATAACAAGTAAGTAGAGTTCCACCTATGACATATGTCGCTAACAAATGTTTTAGCATTTTGCACTCCTATTTCGGCACAATAATCCTCAAATACTTGTTTTCTACTTGGAGAGATTGTGATATATATTAGTACGTTCCTAATATTTTGAAGTTCATCCTTTATATATTTTAAACCATTTTAGACAATTAAATTCAAAATATGATATCCACAACGAATATGAAACAAATACCCACCAAAATCAGGCTGTAGTAACCTATGCAATTTTTCAGCAACTACTTTATTAACACTAGCATTAGTGAAGGTAAATGAACGAATTTTACCTTCGTAATGATATTCTCTAACAATACTAATAATAGCATTAAATATATTATTAGTGTTGTGAGGAAACTCAATAATTCTAAAAACAATAATTTTTTATGCATGTACCAAAGTGAATCTATATAATGTGCAGTTGTAGCTATATATGCTCTTTTATTATTCTCTTCCCATATATCCGGAGTTAAAGATATGACACCCCCATATTTTTGCAAATCCATAATTAATTGTTGTTTTGTTGAAGTAAAATATTGTATTGTATCGGAACGAAGAGTGTTTCGACTTACCCCAACATACCTTGGCTGCAGATATTCTTTCACATACGAGACGTAGTGTTGGTTGTCAATTAATGTCAAAGGCAACTCAGCACCAGCAACAAACTTCACCATTTCGGTTTAAGCTTTCTCCTCCGAATACACCCATGTGAATAGGGGTGCAGCAGAACCACGGGCGTCTGGACTGCCAAATTGCAATTGTGTTTGACAGCTTGAAATAAATTCGTGTTTGGCTGCACATACTTTGTAATGACGGTTGAGATGGGTGGTACCAATTCCTTTTTGCCATGCCAATCTTTGTTGGCAGTATTTACATACTACTTTAGATTCTTGGACTCCATTGACGATTTTTCCCGTTGAAATCAACTTAAAGTGATCCCAACATTTTGCTTGTTTTTTCCCCTTTCGCTTTCCCCTCGCATCAGGAATATTTAATTCAGCATCTTCTTCTTGATCATGTTCCGCTTCGAGAACGTTAACATCATCCAAATTAATTGGATAATTTGGATTGCCGCTTACATGATGATGAAGATCCAAATCTGGAATATCTTCAGGTAGGGGTACGTCATTTAGACCTTCAAATTGATTCTGAAATTGACTTTGTGGTGTTATAGGCGATTCGTTTCCTCCCACACCGAACAAGTTTTTGACAAATGCGCGTGGATCCATTTGTTTAATTGTAATAAGTAATAACTAGTAGAAAAATAATTGTATAAATGTAGTGAGAAATGAAAATTGGATGAAATTTCAATAAATTTAGTGAGAACTGAGAAATGAGAATTTGATATTATATAAATTGTATATAAAAATTGCATAACTATCAACACAATACAAGAGAGTTGAGAGAAAGATAATTGAGAGTTGAGAGTGAATTGTAAAAAATTTTGTGGCTAAATGCCACTATTTATAGAAGAAGAAAAGAAAAAAATTTAAGGACCAAAACAGTCACTAAAAAAATTCAGTGATCGTTAACGGTAAAAAAAATAAATAAATTCAGGGACTGTTTGTTAATGACTGTTTCATAAAGTGACCGAAACGGTCACTTTAAAAAAGGAGCCCACGAGCTTGGGCTCGTAGGCTCGTTTTTTGTGCGAGCAGAGCTCGGCTCACGCTCAGGCTCGTGTTTTTACGAGCCCGAGCAGCCCACGAGCTCCGTTTAAGCAAGCCGACAAGCCGTTTGGCCTATTTGCCACCCCTACTTGAAATGATCTTGATCGCACTTTTTTGTTGAAGGACTTCGCCATTCGAGCTTGATAGCACTCAAGGTGCATTTGTGTTTCTAGCCTCTTTTCATCCAATGCTTATACCTCTTCCAATCGAAGATGGGCATTTTCTTCAGTTGTCAAACCTTTTTGGACGGCAATTCGAAGTGATGGGATTTGACACTCTAGAGGAAGTACAGCTTCCACCCCATATACTAAGGCATAAGGAGTGGCTTGTGTTGGAGTCCGATAAGTCTTCGATAAGCCCACAAGACTTTCATCGATTTTCTCATGCCAATCTCTTTTTGATTTGGAGACAACCTTTTTTAGCAGACTGCATAGTGTTTTGTTGAACGCCTCTGCCAATCCGTTAGCTGTCACATTGTATATGGACGAGTTGTACTCTTTGAACCCAAACTTTGCACATAAATTGTTTATGTGGCTATTGCAAAATGGCTTTCCATTATCAGTTATGATATGTTGCGGGACACCGTATTGATAAATGATTTGGATAGGAATAAAATTTGTGACATTTTCTTTCTTTACTTCCGTCAATGGTATGGCTTCGGCCCACTTAGAGAAGTAGTTGGTCCCGACGAGGATATATGCATGCCCTGCTAAAGACTTTGGAGTTATAGGTCCAATTACATGAAAACCCCATGCATCAAATAACCATTAAGCTACTGTCGGATGTAATGGTTCCGGAGGTTGATGGATGAAATTCGCATGGACTTGGCAAGCTTCGCATTTTCTTGCATAATCCATGGAGTTTTGTGTCATAGTTGGCCAGTAATACCCCATCCTCTTTATTCGAAATGGAGTTTGGGTCCAGACTGATGGGCACCACAAATTCCAGAGTGGGCTTCTTCCATGACCCGTGTTGTTTCATTATTACTTAGGCATCAAAGGAAAATTCCATCAAACGATCGTCGATAAAGTGTTTCCTTATAAAAAGATAAAGTGAGAGGCATGCCTCTTGATTTCAGTTTTTCGCCGTGGATTATCTGGTAGCTTTTGATGTTGAAGGAAATCAATTATTGGCTGTCTCCAATCTTTTCTTTCTTCATCTTCAACTACTTTAACACTATTATTTTCTTTCAAATTACTGGGTAGCAATGACAAAATACCCATCTTTGAGCAATTGATATGGAGGGAGAGAAGTCTCCATCTGACCTAGCTAAAGCAGCGGCCAAATTAGCTAAGGCATCAGCCTCCTTATTTTCACTTCTAGGGACGAATTTGATTTTTATCGAATCAAATCGTCTCATAAGCATTGATACATATTTATGATATGACTTCAGGTCTGAATTACGGACTTCATACTCAGCTAAAAGTTGGTTGATTATCAGTTTTGAATCTCCAAAGACTTCCAGCCGATAGATATCCATATCTAACGCCGCTTCTAAACCAAGGATAGGGGCTTGATATTCTGCCACATTGTTTGAACATTTTTTTGTTAAGGCAAAAGAGTAGGGCATGACGAGATCATGTGAAGTGACAAAGACTACTCCTGCTCCGGCACCATAACTTCAGGCTGCCCTGTCAAGGTATAGCCTCCAAGATGGTATAACTTCGGTGAATAAAACTTCTTCATCAGGAAGGTCTTCTTGAAGTTTCCATTCCACTGGAATTTGGTGGTTAGTAAGGAAATCTGTCAAAGCTTGTCCTTTAATGGCCTTTTGTGGAATGAATTTGATATCAAACTCAGACAATAGTAGTGACCATTTTCCAATCCTTCCAGAGAGAATCGGCCTAGACATTATGTACTTCAATGGATCAATCTTCAAAACAAGATTGATTGTGTGTGATAGCATATAATGTCTCAACTTTTTAGCTGTGAAGATTAACGCAAAGCATATTTTTTCAATAGGTAAATACTTTGTTTCAGCGCCTACTAGTATCCGGCTTAAGTAATAGAGTGCATTCTCTTCTCCTTCATCGTTGACTTGGACAAGAAGTGCTCCTAGAGATATTCTTGTGTTGCAACATAAAGAATCAGTGGCTTTCTTGGGACTGGAGCTGTGAGTACCAGTGGACGAGACAAATATTATTTAATGCTTTGGAAAGCATTTTTACAAGCGTCGTCCCACTCAAATGGTGCATCTTTTTCACCAATTTGTTGAATGGATGATATCATTCGGCCAAGAATCTTCGAATATATGCAAGTTTTCCTTGAATACTTTTCAACTCACGTACATTTCTTGGCTCTGGCATGTTGATTATGGCATCAATTTTTGATTGATCTATTTTAATGCCCCGATGTCGAACAACAAAATCGAGAAATTTTCTAGAGGTGACACCAAATGCACATTTCAAATGGATTCATTTTCAATTGATGTCTTCGAAGTCTTTTGAAAACATCATGTAAATCTTGTAAATGATCGCCACGTCTCTTTGTTTTAACAACGAGATCATCTACATAACATTCCACAATCTTATGCAACATGTCATCGAAAATCTTTTGCATTGCCCTCTGATAAGTTGCCCCTACATTTTTCAATCCAAAAGGCATAACTTTGTAACAATATATGTCTTTAGGTGTACGAAATGATGTGAGCTCCTTGTCTTTTGGGTTCATCCGTATCTAGTTGTATCCAGAAAATACATCCATAAAAGATAAGATTTCATACCTGGTAGTTGCATCCACCATCAACTCTGCTATTGGAAGATGAAAATCATTTTTCGAACATGCTTGATTCAGATCCCAAAAGTCAACACAAATTCTTAATTGCCCCTTTTTCTTTTTGACAGGAACAATGTTCACGATCCATGTTGGGTATTTCACTTCGCGTATGAATCTAGCTTCAATAAGTTTGTTGACTTCCATTTCTATTTGAGGAATAAGTTCTGGTCGAAATATTCTTTGAGGTTGCTTGACCGATCGAACTCCATGTCCTACTGCAAGGTGATGCACTGCAACCTTAGGATCTAAACCCGGAATTTCATTGTAAGATCATGCAAACACGTCTTTGTGTACCTGAAGTAAATTAATGAACTCGAATTTCTCTTTTTGATTGAGAAGGGCACTTACAAATACTGGTCTCGGGTCTTCTTCGGTCCCCAAGTTCAATTTTTTCAAATCTTCTACAGTAGCTTGTCTCCCTTCTTTAAAGGTAGGTGGGGCTGGTTCAGGTTCATCCGCTGCAACAGAACTTTCAGACCCAGAGTCTGAGTCAGGAGCTTTTTCAAAGGCTATATGATTGATAAAGACTTCTTCCTTATCTTCATTACCTTGTAGAGATAAGTGAACTTTTTGATGCATTCGTTTTCTTCTTGACCGTTGTGGTTTCGAACTTGGATCAAAAGTTTTAATTCCAAGTCAAGAAAATGCAGATTGTCTTTGGGATGACATTTGGGAAGCTTGTGCATTCCTATCAATTTGGGTAGAAGAAGGAGAATCTTCATTTAATCTTTAAAATACAGAAATTTTACCTTTTACACCGACCCTTGGAGAGGATTCTCCTTTTAACCTTTTAAACACCTGAACTCTGGTATTCTCATTTTCAATTCGATCAAACACTGAAGGTCTCAATTGTTCTGATTTCTCTTCCGTAACTTCATAAATTTGAACCATGATGGGGATTAAGGAAACCTTCTTGACCTTAATCTTCCTTGGTGGATTAGGATCATATCCCAAACCATATCTGGGTCGAGACATCAGGGCTCCATCAGAATTAGAAGGGACACGTCCACCTAAAAGGACAGCGTCAAGATCACCTAATTTATGTGGCTCTCCTTTTTCAAACCCGATATTTTCAAACAACTTTTTAACTTCAGGATTGTAGCATCCTTTGAAAGTCTATTTTGATTCAGCAGCTCATTCTTGTTTGGAAGAGCTGGAGATATAAAGCTTTGATATGTCTGGAATGGATGTCTAAGCCTCTGATGCAGGTTTATGTTCTTCTGGAACCGCTATGAGTTGACGGGGCAGAAGCAATTTTGGAATACTAGGTATTGGAAGAGTTAATTCTTTTCTCAATACCTTAAAATCGGTTGATTCTATTTGAGGTTTTTTGCCTCTAGAGAATCCTTCAGATATAAATTTTGACTTACCTTTGATAAGTTGATGAGATTGAGCAGCACTAGATGTATCATGATCATTTGCATCTTCTTTGATTTTGAGTCCAAACATGGTCAACCCTGCAGAATTGCATTCTTCATCTTCCATGTAGAACTTGGCATCAGCAAAATGAGATTCTTCTTCAAGGAATGGTTTAAACTCAGCTACCAACACATTTAACTTCTCCATCTTGGCTATATTTGAAGCATTGGTGCCAAGTGGAAGGTACCACTCCCGTTTCATATAGCCAAACACGTCCAAGGAGTAACTCGTATGATGTTTTGGCATCAATGACGTGGAAGAGAGCTGAGGAGATTAACTCTCCTATTTGTAGCTTCATGTGAATCATGCCAATGGCTCGCTGACCTTTTTGATTGAATCCTTGAATCATGATTTTGCTTCTAGACAGATCACCGACGTTAATTTTCATTGTTTTAACCGGCATAATATTCACAGCAAATCCACAATCAATCATTATACGATTTATCTTGTAGCCATAAATATAACCGCTAACATACAGTGGCCTATTATGTGGACGAGAACCCAGTTGTAAATCTTCATCGTCGAATGTTATAGCAGCCATACAGTCTCGAGGAGTTATGGATCCAATATGTTCTAAAACTTTGCTTCGTATTCTTCCAGATCGATTAACGCTGCGACCAAAGCCATCCGATCATCGAAAGGAAGACTAAGATACTCTACTAGACTAATATTGGTAGGAATATTATTGATCCGTGAAATAGTTTTCTTCTATTTTGAAGTTCGTCCGAATGCATTTTTCATCTCATTTTTCTTCTCCACATTAATAACATTGGAGGTAAAATATTCTTTATCAAAGAAACCCTTTGGGAAATAATCACCCAAGGTCGGCAATCTGGGAGGAATGTGTGAAGCAGCTTCTACCCTCATCGATCTAGTGAATCTTCTTGATTTGGCTTTAGACCTTCTTCGGTTGTTCTTTGGTCTTGATTTTTTTGTCACAAACATTAGAATTTGGGAGTTGTGGAGCCTTTCGACGACGTCTTTTCACAAAGGTCCATGCCCCTTAATCTTCTTCGAGTATTTTCTCTTTATTGGGTTGAATTTTTGTACCCAATTCCTCCTTTTCTATTTCCCGCAAGAGGCGTAGAAGGTAACATTTTACCTGTTTTGTTTGGCATTCGATATTTCTCTTTCTTCTTTATGAAGGTGGATCAGCCATCACCGATCCCGTCTTCAGATCCTGAGTCAGAATCCTAAACATCCAAGTCACGTGTCGTAATTTCATAAAAGGTTAGACGATTGGGTGCATTTGGCCTATCCATCCCCTGATAGACGTAACTGATAGTAATTTCTCCGACTACCTCAAACTTCACTGGGATGGCTCCTTCTGGAAGTTGAAGTCCAAACTCCTCAACTTAGGATTTATAGGCATCATGTACATTAGAAGATATTTGTTTCTTCCCTGCAATGGAAATTGGATCAAATGATCCAAATGAAACCATCGAGCAAACGGCTGTTGGATTCTCTCCGGTTTCAAGTTTGATCTTATTTTCTTTGTCGAGACGAACAATAAGATCTTTCAAGACAAAGTATTTTTCCACTAGGTGGCTAATGATTCTGTGAAATTTACAGTATTTAGGATGATTGATCTTACCAGTTTCTTCGGGTCTTTTTGGTACTGGAAGTTCGATTATTTTCTGTTTAAAGAGCTGATTCAGAATTTCAGAAACTTCTGAATCTGAGAATGGGTATTCCTTTCCTTCAAGTTCCTTTAGAGTCACATGACCTCTACTTTGGACTTATCCTTTGTTAGGTTTGAACTCTAGCTTTGATTTTGGGTTCGAGCTCGACTCTTGGAAAGATATCTTTGCAGGACCAGTAGAAATCGCCATAGCTTCTTTGGACTTACTTGCCTTGGTATCTTTCCTTATCTCCTTCTTAGAATCTTTCTTATCACGTGGATCACTTGGTAAGTAATTCCCATGCCTAGCAATTTAGAGCTCCAGGTCATGAGTACGTGTCACCAATTCTTTGAATAAGTGAGGCATATTTGCTTGGAGATTATAGAGTAATCCCCAATGCATGCCTTGTACACACATCGATGGAAGATGCTTCGCTTATTCGTTCTTTGCAATTTAGCATAAGGTTTTTCCAGCATTCAATGTATTCCACAACGAGCTCTTCCTTGCTCTGTTTTGTTCGAGTAAGTTCTGGAAGGCTGACAGTTCGCTGGGTGCTGTAGAAGCGTGTTCGAAACTCTCTCTCGAGCTGATCCTAATTATCAATTGACCCTGCTAGTAAGTTGGTGTACCATTCAAACGTAGCACCTTTGAGGGAGCGTACGAACTGCTTCACCATCGTGTTATTGTAAGTGCCTGCATTGTTACACGTCTTAATGAAATGAGCAACATGTTGCTTTGGGTTGCTTTTTCCATTAAAACACTGAAATTTCAAAGGTTGGTAACCGAGTAGCATCTTTATTTCGTTGATTCGACGACTACAGGGCTTGGCATACACCAGTGAAGATTGCAACAAACAACCATACTGGGCACGAATGGTGTCCGCAATCATATGTTGAAGTTGTTGGACGGATAGAGAGCCAACAAAGAGTTGAGTGGTGTCACGCAACACGTTTTGAGCAACTGTTCGATTGTGCATATCTTATTTTTGTTGGCGCTCTTGGGTTCTAACTTTTTGGCCTTGGAAGATCCTGAATTTTTCAGATCTTCTTTAGTCGGTGGATTTTGCGACTCTAGCATGTGTATAAGTGTAGCAATCTGTGCATCTTTGTCTTCCAACGACTTTATTAATTTTTCAATGGTTAAAGTAATTTGTCGAATTCGATCATTTGAGCTCGATGCTGCTTCTGTGACCATCACTGGTTCAAGTGATTCTTCAGATGAGGCATCATTTTTCCCCCTTTGCTGAGAAGGGGCATAAGGAGATCCAAACAAGGATCTACCACCAGAGAAGGAGCCCAAACGGGAAATTTTCGCTGAATTCATGGTCTTTTCTGTCAAATGAGAGTTTGACTTTTTGAAGGCATTTTTCACTTTGCCTTTGTTGGAGAACTTTTTCAGTGGTGTGACCAGTTGAGTTTTCCTAGTTTTTTTGGGCTCTGGTCGCATGGAAGAGTTCGGCAAGTGTCTCTTCAAGATGAGTCATAGTTTGTTTCGCCTTTTCGCCTACCATTGCTGATATAATAGTTGAAATTTGAAGATTTAAAGATCAAAAGATGAGAGAACAAGAAGGTCCCACTAAGCGTGCTAAGAAATTTGTACGACGAAATTTCGTGTATTAAAATACAGAAATCGTTACAAGTTTTATTTTAAGAAATAAAGTGATGTTGACCTTCTTGTAATTGCAAAATTACAAAAATTCTTTGATTAATGATCTGAATATTTGAAGACGAAGGGCCACGTGGCTTGAATTTTGGTCTTTAAGAATTTGTTGAAAGTTTGATTTGTCGAGATTTGATTTGTTTGGAACTTGAATCTTGAGGCTTGGACTTGAATTTGATTTGATTTGAAGAAAACTTTGATCTTCTTGGACTTGGCGTGAACCTGTTGGATTCGAAAAAGATTTTGATCTTCTTGAGGTTCACCGAGTTTAGATTTGAGAGAATTTCTTCCATTCTTCCCGCTTTGGAATTTCTTCAACACTTTGTGGTTACCTTTTCTGCTTTCTCTTCTTCTTGCAAGCTTCTTCTCTTCTCCTTCTACCTCTGTCTTATGGACCATTAGTCCTATTTATAGGAAAAAATTCATATTAATTTTGATAATTGCTCAATTACATTTAATTAAAATGAATAATTGAGTAATTATGATTTTTTTGATTTATTTATTTAAAGTGTGAAATGGGTCTTTGGGTTTATGGACTTTAATAGACTTTAATTGGGCTAGTGATCTAAATCGACCCAAACCATTTTATTTATTTTCTTTTATTTATTATTTTTTTATGTCTACAAATGCCCCCTCAAGATTTATTTATTTATTTATTATGAAATAAATAATTAATAAATCTTGATTTTCGATTTTTTTATCTCTCTCTCTCTTTTTATTATTATTATTTGATTTGAACTCAAACTTCCCATTAGTAAATTAATACGAATGGAAGATTTGTGAACAAAATGTAAATTTGATAAAAAAATTCATCCTTCAAATTTGAGAATAAGAATTTTTTATTTTTTTGATTGAATTTTGATTATTTATTTATTTTATAGATCCATAACAAATTTGATTTAAATAGGCTTTTTACGTTTCATGGTAAATTGTGTTTAAGTGAAGTACAATACCCAACTATTTATTTGAACAAATTATAGGATTTAGACATAAGTTGGTTAAAATCTTGCAAACAAAGGTAATTTTCTTTTTCTTCTTCTATTTTATTTTATTTTCTCATTTTTTTCTTCTTCTTTTTTAAAAATCATATTTTCTTCTTTCGGTTAGCACCGCAGCACCGCCCGATGAGACAAAGGATTGGTTCCTTGGAATTGGTGCAATTCCAATTGGTGTCCTCGTGAAAGAAACCTCTATGCAATTCTTTTTTTTTTCTTAATTAATTTGTTGGTTTCTATAAGAATTAAATTTTTTTTATTTAGTATTTCTTCTTTTTCTTTGGTTTCTGCCAATTGTTTGGTTGTTGGCAAAAACCAATTATAACCTTTTGTTTTTTGTTTTCTTTCCTTCTAAATTTTGTCGGCGATATTGGTCTTGAACTGCGAAACCCCTTTTTTTCTTTTTTTGATGTGACTTATCTTTCTCTCCCTTTTTTCTCTTCTTTTACACATAACCATTTTTATCTTTTTTATCTTTTTTTTTTTTTCCTTTTTTTGTTTTTTTCAATTTTGACCCCCTTTTATTTTGTTGATCATTGTTTTCATTTTTATTTTTTAGTGTTGTTGTTTTTACAAAATTGAAACTAACATTCTTCATTTTTTTTACAGAGATTTAATCTTTTGAAGCGAATCAAGGATTTTGAGGTTCAAAGTTTTCTTTTTGTAGAGGCTAATTTTTTTTTTTTTTGGTCGCAATTATTTTATGAGTTCAGGAAATATATGCTTATGAATAAACTTAAAATTACAAACCTTCATAGACATTGAGAACCAAAGACTGTCACTTTTCACCATTCAATGTACTTTTTGTTGGGGACTAAGGACCTACTCCTTCGACTGTCTAAGGCATTTTGTGTTAAGGACCAAGGACCTGTTTCTTTAGCTGTCCAAGACACTTTGGGTTAAAAACCAAGGACCTATTCCTTCAACTATCCAAGACACTTTGGGTTAAGGACCAAGGACTGACTCCTTCTATCGTCCAAGGAACTTTGTGTTGAGAACCAAGGATTTGATCCTTCGATCGTCCAAGACACTTCTTTTTATTTTCTATTTATGAGTAAAAAAAGTTTATCCAAATATATTTGAAGTTCAGAAATTACTAAAAGAACTTTCTTTTTATTTAAGCTTAGCAAGTATGCTAAGGAAAGATAATCAATTCGCTCCGAAGACTTTGTTGTGGTTGTTTATTATGAATCTTAAAGATTACCTATAGGCTATGGTGTCAAGATTTGTTATTCTTATTTGATTTTTTTTTGTTATTTAAGTAGGGTTTTTATGATGATCTAATTCAAAATGAATCTTCATATTTATTGGAAAGTATGGGGATGAACGAAATCCTGCTTTGGTTGTAAATTTACTTTCTTATTGGATAATTGGTTTCATTAGTTCATATTTTGTCTCCTCGTATTTTTAAAGTTAAAAGAATGCAACATCACTGCATTCTTTTATGTGTTTAGGATAGGAAGTATAATTTTGGAAAAAAGCTAAATCTAATAATTAGACGGAAATTCGACAAAAGAGTTCAAATTTATTTTACAGTTAATGTGGAATTAGATATGTTTAAAAAAATATGGCTTTTACTATAATTCCTTAGAATCCCTAGTATTAGAAGCTTTCCAAACCTTTTAAAATTGATGTTTACCTTCTGGACAGGGTCTATGGTCCAGATGTTTGTCATGTTATTATATCTTTTATAACATTAATCGGCTTCAAAATATAGTTGTGTTACTTTTATACCATCTTATTCTGCTATGTAAAAATGATTTACATCTAGAAGTTGGACATGGTTTACAGTTTCTAATAAAGCAAAATATAGGAACTCATTAGGAAACTTAATTCAAGCTGATAGTAATAGGGATTCTCTATTATTAGGGGGTATATGAAGCTGTTCTATAGTATTAAATTAAATTTTCGTCTCAAGGTCACTTTGGCATTATCACCATTCACAATGAGTGATATGTTTTTATTGTTATATCTTATGTTAATAGTATTTCCTTGTTCAACATGCAAGTACAAAAACAATCATCATGCTAGCATTGGAGCAGAGAAATGGGACTCGGGAAAGCAGGTTTAGCCTATATTGGTTCTTCAAGTTTTTATCAATTCTATGATTACATGTGCTTACCTCCACTTTGATGCTTGAATTAAAATGTTTCAGTGCTATCTTCTTTTATGAATGAGTAAAATACCAACATGTACTGTTAAATCGAAAATACAAATGATTAAATTAAAATTATACTTTCTAATGATCATATATTTATAGTTCTCTTAACCCAATTCAATTCTCTATTTATAGGCTTAATCCTTTCTTGCAAAGATCTGTTCGAAGAAGCTAAGAGTCGAACTATATGGTGGGTTCTTCACACGTAAGCTCCTCTATTTTTTTCGTAAATCTAATTAATTTTTGCTTGCTAATTACTGAATTTGGAATATGATGGAGGTTTATTTTTGGTTTTTTTTTTGTTTTTATTTTTGGTTGTAAGTCTGATTTAGTTTCTCTTACTTATATATGTTGATGAATAGATATGTAAAGCAAGATAATTGTGGAATTTAAATTTAAATTTTAGAGCACATTTTATTTTTGTTTCTTGTTATGGTTCCAATGCAATGTTTATGATTTTTTCTTGCTGTCTTGAATCCATTGTGTCTTAGATAGTATTTTAGTTGGATTATTCGTTCAAATCAATGAGACTATATGTGTATAACTACTACTAATTTTGTATACTGAACAAAGAAATTATGTATGAAATCTCAACAATTGTATGTACTGTTCTTCTTTTCTTAGTCCTGTAACTTGTTTACTTTGGATTTGATTTCTCAGCATGGAGTATCACTTTCTTCTTATTTCTTTGCACTTAGCCTTAACATGTATTTAAACAAATTAGTTTAGTTAATAAGCCAAAAAGAAAAAGAGAAGAATGATCCACTGATTTGTTGACTTGTCGTTTCATTTTCTTTTAGAGGTTTCCTTGTCGCCCAATTTATTCTATTCTACAGTTTTATTAATATATTTTTGCCATTAAAATTATGAATATTTATTCTATTAAATTTACTTCAAATATAAAGTTCTACTGTAAAAATTAGATTTTGTAACTTCTCCTTCATTTATCATTATATAATACAATTTCATTATTGAACTATTCTATCTTGTGAATTGCTTTCAAATTACTGCTGAAGAATGAATTTAGGCATAAACACAATCTCAAATTTACTGACCATTTTTTCACACCATGTCTTTCTCTATAGACAAAATAATGAAGAAAAATAATCTTTTCGAGCAAGTGAAAGAAGAAGTAGGTGAAAAGAAGATGGACAAGTGAAGTAACAAAAGGTATGATAAAGTTTTTTTTTTAAATATTTTTTTGAATTTTTTATAGTTATTTTGATGTTTAATTATAGGTTTATTTTTCCAATTGTTGGCTTCTGAAATAGAGATGGACTAGATGGTAAATTTTTTAGGTTAAAAGATAGGAATCGTTGATGTACAATTTTTGTAGTTTTATTAAAAATATAAACTCAGATACTTCAATTTTTGGACAAATGCCAACCCCATTCATCTTATATAGGAAAAAAAATACAGGTCAACTTTTTGGTTTCCATCATTTTCAAAGCTCTCAATATCATTTGACTGATGGGGTACATGAAATAGTTATACAAAAAGTATATTTGTAAAAGTGTTTCTAAAATGCTATATTCTTTTTTGTTCTGGCAATCATTTAAGATACTTGAATATTTTTCGTATCCATGTCCTTAAATTTATCTGTTATGTTTGGATTATAAGACTTGATTAAAAAAACATTAGTTTGAATAATTATTTTAATTTCCTCCCATGGTTTTGTTTGTTTTTGATTTGTCCAATTATTGATTATTCCAAGTTTTAATACTATATATATAAATACATTAGATACTTTATAGATACATTATTTTTGTTGTTATTGAATTTTAGCTACCATCCCAATTGTCATAAATATATCAATTAATGAATATAATCTCAATGGATTTATTGAGGAGGATTGGAAATGGTTCATAAAGGTCATACAAACTCAAAGTGTTGATGTTATTAAGAAAATAAAAGATATAATTCTTAATACGCAAACTCTGGAACAATTATTAAAGTTTAAAGGAGTAACTCCTCAAGATATTAAATGTACTAATCACAGGAAAATACGGGGGCGGACTCACATGGGGTCATGTGGGGTCAGACGACCCCACAAAATTTTGGGTCTTTTTTTTTTTCAAAAAATGGTTGTTTTAACTCGTTTTCGACCCACTTTAATACATACCAAATGAAAAACGAAATATTGCATTCTTAATATCATTTCTAAGTATTCATGACCTAGTTTTTCGTTTTTTAATGGTGTGCGAAATGATCGACTATAGCTAAAGATACGATGTATTAAACTTTTAACCCCACAATCCAAAACGGTTGGATCCGCCCCAGGGAAAATATGCTTTTTTATTTCTCTTTGCTAATTATGGTATAACTTGTATTATTAAGCTATGTGATCAAAGTCATACAGGCACTACACACACTAAGTTTCTTGAAAATCTTTTTGCTAAATGTGATAGTATGGTTAAAATAGTTGCAACCTGTTTACTGTTCTTCAAAATTAAATTTGTCGACAGCCCTAACTCGTTTTCATGCAACCTAATGTATGAGCAAACTAATTTTAGTTCAAATTAGTTTTATTTACTTAAATATAGGCAATTTGTCTTTCTTTTTTTCTTTTTTTTTAATTCTTTCTTTTCTTCTTTATTTCATTGCTTTTCTTATTAGCTAATTGTTTATCTTATGATAATATATTTATAATTTATTTTCTTATTTAACTCAATGCAAATGGGTTCATTAAGTCGAATACTTATTTGCTTACAAAACTAATTTTCATTTACTCTTATATTTCATGCCCCAGAATACTTGCTTAGTTTAATAATTCTGATTGTCTTATCATCAATAATTCAATATTTGTCTTACAACATTGTCGAGCGATATAATTACAATTGCACAGTTACGTCACTCAGTAATTTCATTTCATGTTATCTACAAAAACAATGCAACAAGTAAACATGATGTAAAAACTGCAAAAATGATCACAATGCATAGTTTTAGTTCAAACTATTGTTTTCATTTAAATAAACATATTATTAGAAAATCAATTAATCCCATTACATATTCTCGTACTTAACTTTAGAAAAAAAAAAAATAGCGCTACCAACGACATTCTTATATATTTCTATATATATACAACTTCATCTTTTTATTTTTCTACCAAAAATAAGATGATTAATTAGAACAATTTTCGTACATTATACTATAATAATATAGTATAAAATAAGAAAAAAATAAAATAGATATTTTATAAATGGCACCTGTATACATTGAGAAACAGTACCACCTTTCCATAAAAGACTTTTCAACTCTATATATACATAAATTCTTTTTATTCGTACAGTGCACTATAATAATATAATATAAAAGGAGGTAGATATTTTACAAATGAAACTTGTATCCAATCAGATGAGAAATAGTACCAACTTTCCATGGGAGACTTTTTAACTCTAAAAACACACACACACACACACAAACTATCTTCAAATTTTTTATTGAGCTTAATTTTCATCCACAAAAAAGATATTTTACCACCTCATACGTACTAACACTTCAAACCTACTCGCTACAACACCCAAGTGTATGGTTGCAAATTAAAGCAATTATTTTTCTATTTCTTTCTACTTCATGTTCTATAAATATCTACTTTCTGCTAATTGTTTTATGATACCTTCACTTTCTCCTTCAGCATCAAATTTCTACAATAGTATCATAAATATCACACTCTCCAGCTACAACTACCAACGTTTAAATAGTCTGTCTTCATTTTATTGTAGGTAAGTTTTTTTTCACATTACTAAATTTTGATTTTAGTTATCTTTTAATAAAAAACAAGGAGTACTAAATTTTTACAGGAAACGTTAGATTATATGATAGATTTTTTATTAGAATTAGATTAGAAATGTTAAAAGTTTTTTTTACAGAAATAGCTACCTGTCTTGTAACTTCTTCTTAATGTAATCATAGCATATCAACAATGGTTGCATTTTACAAACTTATCCCCAAAGATTTCAACATCCAAGAAGAATTGGACCACAAAAGTCATAGCTGCAGGGAAACAACCACCTAAAACCGCTCGTAATACTATCAGCCGCTACCAAAATCTTCTTTTAATGGATTTAGAGGTAAATATATATTCATAACTATAACAATCTTCTCATTTTTGTTATAAATATTTGTTTTGCTAATATATTTATCTTCAACTAATTTCCACTCTGGATAACAAAGTCACTATCATTCTCTGTGATGCAAATATTACAACACTTGCAGAAGAGCTGAAACTAGGGAAACCATACATGTTATCAAATGCAACTGTGAAAGACAACATAAATGAGTTCAAGGGTTCACTTCAAGACAACATTTGGACTACAACAGGAAAGAAAAAGATAGAAGAACTCAACGAAGATAATTTAAAATTTCTCTTCTCGAGATATGAACTCACCCCATTCAACAAACTGGAACGATACATGGATAGTAATGCAGACATAAGTACGGTTACAAATGCACTAACTTATAGCCAATATAAGTTCATTTAACATTTCATAACTGTTTTATTTATATTTATTTTACCATATACAAAATATGTAACCACCACAATTTTCTTGTTACAGGTGTTATAGGAATTGTTATAGAAGTTCGCCAAAAAAGAATTATCCAAACCCAGTTTGGCACATAAGCATGTCTTCGGGATGTTGTGCTCATAGATAAATATTTCCAGACGGTGATGTTAACACTGTGGGACACTTTTGTTGAAAACGAATGCATTACAATAATTGAAAACATTGGAAGCAAACCTACCATATGGGCAACTAATTGAAGGTCTTTTTGTACAACGGTAAACAAAATGCAAACACAGCACTTTGTTTACATTCGTATTATAAATTTAAAAAAATAATTGATCCTATAATTCAAACTTTTTTTAGGTGTTACACTTTCTACAAAAGTCAATAGCACTTTTTTCATTAATCCAGAAATTGTAGCAGTCACGGATTACAAAGATTGGTCATCAAACAGAACTAAGAAATTTCTCCAATTTCTCTAGCTTCATAAATTCCATTTACAATAGTAAATTTCACACTTATTTGTTTGCTTTCTTTGTTACAGGATTAAAACAAACAAGGAAAAGCTTGACAAGCTAATTGAACATAAGCCGTCTATTGTAGTGACGTCATCGAAAGTTTCACCTCCAGATGAAAATAAAGTCATATCAATTGCTGACTTACAAGAAGTCTACCTGGGAGTAATTTCGAAAACACTTAATTAAACTTATATACTACAGATACATATTATTAATGTTCTATGATCAATACTACAAAAAATCTACAATTTTTCTTATTACTATATTTCTCATCTAACTACGTAGAAATGTTTAATGTGCAGAAAAAATTCTATTGGGTGAAAGCCCAATCGAAAATTACTTCAATAAACCAAAGATTTTGGTACATGTCATGCAGAAATTGTAAGAAAACATCCAATGCAGACTTGGGACAAATTCATAAGTGTCGTTTCTGCAAATTCGAACACGCGAAAGTAGTACCAAGGTAACATTACCTCTAAACCTATATTGAACTATTTATTAAAAACAACACTTTATTCAACAAAACTTACTATATAATTTCATTAACTTCTCTATATAGAGCAAATGCTTTTGTACATCTTGAAGACAGATTTGGAGGCTTGGATGCAATGATCATAAGAGAAACGACGGAAACCTTACTGAAAGCAAATGCTGTTGAAATTATGAACCATTTTGAAAAGGTCAACCGCAAGTACTACTAAACTCTTAACAATTATTTCCCTATATTTCAACACATTACACTCAAATACAATTTGCATATTCCAGGATGTGGATACACAACTCAACAACCTCATATGGACCGAGAATGAAGAAGAACTGCTTTTCTACCTAAAAGTGACACCAAAAAGACAAAACCCACCTGAATACCGATATGAAATAATCTTCATATTCGACTCTTCAACAACAACTGATGTTGATTCTTCAAATACAATCATGAAACTAGATCAAATGTTGTTGAAATTATGAACCATTTTGAAAAGGTCAACCGCAAGTACTACTAAAATCTTAACAATTATTTCCCTATACTTCAACACATTACACTCAAATACAATTTGCATATTCTAGGATGTGGATACACAACTGAACAATCTCATACGGATTGAGAATGAAGAAGAACTGCTTTTCTACCTAAAAGTGACACCAAAAAGACAAAACCCACTTGAATACCAATATGAAATAATCTTCATATTCGACTCTTCAACAACGATTGACGTTGATTCTTCAAATACAATCATGAAACTAGATCATTCTCCTGCAACCAGTGATATTAACAATTCAAGCACAATTGACGATAGTTCAAACAAAACATTCACAAAAGGTAAAGACAAGACGTACATCACAGATAACCAAGTTTCCATAAACACCAACGAAACACCTATACCAAATGCAAAGAGGGCTCTCTTTCAAATTCAAGACAGGAAAACTGAAATTCATGCAAAGAAGAAAATGAAGACTGATGTAAACTATGGACTCGATGAACATATCAATGTTCTTACCTCTGAAAAAAACCTCGAGTGAGAATTCACGTTTGTTTTTGGACAGTAGGCAATCCAACAGTGTGCCACTTCTATAGTTCTAAATAATAGCAACCTAATCTACAAATCTGCAGCAAACTCATGTTGAGTTTTCGGTTAAGACTCAATTATATGGTGAATTTGAGTTTCAAAGTTGAAAAGGTTGCTTTAAATATTTTGGTATCTCTTTTGTTGTTACGAATGTAAATACTCTAAAATCACAGAACTCTACTTGGTTGCCACTAATGTATCAAACTTGTTTTGTTGTCAATAAAGAATAGTCTTCTTAAATACATATTCCACTTTATCTATCACTTACACATTATTTATTCCTCAATTCTATTTCCATAAAGATGCATCTCGAAACACAAGTTGAATATACTGACATTAAAGTAAGGTACAATCTCAAAAACCCTCTTTTACATTCTAAAATTGTTCAACTTCTTTTAATATTTAATATTTTTTTCTCTCTCAACAGAGTCTACGTAGCTTTCGTATAAGTTTCTAAGCAAATTGTTTAATTAATATAATTGATTAACTGGTTCAATGAATATTCCCTTAAACTCGCATAGAAAACAAGGTATAACGTTAGTCTTTATGCAAAATCTCTCTTTTACATGTATAAAGGAAAAAAAACAAAATGATTTAACGAATTCAAGAACAGGAAAAATAATCATAAGCAAAAACAGAAAAAAAAAAAAAAGTAAGTTATTATAAAGTTTTTTGATTAATTGAACTAATTAAAATTAGAAAATTACATTTTAAAATATTTTATCCATCATAAAATGAAAATAAAAAAAATTAAATTAAAAAAATATCTATAATATAAAGAATAAATAAATTTTAAAACAATTTAAAAAATATTTATAGTAAATCAAACAGAAGAAAGTTACAAAAATTAAATAAAAAATATATAAATAATATTTATTTTAAAAGTAAAAAATAAGTTTTATCATCGAGATAAAGAAATTAAAAAAAAAATCCATCAAATTCTTTTTTATTATATAAAGAAAAAATAAATTTTAAAACAATTCTCAAAAAAAAAAAAAAAAAAAAACAAAATAAAGCAAAAAAAAAAATTGATTCCCCCTCCCAAAACACGACCTCAACCAAACTTTGAACTATCAATCACACATTGGCCCTTTAAATTTTTGAAAACGTCATTTTATCTTGAAATGCGTGAATTATACCCCCAATCACCCAAAACCACTTCAAGCTTACCGAACATGTGCTCCATGCCTAGGAATTCGTGTGAACGGAGCTCAAACTCTATTGACATGCATGGATGATCGATGACCTAATGCAAACATGAAATTAAAATTTCCTAAGCTAATGCAAACGAAGATTAAACAAATTAAAGGATACAGTAGGTTGCCTCCCACTCAGCGCTAGTTTATAACCCAAAAAATTTTTTTTTATTAAAAAAAAAAAAAAAAAATTTAAAAAAAATTCCAAAAAAAAAAAAAAAAAAAAAACTAAATCAAGCAAAACAAAGAACGTGCAAAATTAACTAAAAAATATTTAATTAAAATTAAAAAAATTAAGTTTTACCGTAAAAAAAGAATGAAAATTTTTTTTAAATAAAAAAATATTATTTATAATATGAACAAAACAAATAAAAAATAAATATAAATAAGTGTTATAGAAATTTGTCTCCATAACACGAAGTGGATCACTCCATGTTATGGAGTAGGATCCACTCTATGTTACGGAGTGGAATCGGAGTAGATTCCACTCTGTAACGCAGAGTGATCTACTCCGTGTTACGGAGTCAATTCCTCTCCATAACATGGAGATACCAATCCGTGTTATGGAGAAAAATTATCTTCATAATATGACTCCATTGTTTCTGTGTTATGGAATATCCACATTTTTTAATTTGCTTTGTTTATCAAACAAATATTTTTTTTCGATTTGAAATTCTTTTTGGTTTTTTTTCTCTTAATGATACTATTAGCAATTTTTCTAATTTTAATTAAATGATATTTATATATTCTATATTTAATGTTCGTATTGTAAAGAAAAATTTTTCCCAATTTAAAACTATATACAAATATTTTTTTTCCCAATTTGAAATTCTTTTTAATCCTTTTTCATTTTATTTTCACCTCTTTTGTTAGACATTTTATACTTATAAATTTGAAATTACTTTCATTATGTTTAATTATCGACAACAAATACTTTTTTTAAACATAAGCTATATAATTTTTTACTTTGATAATATAAGTTAATTTATTTTTTATTTGAAACACTATGATTGATCTTTTACTGAACATTATTAAATTGACTACAAATCAATACTTATCAATTTTATTTATATTTCGTTTTTCTTTTGTTTAATTTTTTTTTTCAAAATTGTTTTAAAATTTCTTTTTTCTTCATAATATAAATATATTTTTTTTCAATTAAAAAGTCTTTCATTTTACAATAAAATGTAATTTTTAAAATTTTTTTATGAAGAATAAAAGAAATTAAAAAACAATTTTCAAAAAATATATAATAAAAAAATAAATATTTAAAAAAATACTAAAACAATTTTCAAATGATGTATAATAAAAAGAAAAACAACTTAAACAAAACAATATTACAAAAGAAAATTTTAAGTATGATATCTTGTCCAGATATAATTTGTTCTTCATTTTACAATTATTTTCCTTTTCGTTACGTAATTTTCACGTGAATATTTGGTAATCTCAAAATTACGACAAATTATACACAACTACCAAGCTTATGTAACATTTAAATAAAATATATTCTGAGTAATCAGTCAAATACTCCACTATAATAATACAAATTACATTACTTCATTACAATCAAGGAAACGGACGGGGATGAAGAAAATATTCATTATTACAAATATCAACTGCAATTTTTCGTCTATATATAGTCATCCTGTCTGGTGAAACAGATTCTAACGAATGCCCCAAAACAACACATTCTATATATTTAAGCACAAAAACTCTACATTTCGGCCTGTAAAAAAATATTTTATGTTGTACTAAATTAGTACGTACGAATAATTATATTTTATAGTAAATAAGAAATTTTTTCAGTGTTTACCCGTTGTTCGTACACGGTAGGTATGGTATGATCTCTTGCTTCATATTTTTATTTCTATGTTTCCTTATATCTCGTCTCGCAGCAAAAGCTTCGTTGAACAATATAGAATTGACCACAGTAAGTGTTGCATTCGCATGTGCCTTCACTTGATATGGTGTATGCTCATTATGACTACAATCATATATCTGAAATTTTCACTCCAAAATATTGACTAAAAAAAGGATACCAAGTATTCCCCGAATATGAGCATGGAATTAACAAATACTTACACCCTACTCATGGATGACTCTCTTCAAGCAATTTGCCGTTGGCATATTGATTTAAAACGGTTCCATCTGGTATACCTTTATTAATTCCAGCGGCATAATCCCTTTGCCAAGTCATCATATTAGCACACTCATTTTCAAATTTAAAGTCCATAATGGAATATTCTTTAGACACAAGAGTGCAAACATCATTGATAAGTCGCCTCAAAAACTTCAACTCCAACTCAATTGCCTGGTAAAATAAATAAATACAAATTTAATATATTAAATATAGAATGAAATTAATTGTAATAGCTAAACTTTACTCATAGCAACATTTATATCTTTTGTTTGATTTAATAAATCTTTCAACCAATCTTTTCCATATATGTTCCCAACGCTATCTTCCAATAATGCACTGCATAGCATAATTAAAATTAGTATTGAAAAAATTGAAAAAAATTTAGTATTTAAACTAATAATTAATTTTATTTTTATTTTTACCTCGATTCATTCTTCACTATCCAATTTCTAAATATCAAATACTTTTCCATAGAATGGTCTTCCAAAGGATAATCTCTAGACGACGAAGATTGTATTTGTTTTCCCTTCCTTTTCGTCTCTCTTCTAAACATTTCAAAACTTCTGACGTGTTCAGACGTAGACACATTCTTTGGTTGATCATCAAGAGTTAAACCTCTACCAATAGGAATGTCTTGTTGTGTACAACTTATAATGACTTCCATGTTTGATTCCTAATCAGATAATTTCTTCAATAAGTTATCAGTTTGTTCATCAACATAAGATCGCACAGAACCTACACTAGTATTCACATAAGACTGCATGCTCTGATGACGATATTCTTGTTTCTGCGATTCCTCAACAACATGTTTATCAAACAAACTTGATAATGAATTGTTCATATAAGAATGCATACTAGACTGTATGTAATCATGTTACCATTTCTTCTGTTCTTCAAACAACTGTTTTTGGTTGTTAAGAATCGCATAGTAATTACCTTTTGATTCTTCAAGAATTTCAGCATTCAAATTGTAACATAAACCAGACCTATCTGATATGATGTGTTGCCTATATATTCTCAACATTTCTTCCATTTTTTTTTCAGTTACATAATTGGAACCACCAGAAGCAGAACTATACCCAGCTCCAGTAGAAGTTCTCGGAATACTGAGAACAGTTGTTTGCTGCACATATATATTATCCGAGAATTCTGGTACTACATTATCTAATTGCCCATTCACAATATCATCTAATATATTATGTTCATCGTCCACTAGCAATGACAAACTTTTATAACATGATGTCTGTAATTCTTCTTCTGTAGGCTGCAACATCGCAATTACTTGGATCTGTAATTACAATTAAACATAAAAATCATTTCGTTAAATTTAATTTTTAAATAATTAAATGCAAATATATTTGAGCATTCATGAAAAAAACATATCTTTTGAGCAGCCAAAAATTGTTTAACCATTTTTTCGTTCAATATTTTATTAGGCTTCTACTTGTACATTCGAGGACTTTGTGCCATTTTATATTTACAACATCTATACAAATAACTTATACATAATAAATCAATAAAAGAATACGAAAAAATACCTGAAAAGCTAGTGGAAATCATTGTAGTGCATACTTACATTCTACTTGTTCATTTCATTGCATCCTTACTATTCTTTCAAATTGTGACTCTTTCAAAGAACTTAACAAAACAAAACATGCTTTACGACCCACGGATACGCAAGAAACTCATCAAGATACTCAACCATACCAAGAGTTCTATAATGAATTTGTCTTGAAACTGGTTTTAACACACACTCTATCAACATAACTTAAATTTATCCCGATGATCTTCACACATGTGAAATGCTTCAAAAAGCATTCTACTCATAATTCTTCTTGTGTCATCAAAGTACTGATTTCTAAGACGATCATTACTATAATCAATTTCCATGAATGATTCATGGCAAGGTAATCCAGTAATCAAGCGGAATTCTTGCAAACCAAACCTAGCAACATGGCCAACTAACCGTACCGAAACTTCATTATTTTTCCCACAATTTGCGAGTCTCATTATAAATTCATGTACCAATTTACTACTAAATTGTTCTCTTTCTTCTCTATAAGCAGCTCCATAAATAAATCCATAAAAATGACTACACATCAAAGAACATTGTTAATCTGCTTCTATGAACTCTACAAAATCTTTCCGATATCCTCGATTTGGATATTGAATAATTGTAGCAAAAAACCATTGGTCTGGAGAAACTATATATTCTAGAGACATCTACATTAATTATTCAAAAATAAATATTCATAAACAAATCTAAAAATTAATCTACACAAATTATTTAAAAATTAATATTCATGAGCAAATCTAAAAATTAAATCAGAGAAATGTTATTTATAAATAAATCAACAATCCAAAATAAACAAATGCAACAATAAAAAAAAAAAATTGTCTTTGTTACAGAAACACCCATCTCCATCTCACGGAGGCGAGCTTTGTGTCACGGAAGAGGGTTCTCTCCATGACACAGAGAGCTCCTTCTCCGTGTAACAGATGCACACGCACTCCTTGACACGGAAAGCTTAAACAAAAATAAGAAACAAAAATATTATATAAAAAATCATCAATTCCAAAACCAAACTTTAATTCTCCACGATATATTCTCATGCCACAGTATAAATCTCTAAACGGTTACATTAAATGGTTACCTTTTCCAGCCAAATTTTCCAGCACAGTATGTGGGCATCTTATCCGTCTAAAATTTGTGGACGTCAATATGAGAATAGGAGAATGACCCTTCAACTTTAAATACAATAATAAATAAGTTGTGTTTTGTTTTCTTGTAATAATTGAATCCTTTGAAACTTTTTACACATAATACATATACATAATTTAAAATTCAATAAATTTTCTCTTCTTTCAACGTATGGACCACAAGATTCTTTTGCAATTTTTAGAGAATCTCTTCACAAAATTCTGACCTTGATAATGACAACATCCTTTACATGATTTTTAGGTAACAAATATTAAGATGTATGCTAACAAAAATTATAATAAAAATAATTGGTTACATTTCTATTTATCCATTATTATAATTTATTTTAAAATTTTAATAGTAAACACTCTATTGTAGGACAACTTGACTTCTTGAAACAAACGATCTAATCCAAAATATTCCACGTTCAAAAGCTAACTCTATTAATTATTTAGTTTTAAAATGATTCATTACAAAATCTAGAAATAAATTTTATATAGTTTTACTCATCACATATATAGGTAATTAATGAAGTCCATAAGTTAATGAAATAGTAAAAAAAAAAAAAAAAAAACCAACACATACATACAATAATAATCCATACATATTAATCATATATTGACAAGAAAATCATTCTAAAAACAACATAAAAAACTAATTTCAAACTACAGATTTGACATGCTAAAAAAAGGTCCAAAACACTCTCACCCGTGCATTGCATGGGAGAAACACTAGTTTAATTAAATGAATAAGAAATTTTGCAATGTTATTGTTCGAGATCATAAAACTAGCAATTTACATAAAAATCATATAACAAGAATTGTCTACATACAATCACCAACAGGAATTTAGATTGTTGGAAAAAATAAGTAATTTGTATGTAGATTTTTATTAATTAACATAATCAATTTTATAACATAAACATAATTCAACAATAATATAACATAAAATGGAGAAGAGATTTAGAAAGCAAGCCTTAGGAATCCGTCGAAGATGGTGTCCTAAAATCATGTTACCTTCCCTTCGTGCGGGTGATTTTGGCACTACAATACTCCAAGATAAAACTTATGTAGCTCACAACCAGTTCCTCTTCTATGAGCACAATCATTAGGAGATAAGTGAACGAACATTTATCAAGTTGCCAAAAGTATATGAATATAAAATGCACATGGAGAACTTTCAAACAGTTTTTAAGATATATACAATAATGAAATCTAATAACCTCTTATAGATAAAATTTCGACCCACACATTTATACTATTAAAACACAAGTTACAATATGTATTATGGTCTTTTAATTTTATGTTAAAACTTAAAATTAAAAGGTTATAATTTGAAGGGTTGAAACTTTTATTTTAAGTTACAACATAAAAAAAAAAAAAAAGATTTATTGTAAATTTGTTGCATTTGTATATTAAATTGAATTATGATCATTCAAATTAATCATTCAAATAGTTAGCAATTTATAGAAGAACCATATTTTCAATAATAGATGATTAGAAATAAATTTCTTTATGGCCTTATTAGTCATTGGAAGAATCTGTTGACCCCAAAAAGTGTTGCCAATAGATGCCGGTCCCACCCGCACATACGTGGGCTAATGTCCAACACGCTATGACACGTAGACGGTCTACAACGAGCGATTCAAAGGGTGTGGGAGTAGCCCAACGACGTGGGACGGTGATGTTCGGAATCCGGCGAGTTGTTCGTGATCCGATTATACAATAATTACCAACCGGTGTTCGTAGATGTTTATGTAAATATGTGTAAACTCGATTTGTGTATTGCAAGTAGACGAGAGAGAGAGAGAGTTGAGTAAAGTCTAATTCTTTGTATTGATTCTTGCATTAGTCATTTGATGTTACATAAGGGAAGTATTATAGTGATACATGTGAAATGGGAGCTCTTGGATAAGGTGGCACGTGGTCTCATCTCTTTGATTCAAACAACTTATCCTAGGCAGGGGGCTTGATTTGCTAGCTTGATGCGCATTTATTGTTTGTGCAGAGCCTCCATGCTAGTGAGAAGACTTGACCTTTATACTTATGAGAAACGTTCCATCAATCATTCGAATGAGATCTTTGTGTAGACGATCTCTTGGGAGAAGTGACCATGGAGGACGCTCCCATGTGGTTCGGAGGCTCCTGCATTAGCTTCGGGGCTTCGGCCATTTCATACAATACTTTCACTTGAGGGCTTCGGCTAACTTCAACCAGCTTTCGCATCATGGGGTCAGCCATAGGCCTCAGCATGTGGACCTCGATTACGATTATAGGCCTCGGTGAAGGGGGTATGCCTCGGATTGGAGGGCTTCGACCATAGCCCACCTCGGCAATATATACCGCCTCGGCTGGAATGCCACGTGGTTCGGCCTGAGTGGGCCATTGGCCCAGGTAGGTTGGCTAAGTATGACAATACTCAACAATAGTCCCCCAAGTTCAAGTATAGATATTTATGTCATGGTTGGAGTTTGAGATGTGCTGATGTAAGCAAATGATGAAGAGACCGAGGCTTTGTTGAGGTGGAAGCCGAGGTGGTTGGGGAACCGAACCTGCGAGGCTTGTAGGCCGATCGTTGAAGTTTAAGCTGAGGTGGTTGGAAAACTGAACCTGCGAGGCTTGTAGGCTGATCGTTGAAGTTGAAGTCGAGGTTCGATGGGAATGATTGTGCGTCGATAGCTGCGCCAGTGATTTGATGTTTTGTGCTTGTTTTCGAGGAAAAGCGGCTGACTCGTATGAGTTCCGAGGCACCTGCTGCCGTCAAATTAAAAACACAATTATGAGGACAGCTGGAGGTTCTAGAAGCAGACGCGTTGGATGGGGTGCGTGGGAGGCACGCTTGAATCTGAGGCGTAGGTTTGAAAAACCGTTTGAATTCAATGCCTCGGATTTATTCTTCAAGGGAGGGTTCAGATTGACCGAGATTTGATCTGACGGCTGGGGTTCGTCCTGGACCTCTATAAAAGGTAAGAGAATCCCATTTTTTAGGACTTTTGAAAATTTGCAATTTGATTATCTCTCAAAATCTCTAACTTTCAGGCGTCAAGACTGCCTGGTCTTTGATTTTCTGGCCTATCTCCGTTTGCGTAGTGTTCTTCCCTTAGGTGTTATTCATAGAAAAATCCCTTTTTGTTGTGTTAATTCAGTGAAATGGAGTCCACCTCGGGTAGGGAGCTGGTGACTGTAGCGTCGTTAGATTATGGGGTCAGTCAGAGGGGGGATGCCGAGGCTGATAGTTATGCCATGGCCAAGGACCCAGTAGATTATACTGAAGAGTGGGGGGCGTCTAGGGTGCCCTCAAGTATGACGTGAAAAAGGTTAGGAGAGATCAGGGAGAGATACAGTGTCCCCCATACCATAGAAATGCTAGTACTCGAGCCAAATGAGCGAGCCTGCTATCCGAGGCCCGGATGCGTGGCAGGCAGTAAATACCTGTTTAAGGCAGGTATGCATCTTCCTTTGCACCCCTTCTTTAGGGCGGTGTTGAGAAATTTTATGTTGTCGCCGACCCAAATTCTGCCAAATGGGTGGAGCCAGTTGGTCGGCTCGTACTTCCTGTGGAAGGAGGTGTCACTTGGGGAGGACATGCCTCTCTATGTATTCATGTCCCTTTTTCAGCCCCGGATCATAGGGAAGGAGTCTAGGGGGTGGTATTACCTTACACCTTGGGGGCTCACGCACCCTTTGTGGTGGGACTGCCTTCCTCCATTAAGGGGTGGAAGGAGTCTTTGTTCTGGGTGCTGGAAAAATGGCAGGTAGTGGAGGGGGACAAGGCCCTTTCTTGCACAGTGCTGACCCAGTACTACGAAACTCGTGAGTCTCCCAGCCCCTGCTTGTACTTCTGAATTGAACACTTAGAAAATTTCTAACTGTTGGGGCTTCCATTGCAGATTGTAGTATGAGGTTCGAGCTCAGCAGAAAAGAGTTCGAGGTGATAGAGGACATCTACAAGAGGCCTCTGAAGCTCTGCCACTTTGACCATCTGATTGACAAGAGTCGCTACTTCCTGGATTTTGGACTGATGGCATCCAGAGGTACGAGGCTCCCATAGTTGTAAATTTCTTTGTCCTTTTGATTGGATACTGATTTGCTGACCTAACGTTCTTATGCAGATAAATTCAAGAGGAAGGAGTACACGACTCCAGACATGGCTATAATTCTGAAGGCCACCACCACCGTCAAGGCTAGGGCCTTGAAGCCGGGGTCTAGTGGGGCCAAGGAGGTCCGAGGTAGGGTGGAGCGCCTTTCCAAGGACAGTACTCCAAAGGCTTCCGAAGAGGGAGTTTCCCAGAGGCAGGAGAGGCCAAAAGAGCCTTGGGGGAAAGAGAAGGTCCCAGAGGAGGCGAAGAGGAGGAAGCTGGTGCACGTTACTAGCTCGTCCAAGAAATTTGGGACATTAGTGTCCCACGAGGCCAAATCAACAAGCGAGCCAAAGCTGCTCGCATCCGCCTCCAAAGCCATCAAGTTAGAAATGGTCAGAGAGGCTGAGGCTGAGGAGGCCAGAGAGGAGGCTGCGAGGAGGGCTGCTGAGGCTGCCGAGGAGGAGGCAGCTAAACAAAAGCCTGTTCGGGAAAAGGGGAAGTCTCCAAGCTTCCTAGCTGGAAGGGAGGAGACCTTGGCCACAGCCTTGGTGGAGGCTCTTTCCCAGGAGGTCCGAAGTGCCACAGAGAGCTTTTACCGGTTCTGGACGGACAGGTGGCAGCTGCATGCCTCCTCCTACGATGCCACCGACCTAACGAGGGCTTTGGTGAGCCAAAGCGTCAGAACTTTCAGCCTCGCTCTTGAATGCAGGGAGGCCTTGAGTGATTTTCAGACAAGGACCCAGTCTTCGGAGGAGAAGACGGCCTCCCTTGCAAAGGAGTTGAAGGCGGCTAGGGCCGAGGCGGAAGAAGCTAGGGCCCCAAAACTTGAAGAAATGGTCAAGCTTGAGTCTGCCTTAGCCCAGATTGAGGCCTTGAAGAAGGAAGTCCATGAGTCACAGTACGAGGTGGCCTCCCTGACAAAAAAGGTGGAGGTCTCCAATGAGCACCAGAAAGTGACCGCCGAGGCCCTGGAGAAGGCAAATCTCTCCTTGGTGGGTGCCCAAGAGGCTAATCGGTTCTTGGAAACCCAACTCAAATGGTATGTGGATGATGCCTCCCACGATAGGGAGGAGGCGGTGCAGGAGTACGTCGCCAACTTCCATAATACAGAGGAGTATAAGAGCTTTAGTGCGTACTGGAGAAACTTTGCCTATGCCGAGGTGATGGAGCGGGCAGAGGAGCTGTATCCCAATTTGGATCTGACTCAACTTAGGTCTGAATTCGTGGATGAAGTACCTCAGACCCCCGCTGAGGAGGTGCAGGAAAATAACGCAGCTGAGGTAGAGGAGACCAATGCTGATGCTCAAGTTGTCGAGGCCCCAAGTACTGAGCGCCTCCCCCATCTACCCAGGCTTAGATTAGTTTTCTTTTCAGTCTTTCGAATGTAATGGCCTGAGGCCCACTTTTGTAATCCTTATTGAAGATTAATGTAATGCCTTTTTCTTTCATTGTTGTTTCTTTGTCCAAGTATACGCGCCTCGTTAAGCAAATAAACTTAAAAGTAGACAGAAGCACTAATAAAATAACATTAACTTGGTACCTTAACTTCAATCACTTAACTGGATTGGACAACTGTATGAGCCTCGAAACTTAAGCAAACGAACTTTACTTAAGCGTAATAACTGTATGAGCCTCGGACTTAGGCAAATGAACTTTACTTTAAGCGTAATAATTGTATAAGCTTCGGACTTAGGCAAATGAACAACTCCACGAGCCTGGGACGGTATGAGCCACGGACTTAAGCAAATGAACTTGACCTAGGCATAATAACTGTATGAGCCTCGGACTTAGGCAAATGAACTTTACTTAAGCGTAATAACTGTATGAGCCTCAGCCTGGCCAAAGGGAGTCGTGTGCTAGCACCTCGGATTTCAAGCGAGGTGGCCCAGAGATGAGACGCGAGCCTCTCCTCCGAGGTGATGACGCATCCCAGACATGGCGGATGATGCAACCATGTTGAGGCTTCTTCCCTTGGCGTTCAGCCTGGCCAAAGGGAGTCGTGTGCTAGCGCCTCGGATTTTAAGAGAGGTGGCCCAGAGGTGGGATGCGAGCCTCTCCTCCGAGGTGACGACGCATCCCAGACATGGCGGATGGTGCAACCATGTTGAGACCTCTCTCCTTGGCGTTCAGCCTAGCCAAAGGGAGGTATGTGCTAGCGCCACGGAGATCAAGCGAGGTGGCCCAGAGGTGGGACGCGTGCCTTTCCTCTGAGGTAACGACTCATCCCAGACATGGCGGATGGTGCAACCATGTTGAGGCTTCTCCCCTTGGCGTTCAGCCTGGCCAAAGGGAGACATGTGCTAGCGCCCCGGAGATCAAGTGAGGTGGCCCAAAGGTGGGACGCGATCCTCTTCTCTGAGGTGTCGAAGTAGTACAACACGTCAATTTAATTACTGAATTTTATTGAATCATACAAATGTTACAAAGGCTGGGAAAAGTCATCCAGCAAGATAGTACATTTATTGGTAATAGATTCTGAGGTGTTCAATATTCCATGGACGGGGTTGTGCCGTGCCATTCATGTCTTCTATCCAGTAAGTCCCAGGCCGAACCTCTTCTCTGATTTTGTATGGTCCTTCCCAGTTCGGGCCTAGGGAACTGGAACTAGGTTCCTTTGAGGACAGGAAGACCCTCCTGAGTACCAGGTTGTTGATTCAGAATGACCTCTTCTTGACTTTCGAGTTAAAGTACCTTGTCATCTTTCTCTGATATGTGCCGAGTTTCAATTGGGAGCCATCTCTTCTTTCTTCGATGAAGTCGAGGTCGAACCTCCGAAGCTCATCATTGGTTATCTCGCTGAAGTGCAGACGTCTCGTGGACGGAAGTCCGACTTCCACGGGGCTTATCACCTCAGTTCCATATGCCATGAGGAAGGGCGTTTCCCCTGTTGGGGTCCTTGTTGTGGTTCGGATCGCCCAAAGGGCTTGGGGCAACTCATCAACCCAGGTCTCTTTAGACACGTCAAGCTTCCTTTTCAGGACGTGCTTGATTGTCTTGTTCACGGCCTCAACTTGGCCATTTGCTTATGGGTGGTGAGGCGTGGAGAAGTGCTTCTTAATGCCGAGCTCTTCGCATAATTCTCTAACCTTCTTATTGTCAAACTGCTGTCTACCATTGTCAGGGACAATTGAGTAGGGAATCCCGAATCGACAAATAATATTTTTCGATAAGAACTTGGAGGTGTTGGCTTCAGTGATTTTTGCCAGTGGTTCAGCTTCGACCCACTTTGTGAAGTAATCAATAGCCACTATTGCAAAGCTTGCCCCTCCTCTGCCTTTAGGTAGGGGACCTATGAGGTCCACACCCCATTTTGAGAAAGGCCAGGGGCTGGAAACGACGGTCAAATCCTGCGATGGTTGTCTCTGCACCGGAGAGAAGTGCTGGCATTTATCGCATTTTCTTACAAACTCAAGGGACAAGGGTAGGCTAGTAGTATCCCTGCCTCAATATTTTTTGTGCTAGAGATAGACCTCCGGAGTGGTTGCCGCCAACGCCCTCGTGGACTTCTCTTAATATGTAAGTAGCCTCTTCTCCTCCGACGCACCATAGGAGTGGGGAGGAGAAGCTCCTCTTGTAGAAAATGTCATCAATGAAAAGGAAGTGGGCTGACCTCCTTCTTAGCTTGTAAGCCTCATTCTTATTAGTTGGTAGTACTTGGTCTTTGAGGTATGCTATGATTGGCTGCATCCAAGTGGGAGTTCCAGCGATCCACATTACTGTAGGGGCCTCGATCGAAGGCAGGAGGAGGTGCTTAATAGGTACTACTGTGAGTAGCTCTGAGTCTTTGCTACTAGCCAACTTCGAGAGTGCATCCACATGCGCATTTTCGATGGGAGGATCTGGATCAGCTCAAACTTTTCGAAAGATGGGATGAGGTTCATCACCATTTTCAGATAGGAGGCCATCGTTTTGTCTTTGACTGAGAAGTTACCGTTGACTTGGCTAACAACCAGCTGGGAGTCACTACTGATGAGTAGCCTCTTTACTTGCATTTCTGTGGCCAGCCTGAGGCCCGCAAGAAGTGCCTCATATTCTGCTGCGTTATTGGTAGCTTTGAATCCGAACCTCACTGCTGAGGTGAGTTTGTGACCTTCGGGGCTAATGAGGACAACCCCAGCACCTGAGCCGACTTCTCCAACTGACCCATCGATGAAGAGATTCCACGTGGGGGGCTTGGCGGGTTCCATGATTTCATCCACCTCGGGTAGGTTGGCGAATTCAGCCACAAAGTCAGCCAAGGCTTGCCCTTTTATGGCTGCCCTAGCCTTGAACACAAGGTCAAATTCACTTAGTTTCACTGTCCATTTCAATAACCTTCCTGAGGCATCGGGCTTTTGGAGTACCTGCCTCAGGAGAAAGTTTGTCAGTAAATGGATGGTGTGAGCTTGGAAGTAGGGTCTCAGATTCCTAGAGGCCGTGATCAAGGCCAAAGCGAGCTTCTCCATATCGGGGTAACAAGTTTTCGACGATAGGAGCGCTTTACTTGTGTAGTATACGAGGAGTTGGGTAGACCCTTCTTCCCGTATCAGAACCGAGCTGATAGCCTCATTAGAGACGGCCAAATATAGTTGTAGGATATCACTGGGCTTCGGTTTGGAAAGGAGGGGGGCCTGTCCCAGGTGTATTTTCAGGCATTAGAAGGCCTTTTCACATTCCTCAATCTATTGAAATTTCTTCCCAGCCTTCAGTACTTTGAAAAATGGGAGGCATTTGTCCGTGGCTTTGGAAACGAAGCGGCTAAGTGCGGCCACTCACCCGGTAAGACTTTGTACCTCCTTTGGCTTTTGAGGGGACCTCATTTTGCATAGAGCCTCAATCTTTTCGTGGTTGACCTCAATTCCTCATTGGTTGACCATGTATCCCAAGAATTTGTTGGAAGCTACCCTAAAGGCGCACTTGAGCGGGTTTAGTCTCATCCTATACCTTCTTAGGATTTGGAAAGTGCTGTTGAGGTGCGTCATGTGGTCCTCGGCCTCCAAACTTTTTACTAGCATGTCGTCTATGTAGACCTCCATTGTTTTGCCAATGCGGGGGTCAATCTCATCAATTACTTGCACCTCCGGATTAGGTGGAGCGTCGATCATATCAACATCTTCTTGTTCGGAGGGAGAATTACCTGGGACATCAGCCATGACCATGTCAGCTATGATTACATGGACGTCCTGGGGCTCTACCTTCCTGATGGAGCTTAGATAGCACTCTCTTGGGCCTCTTTGGTCGCCTCTCACCTTTGCCACCCCATTCTCTATCGGGAATTTCATGCATAGGTGGTGGATGGAGGTGACTGCTCCCAATTCCTTCAGGGCTGGCCTGCCCAAAACTCTGTGGTAAGCCGACTGGTTGTCGACAATGAGGAACTCCATAAAGTTCATCGTTGTCCGTGGGGATTCTCCCATCTCCACCTCAAGTGTTATCTTTCTCCTCGGAGTGATACCATCTCCGATAAATCCGTACAATGGAGTGGTGGTGGGCGTCAGCTGATGATCCAATATCATTTTGTCAAAGGCAGATCCGAATAGAATGTTGACGGAGCTGCCGTTGTCAACGAACATTCGTTTGAGCCCATTCCTGGCTATGACAGCCCTCACCACAAGTGCATCGCAATGGGGGTAATGAACTCCCACGACGTCTTCCTGGGTAAAGACAATGGGTGGAACCTGGTTTCTTCGGGAGCTGCTACCCACAATGTAGCTTGTCAAAGGGGGGTGTTTAGCCTCCAATGCATAATTCCTTTTAACGTTTTGTGTTTCACCGCGAACATACGAACCTCCAAATATGGTATCCACCTCATGGATAGGGGCTTCATCTCGAGCTTGCCGATTTCTTCGGTGCCTACACCCTTCCTTGGGCCTTTCTGTATCGTGCTCCCTTCGCCGTGGAGATACATCCCTTTGACGGAGAGCGGTCTCCTCACGCCCACGTCGGTTGTCGTGCCTGGGCGGGGGCCTGTTCGCCTGGGGCGAATCATGTCTGTCTCTAACGGGTTCCTACCGAGAACGTTGTACATAGTCTCTACAATTCGCTGTGTCATGCCCGTAGGACCTGTTGTGTACACAGTATCCTGGGGGTTCAGATTTGGCCTATTTCTAGGTCCAGAACCTCGACCTCGGCCTCTCCCCCGACGGGGTATCTCCTGGGCCTCCATCTAATGGGGGTCAGTAATTGGGTTGACGTCTTCATATGCCAAGGTGGGAATCGCATTCAAAGTGGTGGTGGCAAGTGCTTGACCAGAGTTCTCATTTACGGCCTGGTTCATTTGGTAGCCCATCAGGTGGGAGGTCGGGCCTCTACTGCACTGTCTTTGAAGAGGTGGGAGGCCTCTACTTGTCCTGCTCCTATGCTCAATCAATTCTTCATTGATGATCTCCCTTCTCATCATTTCGAGTAGGGCGTCATAGGTGGTGGGGTCTTGATTCTGCACGTCTCTCCAGAATAAGGTATTCATGTTCAGACCTCCCCTCAGTGCGGATAGTGCCTCTCGGTCAGTGACTTGTAAGCAGTATGTCGTCTCATCGGTGAAGCGTGATAAAAAGCTCTTTAGGGACTCCCCATGTGCTTGCCTCATGTCCTGGAGACGTTGGATGGGGGCCTCTCCTTCTTTGCTCACCGCGAATCTCTTCAAGAATGTTGTTTTGAACTCGGGCCAGCTTCAAATGCTACCAGGTGGCAATCTGCTATATCAAATTTCAGCCGCTCCACTAAGCGTTAAATGGAAGGCTTTGCACTTCACGGCTGGGGTGGCACCCCTTAGGCTTATGTGAGTTTTATAAGCATTTAGTGCTTCTCCGGGTCGCGTCTTCCGTCATACTTTGGTATTTTTGGCATAACATAGTGGCTCGGGACCTGGGCATTCCTTGGTTCCGTTGAGAATGGTAGATTCTCATCGTCATCGTCCAAGTCGTAGGACCTCTGCTGTTCATCAGAGTCGTACTCATCAACCTCATGCCCTGGTTGTTGGTGAGAGGTTCCGGGGCGATCCAAAGGGCGTGGGAGTAGCCCAACGACGCGGGACGGTGAAGTTCGGAATCCAGAGGATTGTTCGTGATCCGATTGTACAATAATTACCAACCGGTATTCGTAGATGTTTATGTAAATATGTGTAAACTCGATTTGTGTATTGCAAGTAGATGAGAGAGAGAGAGTTGAGTAAAGTGTTGTTCTTTGTATTGATTCTTGCATTAGTCATTTGATATTACACAAGGAAAGTATTTATAGTGATACATGTGAAATGGGAGCCCTTGGATGAGGTGGCACGTGATCTCATCTCTTTGATTCAAATATCTTATCCTAGGCAGGGGGCTTGATTTGCTAGCTTACTGCGCATTGATTGCTTGTGCAGAACCTCCATGCTAGTGACAAGACTTGACCTTCATGCTTATGACAAACGTTCCATCAATATTCGAATAAGATCTTTGTGTAGACGATCTCTTGGGAGAAGTGACCATGGAGGACGCTCCCATGTGGTTCGGAGGCTCCTGCATCAGCTTCGAAACTTCGGCCATTTCATACAATACTCCCACTTGAGGGCTTCGGCTAACTTCAACCAACTTCCGCATCATGGTGTCGGCCATAGGCCTCAGTATGTGGACCTCGGTTACGATTACAGGCCTCGGTGAAGGGGGCATGCCTCGGATTGGAGGGCTTCGGCCATAGCCCGCCTCGGCAATATATACCGCCTCGGCTGGAATGCCATGTGGTTCGGTCTGAGTGGGCCATTGGCTCAAGTAGGTTGGCTAAGTATAACAATACGCAACAGAATCTATACCAATAATTCAAAATAATTTTAAATCTCAATCATTACTTTAAGAGAAAAATAAAACGAACTTATAATTCGACTATTACTTTAGTTATATCACCAATATTGAGTCTACAAAATTCTCTTTAGACTAAATTAGACGCTCTCAATAATCTCTATTTCATCAAGAATTTAATTCTTTTAGTTCGTGAAAGATCTGTCCAATTTTTTACATAAAAAAGAAGCTTTTTATTATTATTATTATTATTATTATTATTATTATTATTATTATTATTATTATTTTATAAATGCTATATGCATTGATTGAAAATAAAGTAAAATGAAAACTCGTACAATAATTTGTGTTAGAAAACATGATTGTTCATGTCTACTCATGTTCTTTTGGCTTTCTTGGGTTGGATTGCCTCTACTCGAAGTCAAGGAAACATAAATAATCAATGAGAAATAATGATTTTGTATTTATTTTTTTGTTGTATAATCATTGGAGGATGGTAAGGATACTAAAAAAATACTAGAAATTTTAAATTAGTCGAATTTAAACATGTTTTTACGCTGTAAATTTGTTTGAATACTTTGAAATCATTTAATTATGATTATTCAACTTAAATATTGGAATAAATAATTAGAAAATTATAGGAAAACATTATTTTCATAATCTACACTTAAAGGGGGGGGGGGGGCCCAAATATACGTAGATGATTATTTAAAATCTATTAATTCTTAGTAGGAAGATTCCATACAAACAGTTCATAATAAATTATGTGATGTAACTTAAACTAATAATAAGCGTACAAATTAAATTAAGTTTGTATGTCTCATTGTGTGTTTGATGTCTTAGATCTGACACGATACAATAGTTAACAAATTTTGTCATATATATTTCTTTCTATTCAGTCATGTGTATTAAATGCATTTTTAAAGTTCAATTTGACCCGACTTTATTTTATTTTGCGAAAGACATATGATTGAACGTGTTCATATCATATATTTTAGAATTCTTAAGTAATTAAATATACTTTATTCGATTCATTATTACATTGAACTTTCAAGGTAAACTACATCAATGGTGGGGTGTGGTCAAATTAAAGTTCTGGACAATCTTTCTTTAAGGACAACTTTTGGGTATTTGAACTTGCAAATCAAGCATAATATGCTGCATTTTTTAATTATAACTTGTTCGGCCATGTTCGGTTGTAACTTTTTTGGATTAATTTCGGCAGTCAAATCTGCATTTTTGTTACCCCTTTTTTTTTTTCTGATGAGAGTAAATGTTAAAGAAATTAATCTTTTTCTTGATCAAAGGGCGTGGGAGTAGCCCAACGACGCGGGACGGTGAAGTTCGGAATCCAGAGGATTGTTCGTGATCCGATTGTACAATAATTACCAACCGGTATTCGTAGATGTTTATGTAAATATGTGTAAACTCGATTTGTGTATTGCAAGTAGACGAGAGAGAGAGAGAGTTGAGTAAAGTCTAATTCTTTGTATTGATTCTTGCATTAGTCATTTGATATTACACAAGGAAAGTATTTATAGTGATACATGTGAAATGGGAGCCCTTGGATGAGGTGGCACGTGATCTCATCTCTTTGATTCAAATATCTTATCCTAGGCAGGGGGCTTGATTTGCTAGCTTACTGCGCATTGATTGCTTGTGCAGAACCTCCATGCTAGTGACAAGACTTGACCTTCATGCTTATGACAAACGTTCCATCAATATTCGAATAAGATCTTTGTGTAGACGATCTCTTGGGAGAAGTGACCATGGAGGACGCTCCCATGTGGTTCGGAGGCTCCTGCATCAGCTTCGAAACTTCGGCCATTTCATACAATACTCCCACTTGAGGGCTTCGGCTAACTTCAACCAACTTCCGCATCATGGTGTCGGCCATAGGCCTCAGTATGTGGACCTCGGTTACGATTACAGGCCTCGGTGAAGGGGGCATGCCTCGGATTGGAGGGCTTCGGCCATAGCCCGCCTCGGCAATATATACCGCCTCGGCTGGAATGCCATGTGGTTCGGTCTGAGTGGGCCATTGGCTCAAGTAGGTTGGCTAAGTATAACAATACGCAACAGAATCTATACCAATAATTCAAAATAATTTTAAATCTCAATCATTACTTTAAGAGAAAAATAAAACGAACTTATAATTCGACTATTACTTTAGTTATATCACCAATATTGAGTCTACAAAATTCTCTTTAGACTAAATTAGACGCTCTCAATAATCTCTATTTCATCAAGAATTTAATTCTTTTAGTTCGTGAAAGATCTGTCCAATTTTTTACATAAAAAAGAAGCTTATTATTATTATTATTATTATTATTATTATTATTATTATTATTATTATTATTATTATTATTATTATTATTATTATTATTATTATTATTATTATTATTATTATTATTATTATTATTATTATTATTATTATTATTATTATTATTATTATTATTATTATTATTATTATTATTATTATTATTATTATTATTATTATTATTATTATTATTATTATTATTATTATTATTATTATTATTATTATTATTATTATTATTATTATTATTATTATTATTATTATTATTATTATTATTATTATTATTATTATTATTATTATTATTATTATTATTATTATTTTATAAATGCTATATGCATTGATTGAAAATAAAGTAAAATGAAAACTCGTACAATAATTTGTGTTAGAAAACATGATTGTTCATGTCTACTCATGTTCTTTTGGCTTTCTTGGGTTGGATTGCCTCTACTCGAAGTCAAGGAAACATAAATAATCAATGAGAAATAATGATTTTGTATTTATTTTTTTGTTGTATAATCATTGGAGGATGGTAAGGATACTAAAAAAATACTAGAAATTTTAAATTAGTCGAATTTAAACATGTTTTTACGCTGTAAATTTGTTTGAATACTTTGAAATCATTTAATTATGATTATTCAACTTAAATATTGGAATAAATAATTAGAAAATTATAGGAAAACATTATTTTCATAATCTACACTTAAAGGGGGGGGGGGGGCCCAAATATACGTAGATGATTATTTAAAATCTATTAATTCTTAGTAGGAAGATTCCATACAAACAGTTCATAATAAATTATGTGATGTAACTTAAACTAATAATAAGCGTACAAATTAAATTAAGTTTGTATGTCTCATTGTGTGTTTGATGTCTTAGATCTGACACGATACAATAGTTAACAAATTTTGTCATATATATTTCTTTCTATTCAGTCATGTGTATTAAATGCATTTTTAAAGTTCAATTTGACCCGACTTTATTTTATTTTGCGAAAGACATATGATTGAACGTGTTCATATCATATATTTTAGAATTCTTAAGTAATTAAATATACTTTATTCGATTCATTATTACATTGAACTTTCAAGGTAAACTACATCAATGGTGGGGTGTGGTCAAATTAAAGTTCTGGACAATCTTTCTTTAAGGACAACTTTTGGGTATTTGAACTTGCAAATCAAGCATAATATGCTGCATTTTTTAATTATAACTTGTTCGGCCATGTTCGGTTGTAACTTTTTTGGATTAATTTCGGCAGTCAAATCTGCATTTTTGTTACCCCTTTTTTTTTTTCTGATGAGAGTAAATGTTAAAGAAATTAATCTTTTTCTTGATCAAAGTTACTTATTTTGACACTAAGATAATAATAATATATCGTCAAAATAAGTAAATTTCCTTTACTTAAAGTAACTTTTTTCTTAATTTTATTTAAGATTAACCAAACATGATATTTTCTTAATTTGATCATATCAACTGATAACATTTGTCTAGGTGGGTCGCACACATGCACGTTATTGGCCCTAAAATTACAACCATAATTTCATAAGCGTCCCTATAAGTATGGCTGCCATACCAGTTTAAAATGAGAGTTTCACAACGTAATCATTTTGGCCTCGGTACTGTGAGAATTTTTTACGATGAAGAGAACTCCATCAACACGTTATTCGTGTAGTTTAAATTCTTAGATGAGATGACTTAATATAAAACCATGGAAATGTCATGGGTATAAGTTTCACCCTATCTTACACAAAAATATTTACGTATTTCACATAATTTGATGAAAGAGCTCTGTGATGGTTAATCTCTCATTACAAGCTCGAATAGCAGCTACATACCTTGCAATTTATTGGAGAGATGGAAACTTCATGTGAATGGATACACGTGAAGATACATATATTCATAAAACTTGACCTCGCTAGGTGTCAAATGTACGTGGCCCCACCTTGTGACCTCTATTGGGTTGTCTAAGGTCACATAAATTAGCCCAGAAAAAACTGCACTTACATGTGCATTTTCACAGGGACCTTACAGGCCCCACATGTAAAAAATAAAAAAATAAAAAATTGTGAGACCCGCTTTGTGGACCCGCCCCTTGCCCCACCTTGTGACCTCTAGTGGGTTGTCTAAGGTCACATAAATTAGCCCAGAAAAAACTGCACTTACATGTGCATTTTCACAGGGACCTTACAGGCCCCACATGTAAAAAATAAAAAAATAAAAAATTGTGAGACCCGCTTCCACTTGTTTCTTGCTTGGCAAGGACTTGTCCGTATACGTGTAGCTTCACTGATTAGCCCAACATAATGGAATGATTTTATACTGTCCATTTAAATCAATACATCTCGAACCTTGAACCATCCAAAATGTAACACCTTGACATTCGAGATACTAACGTGTGATGTCATAGTGTCACATTTTGACTGGCTCGAGGTTCGACGTGTTGTGATTTAAATGACTAATTCTACCACATATACATGAAATAGAACCTCAATTCAAAGGAGACATATACTCACGAAAATGATAATGACATTGTCAAATAGAGTCTCTTACAGCCATACATTTGAAGTATAAAACCCGTACCATGCACCATCGTGACCCATATAAACTTAGAGATCATTAAATCCACGGCCATGGTCTCTTCAATAAACCTGTCGAAAAATGTATGCGTGATCGGTGGCGGTCCATCGGGGCTTGTGGCGGCCCGGGAGCTGAGGAAGGAAGGCCATAAGGTGGTGGTTTTTGAACAAAACCATGATGTTGGAGGGCAATGGCTATATGAGCCTAATGTAGAGGATGAGGATCCCTTAGGAAGGCATAATTTCTTGAAGGTACATAGTAGTATATATGCATCATTGAGATTAGTTTCACCTAGGGAAATTATGGGGTTCACTGATTTTCCATTTCTAATGAAAAAAGGGAGGGATATGAGGAGATTCCCTGGCCATAAGGAGCTTCTTTTGTACTTAAAAGATTTTTGTGAATGTTTTGGATTGAAAGAATTGATAAGGTTTAATGTTGTGGTTGAGAATGTGAAGATGTTGGATTATCCTATTCTACATAAGGATTTGAGGTGGATTGTGAAAAGTAAAGAGAAAACTACAGAGAAGGCGGTGGAGGAAGTTTATGACGCGGTGGTTGTGGCCACCGGCCACTACTCTAAGCCGAGGTTGCCAAAAATTAAAGGTTTGCATTATGTTTAAAAGTTACTTTTTTGGAACTACATTTTAAGGAAAGTATCTTTTATTTGACTTTTAAGCACAACAAATTTTTTTAAGAGACTATATGCAATTCTTTTTAATCAATACATGCCGTATTGTCTTCTTAGGAATGGATGCATGGAGAAGAAAGCAAATACATAGCCACATTTACAGGGTACCAGAACCATTTCGAAATGAGGTGAAACAATATTCTTTCAATAAGATATCACAACTTTATCCAAGTTGTCCTGGGAGCAATCCTATTTTTCAATTTAAATTGGTTAAAATATACGAAACTTCTTGCTTTTCGTGGAGATTAGATCCAGTAAACGATATTACACAATGCTCGAATTCCTAAATACTACAATGAACAAAGTTTTAAGGGTTTCATCCTCATTAGTGTTCAGTATTGTATGATCCACCTTATCAAACATTTAGACATTCATACATGTAAATATTTAATTACATGTTCTTTTAATGTAAATCTCAAATTATTTCCATTTAATATTTTAAAAAAAAGGGGTCTTATTTTGCAGGTGTTAGTGGTTGTTGGAAGTTCATTAAGTGGGCAGGACATATCCATGGAGCTTGTAGATGTGGCAAAAGAAATTCACCTAAGTGCGAAGTCTATTAATATTTCAGAAGGCTTATCAAAAGTAGTCTCTAAATATGATAAACTGTACCTTCATCCTCAGGTTTGTTAAATTAAATAATTTTTCATCCATTTAGAGAAAATATATATATTAGTTTTTTTTTCTTTTTTTTTTGGCCGATTTTCAAAATATTGGAAATGTATAATGTGAAAATATAATGTATATTGCAGATTGATTCATTGCATGAAGATGGAAGGGTTTTGTTCATAGATGGCTCATGGCTGATTGCAGACACTATTATATACTGCACAGGGTAAAATGCTATTCTCATAAAGTTTATTATTCAAGGGAAAAAGGAAACTACAGAAAATTTATTAATATTTATAAAGAAAATATAAAACTGATATGTTGTGGAAATTACATAATTTCGGGTAAATTTATACTAAATAATGTGGAATAGGGCCTACCGATGTAAGATTTGATTTTAAAATGGTTTTATTAGAGTTGATAATGACACGACTTGACTTCGCTACAGAGTTCTCAAATGTAAGAGGCAATTGCCGCGTCAAGAGCAGGACTCACCACGTAACCTCTAGTGTGTCATCCCAGTTCAAATGAATTAGCCCAATATGTCAAAAAAGGAGAAAAACTTCAATGCGATGATCTTATATGCACATGTGGTAAAACCGTCAATTTAAATTATGATACATTGGACCCTAAGCCATCTAAAATTCAACATCTCGACGTCCAAGGTGATAATAGAGAGAAACAAAGTGTGTGTATAATGCCGATGTTTCACATTTTTAATGGCTTGATCGAAGTTTCATGATTTGGATGAATGATCTTACCATATATTCATATAGGACGTCCTATCAAAATATCTTTTCAAAAAATGGTCATGTTAGATTAAGGGTGGCTAGACACGGACCACCTCAAAATTTGATCGACACTTGTATTTCAGTAATATGTATAGAATAATTTATGATTTTTACGTAAATCAATTTAGTATGTCAAATTATTACAAAGAAATGAATCCAATAATTAACAGATACAAGTGGGCAAATGCAGGTACTCATATTCATTTCCATTTCTTGACACCAAAGGCATGGTAGTAGTTGATGATGATAGGGTGGGACCCCTCTATGAACACACATTTCCTCCTTCACTAGCCCCTTCCCTATCCTTCGTTGGCATCCCAAGAAAGGTGAAGTTTTTATTTCTTACATTTTCTAAAATATTCTAAATTACAAACAAAATAAACTCGAAAAACTTGCAAACGTAACACGAGCCATAAATTTCGGTCTATATGTATATGAATAGTTCATGACTTGTTTATCAGTCGAGTTTTCCTTTTTTTTTTTTTTTAGGGGCGTTTTAGTAATTTTTGGCTTGTAAATTTCTATAGCTTATAGGGTTTCCTTTCTTCGAATGCCAAGCAAAATGGATATCTCAACTATTGTCTGGGAAAACAACATTGCCATCATTTGATGAAATGATGCAGTCTATTGAGGAATTTTATTATTCAAGGGATGTTGCTGGCATTCCAAAGCACAATACTCATGATCTTGCAGATTTTGAGGTAAATTATTATTATTATTATTATTATTATGATATATATATATATATACCTCTTTACTATTTCCATAATTCACTATGAATTTTAGTGCTATATATACATAATTGTTTACATAATATTGTCCAAAATTACACATGGCACTAAATACAATCTTTAAGTCAAATTTCGTACTTGCACATCAACAATCGAATGATTGTCACATCATATTATGGACATTATTATGTACAAATAGAATTTTCTTTCCAATAAGGAATGACGTCTTTTAGATGGATGAACTAATGCATCAATATTTTGTCCTTTGTACTTTATGCCTCGCAACACACTGTTCTTATGGAGATAAAATTGTCGAAGACCAAATTTAAATGAATAAATGTGTTATCTCTTAACTAATTCTAAGATGTGTGGTTCAACTTGATATCGGAGCATAGATGTCACGAATTAAAGTTTTGTTGTCACATATTTATGAAAATTGTGCAGCTATTAGGTCTTTGATGATAAAAATGAATATGCCTGCATGCGAGGGTGCGTTCGAAGAAATTCAATCATATATTTTTTTTAAATTTGATTCCATTTTTCTTGCAGTATTGTGATAAATATGCAGATTACATTGGTTTTCCACATTTGGAAGAATGGAGGAAAGAACTCTGTCTTTCAGCCCTAAAAAGTTCTGATGTCAACTTGGAAACTTATCGGGATTCATACGAAGGCGAAGAGATGCTTAAAGAGGCATATGAAAGCCCGCACTTCATTCAGCTCAAGGCCGAGGCTTTCATCCATGAGGCTCACATGCCGACTTCTATGCCAATATGAGTAGTTTAATTCATTACTACTTCGTGATGGCGTTTGAAATTGTTTTTGCAATTTTTCTTATAAACTTTTTTGTAAAGTACTTTAGCCTTTGCACAGTTTATGAAGCTTGCTCAGTAGGTACCAAGGAAAAAAGGAAGTCATCTGTGAAGGCTGAATTATTTTATTTTTTATCACAAATTCCATATTTATTATATATAAATTAATTGTTTTTATTATTTGTAATTGCAAAAGCTCAAGAAGATACTCAATCTTAGGTCAAAGAAGGTAGATGTACTTTCAAGAATAATTATTAATAAGTGTGTTTTTACACACTTATTTACTGTCTAAATATATTATTTATTAATTAAATGAATATAATTCTATTCACAATTATGTAATATTTGTTTTTATTGGCCAAAAATCACCTAAGGAAAGAGAACAAAGCAAAAGGAGGAAAAAGGACTAAAAGTGTGCAATTTTGTGAAGTGTGGACCAAGATGCAAAAGTCCAAAAGTTCAAGGACTAGAGTTGCAATTTTGGAGGGCAAAATTGTAATAAAAGTCAAAATTTGAGGACCAAATTTGTACAAATTCAAAGTTGAAGGATCTAACGTGAAAATACATTGAGGACCTAAGCTACAAATAATGAAAAATTAGAGGTGGCACTGTAACGGCCCCGTGACACCACGGCTCTGTCCACTATGGCGCTGCAGCGCCGCGGCACCATGGTTGCGTATCAGGACCTGTTTGGCTAGATTTTTTAATTAAGGACCATTTTCCAATTATCCAAACATGATTTTTGGGCATTTTAAAAGGCAAATTCAACCATTTTCTTCATTATTCTTCACCTTAAAAGAAAACCCTAGCCTCTCTTCTTCTTAGTTTTCTTTCTCTTTTCTTTTTCTCTTCTTTTTCTTTTCTTTTCCTTGGTAATTTTGGGAGCAAATCATAGAGCACAATGAGAAAATATTTAAAGATTTGGAGAAATATTTGGGAAAATCAATGTCAAGCTTCAAATTGGGTTGTATCTATAACTTTGTATTCTCTTAATTATTTTGCCATGTTTGCAACGTACTGTGTAAAATATTCTCTTTTATTCATTTATATAATATGGGCTAAGTTATTTGTGTTGGGATTTATTGCTGTAGTTTAATTTAGCCTTGATTAAATTCAATATTTGCCCTTTGATATTAATTTTAATATTTACCCTTCAAATTGGGCCAATGAATGATTGTGTTTAGTGAATTGTACATTGTTCAAAAGAAGATTGTGCATTTTAGACCAAATAGTAGAAACCCTAGGTTTGTGTAGAGGATAGAGATATACATCTAACTCTAAGTGACCCAATGAGCTATTTTCATAAATATTTAATGCAATTATTTGATTTTAATCGACATAGAGATATATTATATTAAATCAATCAATTAGGGTTAATTTGACTCGAGAGAGGTAATTAACTAAAATTGAAAATTCGAGTCTAACATCGTAAATGAGTAACTTTTTAATTGGCTTGTGGAGAAATTTACTAGGCGACGGTTAAATATAACCATAAATCCTAACCACATTTGCTTCCGGAAATTCCCAATATTTTCATATTTCTTGTTTTGTAGATTTTTAGTTATTTTCCAAAATCATAATCTTTATTGTGTGTGTTTCTTTTGTTAGAATTAAATTAATTAGAGTTGTTTAATCGAAAGTATACATTTCTTGACGGATCGGCAACTCGGACTCAAAAGGTCCATTTTATTACTTGAACGCGACCCCTGCGTTTGGGGCATGTAGTATTTTAGCGAACAAGTATTAGGATAAAGATATTTGTACAAAATGTTGTTGAGAAAATGATGTACTCACTCTTAAAAAATTAACGAACCCTACGTGAATTTAAAAAATTTTCGCTTGTGTTCCCCACCCCTATTGTGAGTAGTAAGGGAATTTGTAAAAAAATTTGTACACATAGCATCTTCCTAATTATTAATGTTGGATACGTAGAACAACCATTGTTTGGTGGAGCTGAAAATTACAAATGCATTTAGATTTATTATCAACACAAACTTGCTTTCTTCACATAAATAAATTTTGCTCTGTTATAAATATGCAAAATACAATATTAACTGACATACTTGATGCATAATCCATAACTAACCACAGATATTAATTGTGCTGCCTTCTCATCCCTAATTTCCAGTTTTTCTTCTTCAAGTGCATACAGGGAAATTGTGGCAACAGAAATATGACATCAACCAGTTTTAGAATTAAATCGAATCTGTACAAGAATATCCATGATCAAACAAACCAGTCACTACAAAACATTCTGCTAGAGTATGATAAGTTTTCCTATAATTAACAGAAGTTTAACTTCATTCATTCCCCATGAGCCAACTAGACTAATGATGATTTTTTCTGGCTCGACCTCCTCGACGTTTCTTCATCTTCCCCCAGCCAATCAAGTTCTCCAGAAAGCCCTGTTTACTGCAAGTAGCAGGCTGTTTCAAAATGGAACTCACTGATTTCTTCACACGATTTGAAGGCCGTAAATTGGAATGGTTCTTTTGTTTTGCAGAAGTCTTCTTGATTGCATCTCTCCTCCGTGCACCTGTTCTGAGGAATCCTTTATTCATTTGAATGTCCTCTTCTACTTGAAAGTCCTTGCGCAGCCTTGTTCCCCGCGCTCTTCCCCTGCTTGGCTGACCCTGCAATGTAGTATCAATTGTTTCTTTCTCTTTCTGAACGTTTAGACAAAAATAATTACCGTGGCTTTGGTGCAGATTCAATGTCATTGACTCGTAATCGTCAATGCCATCACTTGAAACCTCAGTTTGATCATTGTCGGTAGAACCTTCCTGGAGTTTCTCAACCTCATGCAGCACTTCACTTCCCATGAAAGAAACGATCCCAGCAAACCAATACAGACGGTCATCTGAGTTGTCTAGTGGTGCACTACATCCAGACTTCAAATGCAGTTGACCTATAGATGATGAAATCAAAATCAAAGTCTCTGCAGCAATCCTATCAAGTTCGATGAATGGTTCTCCATCCCGGTTGGGCAGAAAGGGAGGTGTCTGCAGTTCGCAGTTCTTAGATTTTTCTCTCTGCGAAGAACACTCCAAGTCAATCTCCATATCATTTCCACCATTTTGACTTGGCACTGCTGGTGAAGGCTCATCCCCAGTTACACCACTGTTCAAGTCAATGTCAGTGTTAAATGTCGAAAATTCATCAACAATCTCAGCATCTGATTTTGCTCTTCCATCGGAATTTTCAAGTTTAGTTTCTTCTTCCATATTCCTGGCATTTTCCAGAGTAATTGTCGTCTCTGATAAACTGAGGGGCATCGAATTTAGATCAATAAGGCGTGCATAATTTATACCACCTGAGCCCTTATCGCAATTCACATCCTGATCATGGAGCACAATCTCTATGTGGCTGGTGTCAGTTTCAAATGGACAAGTGGAATTTGAACCCAGTGATTCAAGCTGTACAGGTTCATTCAAGTCAATCAAACAATTGATTTTAGTGCAACTTAAATTAGAACTAGAAGAATATGCAGGCTTAACAGAGTCAAGTTTCTTGAGAACACTAGAGAGAACGTCAGATGCTACGTTAAAATTTCCCTCTTCAAAGTACTCTGCTTCTTTATCATCATTGTACACGTCAGCTGGAAGTTCAAGATCCAAGAGCTTCTTGCCACATCTTTTACTTTGGGATGACAGTGTTTCCAGTTCAGTCGAACTGTTTTTCGTTAAGGGCAGGCCAGCTTCTCCTTTTACACTCTTTTTTGCAACAAAAGGATGAGGTTCTTGAAAGCTGTCCGCAGTTACTGAATACAACTTGCTATCTGAAGAATTTCCAAATAGCCAGCTGGGCGTATGTGAAACCCTATGAGTAGTGTCAGATTGGACCTGACATAAATCCGGATATGATTCCGATGTATGCAGTTGTACATGTTGCGTGGAGATTTCTCTCTCCCGCATTTCGTCCATCAGCTCCTTTTGTCTTTTGTATAGACGATGTAGTTCCTGGACCTGCGAAAGACTACTCATTCAAATGTTCCGTTTCGATTTGGTCACAAAATGCGAAACAACAATTTGTTAAAAATAATAAATAAAATAAAAATAAAAATTGAAAGCATTCGCACAATTCTGTAGCAGATTAGAAGTTTAATAGGTATAGCTTTGACGAGAATCAAGTCAATAATATAGCGACTCTGCAAAGAAAAATAAATGAAAAAACAAAAGGAAGAATTTCTGTACCATAATGTGATTGTATTCGTAACAGTTAAAAGTTTCAAATTGTACGTACCTGAAGTCTAAATGTGGCTTCATGCTCAAGCATTTTTTGTCTCATTACTTCCTTATTATATCCTAAATATTGGTCCACGCTACAAGGTGGCAATGAAATATTGTAGCTTCTCCCATTTCTTTGAGAAATATCGTCACTAAATACAGGCCAAGAAAAGTCATTTGGACCTGCATTAAGATTCGTCGCATAGTAATATACAGGGACGTAACTTGTACACTGCATTTTTGTTCGATCTCTCTTAAGCGACCTGAAACAAAGGAAAAGAAAGTTTTGAGTATTTTATGCATGATAATGCACTCAGACATTCGATTATTTCACACATTCACTTAGCCAACTATTTCATATAATAAACAGTCGGCATTTAGACAACAAAAAAATTGAACTCGCTGAGAAATTCAATCTTTGTAAAATCCAGCGTATCTTGCTTTACAGACAAGAAAATCGACCTTTGAGAAATATCGTCACTAAATACAGGCCAAGAAAAGTCATTTGGACCTGCATTAAGATTCGTCGCATAGTAATATACAGGGACGTAACTTGTACACTGCATTTTTGTTCGATCTCTCTTAAGCGACCTGAAACAAAGGAAAAGAAAGTTTTGAGTATTTTATGCATGATAATGCACTCAGACATTCGATTATTTCACACATTCACTTAGCCAACTATTTCATATAATCATAAACAGTCGGCATTTAGACAACAAAAAAATTGAACTCGCTGAGAAATTCAATCTTTGTAAAATCCAGCGTATCTTGCTTTACAGACAAGAAAATCGACATCGTAAGAATTCTAATCCATATAACCAGTCAACATTGATCCATTCACGTCAATGCATCAAAACTATGGCTAAGAGATATTTTCATTTGCCTTAGACTATGCATAACCTATTGTCTTGAGGAGAGATTACTTTGTTCATTCTCATTTTCTTCTCCTTTTTCGATTTTATTCAACTTTCGGTTACCTCAACTAGTAATTTACATTGTATTTAAGGTTTGCTATGAATTGAATAAAATAGATAAAAAATCTCACAGATAATAACAGAAAAACATATTCAGCAAACCAATCAAGCAATCTATAAACAGGTGAAGTCTAATATGCATATCTACTATCACATGGTAGAGAAACGAAAAGAGGAAAACAGAGAAAATAGTTAAAAACCAAAACACCAAACAGATCAAACACGTAGTCTGAACCGAAGCACTTGGAGTAGAGCATATTTAGACCTGAGAAGTCAACTTCTGTTTTGGATATTTTCTTCTCCTTTTTCGATTTTATTCAACTTTCGGTTACCTCAACTAGTAATTTACATTGTATTTAAGGTTTGCTATGAATTGAATAAAATAGATAAAAAATCTCACAGATAATAACAGAAAAACATATTCAGCAAACCAATCAAGCAATCTATAAACAGGTGAAGTCTAATATGCATATCTACTATCACAAGGTAGAGAAACGAGAAGAGGAAAACAGAGAAAATAGTTAAAAACCAAAACACCAAACAGATCAAACACGTAGTCTGAACCGAAGCACTTGGAGTAGAGCATATTTAGACCTGAGAAGTCAACTTCTGTTTTGGATAAAAAAAAAATTAGCAAAGAAAATAGAGAAATATTTTGCCAAGAAAAACAATGCATCGCAATTATCAGGAAATAAGAATCCCAATTGAATTAAATTGAACATAAACCTCAAGAAATGGTAGATAATTGAAAGTTTAGGGAAAATCATAGAAAAAAAATACTCCAAAACTTCAGATATAATAAAATTCTACAGAGTATTATCTTTGTGATTTAAAAATGCATATTACTGTATCCTACCCACACAGTTTTGTGCTGGCCAAACCGAACCTTTTGCAGGACAAATAAAAAAAAATAATAATAATAATAACAAAATGAGAAAAAATTGCTATAGTATCCCTTTTTCTTGGCATTGAGCAAGAGCCCTCAATTGAAATCAGATTCAGATAGGAGAAGAAGAAGAAGATGAACACTATTCGGCAAATTTCAAAAATAAATATATTTTATGTACCATTATGAAATTCATTATCATCAAAATAAAGGTTTTCATCATAGTGCACGGATCAAATCATTAAAAGCATCAGCTCAACAACCCATCTCAAGCTCTTGACCAGAAGGAAAAAATGAGAAGAAAAAAAGGAGGAGCTCTCAGATAAACTTACACACACGGAGAAAGGACAAATGTTCAAGATGAGAAAATTGAGAACAACAAATCAAGACCCATGAATGATTTATCTCCAAAAGTTGAGAAATTTAGAGAATTTTACCTGAGGCAGAGCCAAAACCTCACTCAAAATCCTCTGATTCAAGTACCCAGTACAGAATCTACTTATCCACACCAACTCATTACATTGATGTACAAGAACTGAGAGTTATAAAACACAAACGCCATTAAAAAAAAAAAATCCACGAGAAAAATTCAGTGAAAGCCCCAGAAAGCAACTCAACAAAGCGGTTCAGACATTCATAAAGCTGGCAACCTAACAAATAAGAATCATATATGGGATTTAAGTGTGTGTTTTGGAAAAGGAAAAGGAAAAGGAAAAGGAAAAGGCCATAAAAGGAGTCTAAGAAATGAAGGCATTTGGATCTGCTGGGGCCACACTTTACAATGAAATTTGTGAGAGAGAATAACTTACATAGGAAGAGACATGGGATTTTGTCAATATATGGGGCCCCTGCATTTTGGGGTTCCTATCTTCAAATTAATATCTGATTTTGGATTTCTTTGTTTATTAAAAAGACGAATTGGGATGCTTGTACTCCTTTCTTTCCAATACATTTCCTGCAAATTTCTTGGGAAAGGATTAGAATACAGACAAGAAAGGAAAATATTATCATCTTCTAGATAGCATCTTAATTTGAGCTTGTGTTTTAAAACTCGACCAGTCGAGCAAAATTAAATTAGTTCTTCTTACCCCATTTTTAAATGAATAGGTTCTTTTTATATAAAAATTTGAAGACTTGAACAACTTTAAGAGCCGTCGTGCCACAGTTAGTAGCCAATCGAGAGACATTGTAGAAAACTTAATGCGAGGAGTTTTGTTGGGATATATTTTTGGAAAAGAAGATAAAGTAGACTCGAGTTTTGTAAACTAAGATAGTGTCTCCACAGACAAAGACAATGTAGTGTTATTGAAAAGAAATATGACTACGTGTGACTTGGTGGCTGTAAAATTAACACAGAAACTAGTTTGCCAATAGAGTCGAGCTAATCTAGCAGAGAGGCATTAAGGGTGATGGTTATTGTTAGGATCTTCGTCTAGCTACTCAAAGTGATTTTCGGGCTCAATTAACCATTAAACATCGAATTCAACACCAAAACCGAGATGATCGACCGCCGGCGCCCTTACCCTAATGCGAGGAGTTTTGTTGGGATATATTTTTGGAAAAGAAGATAAAGTAGACTCGAGTTTTGTAAACTAAGATAGTGTCTCCAAAGACAAAGACAATGTAGTGTTATTGAAAAGAAATATGACTACGTGTGACTTGGTGGCTATAAAATTAACACAGAAACTAGTTTGCCAATAGAGTCGAGCTAATCTAGCAGAGAGGCATTAAGGGTGATGGTTATTGTTAGGATCTTCCTCTAGCTACTCAAAGTGATTTTCGGGCTCAATTAACCATTAAACATCGAATTCAACACCAAAACCGAGATGACCGACCGTCGGTGCTACCTTCTTCCTATGGTTGCTATTGCTCTTTTGCTTGTTGATTCTACCACACACTTAGGATGGATACCACACAGGTAAGAGTCACAGAGCCTCAAGCAATTGGTAGGGAAGACTAATTAATAGGATGCATGAAGGAGAAGAAGAAGATGACTGCCTCTAACTCTCGGGATCTCTCACGCACGGCACAAAGGAGAAGGAGAGAATTACCAATATATATATTAGTCCAAAGACCACTTAAGGTAAGTTATAATATGGTGAGTAGGCTCGACTAGGGTTAAGTCCCAATAGCAAAACAACAAGCCACAAAGATTATTAGCCGTCCAACAGGTAAAGCAACGCTAGGTCAGTTCATCCATTATTCGGTGTTGATTTATCGTTCAGTCATTCAGGTCGACTGATAAAATTGGTTTTCATCATCGCCCTGGAGGTCGTTTGACAACATGATGTCTAACAACCTCCACCTTGGTGTCAAAGGACCTGCAAAGAAAAACGTTTTCTATTAGCGACACCTCTAACAGAAAATCGATAAAATTGAAATCATTTACCTGTACCGATGTTTAGAAGCTCCTTGCAACTTCTAAACTTTACCAGTGGCAGCACTTTCGTGCCCATATCTGAAGGATTATATTGTGTGTGAATTTTTTCAAGTCTTACTACTTATTGTGATATTATATCCCTAATAAAGTGTAACCTAACATCGATATGTTTAGCGCGTTCGTGAAAAAAGGATTTTTACATAGATGTATGGATGACTGACTATCAGAGTACACAACCACATACTCATTCAAGACACTCAGTTCATGAAACTGAAGGATTATATTGTGTGTGAATTTTTTCAAGTCTTACTACTTATTGTGATATTATATCCCTAATAAAGTGTAACCTAACATTGATATGTTTAGTGCGTTCGTGAAAAAATTTCACGTCTTCTTTATTAGCACTAAATTTTATACCTACGTCACTTGTACCCTTCAAATTTCTTAAAAGCCACTTTAATGCTTCCCAATGTTCAGGACCTGGATTAGACATGTACCTACTGAGAGTACTAATAGCGAATCCTAAGTCCGGTCTAGTGCAAACCATCAAATACATTATGGAACCAATCACATTTGAGTATGGAATTTTACTCATGTATTCCATTTCACGTTCATTGCAGGGAGCTTGTTCTTTAGATAGAACAAAATGGTTTGCAAGAGGCAACGTGACAGGTTTGCAGTTACTCATATTAAACCTTTTCAACACCTTTGATATGTATGGAGACTGATGCAAGAATACGATGGAATTTGACCTATTTCGTTCTATTTCTATGCCTAGAATCCTTTTAGCCTTTTCTAGGTCTTTCATGTCAAATTCTCCACTAAGATCTGCTTTTATATTGTTTATCCACTTAGGAGATGATCCAACTAAAAGCATGTCGTCCACATAGAGCAACAAAAACAAATAATTGTTGTCAGTCTCGTTGTGTTGAAAGTATAGGCAGTGATCAAATTTACTTCTTTGAAATCCTATAGTGAGTACAAAGGAATCAAACCTTTTGTACCACTGTCTAGGTGATTGCTTTAGACCGTATAGGGATCTTTTCAGAAAACACACATAATCAGGTTTTAACTTATCTTTAAAACCTTTTGGTTGATTCATAAAGATTTGTTCATCAAGCTCTCCATGTAAAAAAGCGATTTTTACATTGAGTTGTTCAAGTTCCCAGTCAAAGAGCGCAACCAATGCGAGCATGACCCTAATAGTAGTGTACTTGACAACTGGTGAGAAAATCTCGTTATAATCAACACCTTCTTTTTGTGTGTAACCCTTTTGCTACTAATCTAGCCTTAAATCTTAAGGGTTCTGTACTACTAGTACCTTCCTTAACCTTAAAGACCCACTTGCAATCAACGATTGATTTATTCTTAGGTCTCGGTACTAACTCCCAAGTTTAATTCTTTTCTAGAGAACTCATCTCTTCTTTCATAGCCTTAAGCCACTCCTTAGATTGACCACTATTCATAGCCTCTTCAAAAGTTTCCGGCTCCTTGTCAACTAGTTCTTCGTAACTAGCCTATGCAAAATCTAATTCAGATTCATACCCGAACCTTCTAGATTCTCTCGTTTGTCTTCTCTCTCTATCTTTAACTAAATTATAGTTAGCTAATGGATTTTCTTCCTCAGGATGCTCTTCTATTACTACTTCATTTTCCTCTTCAGGTTCTTGGACCTGAATCTCCACCTCACTCGAAGTACTAGGTACTGATGTGTTAAATTTTCCTAACTCCACCTTAAACCGATTTCTTTCTTCACTTGATTCAGTTTCACTTACAGGTTCGGTTTCGTTCTTTAGACAAGGCATCTCACTCTCATTAAATGTGACATCCCTACTCACGATGATCTTAACTCTTTTTTGGCTTCTATCCTATAGCCTATAGCCTTTAACCCCTTCGGGATATCCTAGAAAGACACGCTTCCTGGCTCTAGATTCTAACTTTCCCTCACTTTGATGAAAAAAGGCAACACAGCCAAATGCTTTAAGCATTGAGTAGTCACCCAATTTTTCAGACCATTTCTCATGTGGAGTATCACCATTTAATGCAACCGATGGAGTCAAATTTATTAGATAACAGGCAGTGACAACGGCTTCACCCCAAAATGACTTAGGAACCCCAGAACTTAACATCATGCAGCGCACTTTGTCTAGTATGGTCCTATTCATTCTTTCTACTACCCCGTTTTGTTGGGAAGTATAAGGAAACGTTTTGTACCTTGTTATTCCACTTTCTTTACACATCCTATCGAATTCAGCATTACAGAATTCTAGGCCGTTATCTGTCCTTAAAAATTTGATCCTCTTGTTAGTTTGGTTTTCCATTTGTTTCTTCCAGTTATTAAAGTTATGGAAGGTTTCAGTTTTTTCTTTCAATAGATAGACCCACACTTTCCTGGTGTAGTCATCTATGATAGATAGGAAATACCTATTCCCACCCGATGTGGGATTATTAGCAGGACCCCACAGATCAAAATGCACATATTCAAGCATGCTTTTAGCCTTATGTGTACTAGTGGAGAACGACACACTATGGTGCTTTCCAAGCACACAGTGATCACAGAACGATAGGTCAGACACACAGTCATTACCAAATGCACCTTTTTCATTAAGTAGCTTAAGTCCTTTAATGTTTACGTGTGCAAGCCTACTATACCACGTATGTGTGTGATCGATTTTGGCGGAAGAAATAGAGGAGTTTAATCCTCTAATCACTTCCCCAGTAGTGATGTAAATGTCGTTTTTCTTGATTCCCTTAATAGAGATTAACGCACCCTTCATCATTTTAAACATACCGTTTTTAATTTTACCAGTGAAGTTGTCTTTCTCAAGTCTTCCTACTGAAATCAAATTCCTAGATAATTCCGGAATGTATCTAACTTCCTTTAACATGTATACAAAGCCTGTGTTAAATTTTATCTTTATATCTCCGATTCCAGCAATTGTATAGGCGAAGTTATCACACAGAACTACTTGCCCATCATTAGATTCTTGCAAGTTTTCAAACCAGTTCTTTTCAGATGTCACATGAAAAGACGCACCAGAATCTAATATCCATTCATGCATGTGAGAATTAGCAGTTAGATTTAATTCAGTAGTGTATGCGACTGGACTAGTGATCACATAGACTTCACCGTTTTCGGTATCGAAGGTAGAGGATAACACATTTACCTCATCTCTTTCCTTAACCTTTTGTTTTCCTTTTTCTTTATGACAGTCTTTTATAAAATGCCATGTGCCTCCACAGCCATAGCATTTTCTAGCCTTAGTTCTAGACTTTGACCTAGGTCTACCATTCCCATTCTTTTTCCAACTATTACTACTTGATTCGCCACTACTTTGGTATCCATCATGACTGGCTTGCTTAAATTGAGTTCTACCCTGCATCATATGCAACTCTCCACTCCTCCTATCCTGTTTTTCAACCCTCATTTCCATCTCCTTACTCCTAAGAGAATCTACGACAATTTCAGGTGTTAACGTGTCCCTACCATACTTAATGGTGTTTTTAACTTCTTTATAAGAGTCCGGGATTGAATTGAGCAAGATAATGGCCTTATAGGTTTCAGACACGACCTCGTCACAATTGAAATATCTTGCACCAATTTGTTAAATACATCTAAATTGTCGTCGAGATCCTTTGAAGGATCCATTTTAAAGCTGAAGAATCATTCGAGTAGGTAGAGTTTATTCGGTGTAGATTTAAGCAAGTATAAGTCTTCTAGTCTTTTCCAAAGTTCTTTGGTGATTTTTAGTTTTTCCACTTTTCTTAAGACAGCATCAGACAAGTGTAATATTATTGAGGTATAGGCAACCTCATCGGCTTCCTCTTTTTGTTCTTTTGAGATGTCAGGTGCAAAATTGCCTTCGATGGCTTTTGACACCTTTTGTTGGACTAGTGTGCCTCTCATCTTTTGTTGCCAGATAGAGAAGTCCCCTTTACCGTTAAAAATTCTCAAATCAAAATTATGTGTTGTCATTGGTTAACACACTAATTAAACCACACGAAGTAGTATTGGAAAGCGTGATAAGGTAATATCTTGTTAATTCTTAGCAAAAGTAACAATGAACCTAAACGCTACGTCTACCAAAAAATACCAAGCACTTTAAATCAAAAGAACAAGCACTCAATTAATGCAAATAATCCTAGTTCTAGCACAAGCAATGGTTACCCCTTCACGGTAACCCCAAAACCTAACGATCACCCCACACAATGATCTTGCTATTGCTGAATTTAAATGGATTAAGTCAATTTACCAGAGCGGACCCATCTGAGTCCGTAGAGTGGAGAAAAATGAGCTTGCTGTTGAATTTCAGTCGGCGTCGCACCAGGGGCAAAATCGTCCAAAGTTTTCTGTGTAACCTAAAACACAAAACAAAGTATATCAGCGCGTTCAGGAGATCGAAATAAGCAAGTTACCTGAAGATAGCGTCACTGGACAGCCGCCCACGCGCCGCCGCCGTCGTCCATGCGCTGCCTCTCCGGGAGCGCCTCGACCTGCTGGTGATGGGTATGGCCTCCGTTTGTCCAACCGAGTTTTGGTTTGTGAGTAATTGAAAATTTTCAAATTTGGGTTCTAAGTTTAATGTCCGAAAATCAGCCGATTTTGAGCCAATTTTTGCTACCCAAGCTCTAATACCAGATGTTAGGATCTTCCTCTAACTGCTCAAAGTGATTTCCGGGCTCAGTTAACCATTAAACATCGAATTCAACACCAAAATCGAGATGACCGACCGCCGGCGCCCTTACCCCCTATGGTTGCTTTTCCTCTTTTGCTTGTTTTTTCTTCCACACACTTAGGATGGATACCACACAGGTAAGAGTCACAAAGCCTCAAGCAATTGGTAGGGAAGATCAATTGACAGGATGCATGAAGGAGAAGAAGAAGAAGAATAATGCCTCTCTCTCTCTCTCTCTCGGGTTCTCTCACGCACGACACAAAGGAGAAGGAGAGAATTACCAATATATATATTAGTCCAAAGACCACTTAAGGTAAGTTATAATATGGTAAGTAGGCTCGACTAAGGTTAAGTCCCAATAGCAAAACAACAAGCCACAAAGATTATTAGCTGTCCAATAGGTAAAGCAACGCTAGGTCGGTTCATCCATTATTCGGTGTTGATTTATCGTTCAGTCATTCATGTCGACTGATAAAATTAGTTTTCATCATCGCCCGGGAGGTCGTTTGACAACATGATGTCTAACAGTTATGAGTTACGAGTTCAAGACACTTTAACATGATTTACAAAAAAAAAAAAAATGTGAAGCACGCACCTCTATATGGATTTCGTTTAGGGGTGACAAACGGATCAAGCGGCACAGGCTCGTAAAATCACGAGCTCGAACAAAAGTCGAGCGGATCGGCCCGTTTGGCAAGCTGCTCGCGACAAGGCTCGTGGCTTGTTTTCAATAGTGATCGAAACGATCACTGAAGTTTTACCTTTTTTCCTCTCTATAAATAGCCATGAATTACCCATTTTTTTCACACAATATCTATCAACATCTCTCTCTCTCTCTCTCTTTCAATTATCAACAATTAGACCATATACATTCACTTTTACAATTTCATCATCCTCAATTTCAACCATTTAATTTCAATTTATTCAATTTTCATTTCTCACACTACAAATTCACAATCTTAAACACATTATAATTCTTTTCGCACTCTTTACCTAGGAATGTCAACGAACCGAGCCGGTTTGCAGGTCGAAGCTCGGCTCGAATAAAATCAAATGGGCTTTTTTCGAGCCCGAGCAAAAGTTCGGCCAAATAAAAAAAGTTTCGGCTCGGTCTTAGCAAGCCGAGCTTGAGCCGACTCTATTTTTTCTCTCTCCCCTTTTTCATATATATTACAATTATATTGGCACTGCATCCTTATTAAAATAAGCCACGGGCGGCTCGAGCCGACGGTCCAATTGACATCCCTATCTTTACTCAAGTCTTAGTACTTACTATATCATCTATACATTTTTTATTTCATCACAATTCACAAATGGATCCACATTCATTTATTGAGAGCTTGTTTGGTGTCGGAGACGAATCACCTGTGACGCCTAAAAGTCAATATCGGAATCAATTTTTTGATCTAAATGAAGTATTAATTCCTAAAGATATTTAAAATTTGGCTGAGTGAAGAAACAATAATCCAATTAATTTGAATGATGTTGATGTTCTCAAATGGGAACAAGAGGAGGAACCCGAATAAGACGTTTTCGATGCTAGAGGGAAGCAAAAAGAAAAAAAAAGCAAAATATTGAGATCACTTCAGATTGATTTCAACGGGTCGTGTTATCGATGGAGTCCCAAAGTCTAAAACAATATGTAAATACTGCCAACAACGATTGGTATGACAAAAAGGCATTGGTACCACCCACCTCAATCGTCACTATAAGCGTGTGTGGCCAAACATGGACTTCTTGAAGCCAGTCAAACACAACTGCAATTTGGTAGTCCAAGCGTCGATTCTACGACTTAGCCACTCACCACGTGGATGTATTCGGAGGAGAATGCTCGAACGAAAATGGTGAAACTTGTTGCTGGTGCTAAGTTGCCTCTAGCAATACGGACAACCAACATTTCGTGTTGTACGTAAAAGAATATCTTCAATTGAAATAGGTTGGGGTAAGTCGGAACACTTTTTGTTCAGATACAATAGAGTATTTCTTTCAAACAAAACAATATATATATATATATAATGCGATTATGATCATTATTAGACAATACCATTATGAAAGTAAAATTCGTTTTTTTACATTTGACAATATCAGTATCAATAAAGTAGTTATCGATAAATTGTGTTGGCTATTACAACCTGATTTCGATGGTTATTTGTTTTATATTCATTGTATGTGTCATATTTTAAATTTAATTGTACAGGATGGTTTGCAATATATTAAAGATGAAATGCAAAGAATTAGAAATGTATTAATATATATCATGATCTCCCCTAATAGAGAACAAGCATTTGAGAAATTTTGTACTGAATTTGGAATGACGAATGTTAAAACATTTGTTAGCGACGTAGGTATTAGATGGAACTCCACTTACTTATTATTAAAGTCATGTGAAGATTTTAAACATTTAATAACTGAGTTTTATAACAATAGGTATATTAGAAAC
>NC_036254.1:26149941-26172020 GCF_002742605.1 Olea europaea var. sylvestris
ACGGGAAAAAAAGGAAAGATTTTTTTTTTATATTTTAAAAAAAAAAAAAAAAAGAGCTCGCGAGAGCCGAGCTCACCCATCAAAACGAGCCACAAGCTGGAGCTGAGCTAGTGGGTATAAGCATTAAATGTATATATGTAACTTATATGTAGACTGTAGTTAGCTCAATATAACTATGTTTTTTAATAAATATAATCTCCTAGATAAGTATATTTCAAATTATTTATCGTAGATAAAATTGTAATTATTAAAAAAACATGGTTGGAATCACTATAATATTAAACTATTAGAGATTTCTCGTCTTTCTAAAAGGTCTCGTCTTGAGAAAAAGTATGATTTGCGCTCTAAGAAAGAATCTTCACGACAACATAAATTCATTTTTGCCGAAATATGGAGGACTGTGCTTAAACAAAATTAAAGTTAAAACGAGGTAACCGGATTGTTTAATTTCTAGAAGATTAATTAAATATATTTACTGAAATTTATTAATACAAAATTAGTTTTTATATTCCTATAAGACTGACTTTTTGACAAGAATCCAATTCAGAATATACTGCAAAACTTTTAATAAAATATAATTAATTTCTTGACGCATAAATACATGAGAAAAATTCATATTGAAAGCGATCACAATAGCGAATTTCAAAATTAAGAAATAAGACTTCAAAAATCAAATGATAATTACATTTTATTAATTAAATAAATAATTAAAAATTTATTAATTAAATATATTAATATCACAATAATATAAAATTGGATAAAAAATTATCGAATTAGTTGGTCACAAATTAAAGATCTTATTGATCACGATTTATTGATCCATCACAAATCAAAATTTTTATAAGTCACAATTTTTTTATTGATCATAAATCATAAATTTTGTAAGTCACGAGTTATTTTACGATCACAAATTATCATATTAATCGATCACATATTATTAAATTAGTTAATCACAATTTACCAAAATTTTGAATCAAGATTCCAAATTTAGTCCCGATCATACATTCTTTTAGTTCACAAATTAACTAATTTATTGATCACCAGCACCCACACTTTTCATCCCACTCCACTGCCACCATCACCATCGGCACTGGCACCCCACCACCACCAACACGGCCATCTCACCACCACTGCAAAACACCAAGAGCAAGATGTAAAATAAAGCGTAAGGGTGCCAATGACAAAGAAAACTGCAAGATCCACCGCAAAAGAGAAACACAAAATGCAGATGATGTGCACCAGATCGCTCCATACTTAAGATGCAGTGGTGATGGGTGCATCTTGCCATTACTTCGAGCGCAATGTCGCCTGCCACCAGATCTCGCCATACTTAAGCAGTGGCTTCGTGTGCAACGACGATGGGGCACTGATGCCCATGAAGCAACGGTATTCGGTGCCGTTACTGAGCCTACTTTTGCCGCGGGAATGGGCGTTGATGGTGTGCAGTAAAGTCGTCGGAGGAATGGAGAAGGGGATGAGAGAGTGAAAAGAAAGAAGATGGAGAGTGAGAAATGACTTCTAGGGTTTGGGATGAAATTGGGTTGGATTGCGTTGGGATGTGGCGGGGTGGATAAATTTTATAATATTATTAAGTGGAAATTATATAAAACCATACTATTAAAATAAACATTTCAAAAATCAAATCCAAGTTTTGTATATTCAAAATCAGAAATTAATTTAATTATTATGAATCAATATATTAATAATATTATTATAAATTAATTTATATTCACAAACCCTACTCTAAAAAGGACCAAGCTTCTTTTCTCTCCCATCATTTTCTCCACCACTATCTCCACTGTCGTCGAGTTGTCGATGCAGCAACTCCTCTTGTGTGAGCGCCGCTGTCGCGACGGCGAGTTGCAGATGAGCGATTTGAAGCGACATCACAGGCGATGGTGTTTGTGTTGTCGCGATTTGTTGTGGTGGCTGTGGTGGTTTGAGTGGTGGCATTTTGTGGTAGTGGAGTGGGCGATTGGGTGAGTAACAGCGTTGCGATGTGTTTGTGCGGTGGTGATTTTGGGTGTGGTGGAGATGATGATTGTGTTGTGGTTGATCTGATGGTTCGGGTGGTTTGTGTAGTGGCGGTGGCGGCGTGGTGGATTAGGTGGTAGGGGCGGTGGCGCCTTCTCCCTTCGTCTCTCCTCCTCTCCCTCTCCCCCAGTACCGTCACTACAGCACCTCGATTGGATCTGCGATGGTGCGGGTGGTCACTGCAGCACCTTGATTTTTTATTTGATCTACTTAGCACGGTGGTCAGCGACGGTGGTTCTTGTTGCAGGTGGTTTTATGTGTGGGAATGACATTGGTGACGCGATCTGGTGTTGGCGGTGGTGCAATGCTTTGAGGCTGTGGTCGGGGTGGGATGGATTGAATGGTTGTAACCAATTATCTACGTGATTGCTATTAATAATTGGATACGTGACCTGATAATTGTGACTGCGACATCTGATTGTGACTCACAATTGATTAAGTTGTGATCGAAAAGTTAATCGTGACCTAAAAATTGTGATTATGACTTCCGATTGTGACTTACTTTTGATTAAATTGTGATTGAAAAAAATAGTCGTGACCAATTAATTCAATAATTTGCAATGAGTAAATAAGTTGTGATCAATAATATTTTTGAATATGTGACCTATAAATTTTGTGAATTTGCATAAAAAATTATCCCGTGACTTATAAAAATTTTGATTTGTGACCAAAAAATAAGTTGTGATCAATAATTTGTAACTAAAAATTAATTCGTGACAAAAAATTATCCCGTGACTTATAAAATAATATGTAACCTATAAAATTTTCGATCTGTGACCAATAATTTAATTAGTTGTGACTAAAGATTAATCTGTGACTAATTAATTTTTTGATTTGTGACCAATGAACAAACTGTGCCCTATAAAATTTTTGAATTGTGATCGTAAAATAATTTGTGACATAACATAAATTTTTTGATTTGTGACCAAAAAATAATAAGTGACTAATTAAATTGTTAATTGTGATCAAATTGCATAGATATGTGACCTAAATATATTTAATTAATAAATTAATTAATTAATTAAATCATAATATATTTTAATAAAAAATCTGATTTTTGAAGTTTGAAACTTGTTTTCTTAATTTTGAAATATATCATACTTCAAAATTTTACTTATAAAATTTTCCCTATTATTAATTGCTGAATTATCACTTGCTTTTTGTTAAATGAACCTTACATCTTAGTTTCGAATTGTTCTCTCTAAAAATTGGCTGGTGTGTAATTTTCAATAAATGCATAGGGTAGAGGTAAAGCAATGGGCTAGGTTTGGGTTCCCATCGTCTTAGCCCGGCCTTGCAGCCTTTGAAACTCAAGATCTAGGCACAACCCAATAGATCTTGACAAAAATTTTCTTATATAATAAAATTATATGATTTTATCTTCTAATTTGTTCATTGTATACAGTAATTAATGCTAATATGTTGATCTCAAAATTTGTCAAGATGCATGGCTAACAAAATTTTGGTCACCATTCCCCAAGTAGGCGTCACTTACACACTAAAACATTTCGCTAGAAGGCAAAAGTCATCGGGGTCGCGAAAAATGTCCGATGATCGTTTGCATTCTGACGATCAAGTTAACGGTTGGACAAGAGATAAAGTGAGTGTAAGAGAGGGTGAAGGTTGTTTGGCTAGGTTTGGAATGACTCACCTTTTGTGAAATGAGTCCAAATTCAAGTCCAAGATGAGATTGTTTAAGTTAACAGGCCAAGTAAAATTGAATAATCAATGTCGAGTCTGCCAATATGGAATCCCTCTATCACGCACATACCATATAATTTATAGATATAACAATATATATTAATCACTCTTTGTTACTTTGTTCGAATATTTCTAACGTAAATCTTTTTAATCACTTTGAACTGTTCATTAGATAAGTGTATTTTATGCATTTATTGACTATATATTGTATAAAATTGGCAATAATTTTCTCTAGTTTTTATTGATTTTAATTTTTTGTTTTATGCCTTTGGAACTAGCGCGAGCTTAGAGTACAATTTGTAGAGAAAAAGCGATAATTGAACTCGAATATAGAACTAGTTAAATTTTGAATGCACTGCGAGGAGATTCATGGACTCAAACCTGGCATACTAAATATTATCACTGGAAAGAAGAATTTGGAGTTCAACCCACTTTACGGATCGTGATTCGGAGTAATATATCGAAAGTTAAGCGTTCGAAGAAAATTACCTTTGTGGCTTTGTTTCCTCCTCAACTGCAAGACCCCATGAATTTTTATTTTTCAAAATTTTTTCTCCCTTTCATAGTGCAAAGAATGAAATTTGCATAACCATAGACGTAGAAAATCAAGAAAAGAAAAAATATAAAATAGATACAGGATTTTGGAGGAGAAAGAAAATTCGAAACATTTGTAGGACAAGAATATTCAAACAAAATTGAAATACATTCAAACTAGATAACAAAAAAACAGTAAAAGAAAATATTCAGACAAGAAGTTAACTGGCAATTCACAACAAAGTATCAACCTCTGGACTCCTAGTTATTTTGGGTCGAGAAACCAGGCCCGGCATCGTGCAATTACACTGTCTTATGTAGTGTTCCAGCAAATTTCAATCCAGTCCAGTCTTACCACATATGGTTTGGTGGAAAAAGATCGGCACCCACTCGTGATTTCAGTTTTATTCCATTATTTATTATTTGAATGTTGATCGATGAAAATTCATTGACAATGAGTAAAAATGTTGTTCAAAGTTACATACTACTTTGAAAAGTTCTCTTTGGTTGATCTAAATATAAATTCCAATACTATTGTTGAACAGAACATTGCTTTTGTTAGAAAAAAAGGTATTTTCAGAAAAAGTGACTGCTTTTACGATGAAAATTCATTGACAATGAGTAAAAATGTTGTTCAAAGTTACATACTACTTTGAAAAGTTCTCTTTGGTTGATCTAAATATAAATTCCAATACTATTGTTGAACAGAACATTGCTTTTGTTAGAAAAAAAGGTATTTTCAGAAAAAGTGACTGCTTTTATTAAATGCCTTTTTTTTTTTTTTTTTTTTTTTAACAAGAGTTGAAAGTAAAATGCACTGCACATGAATAGCTTGACATAGAAAAAGGCAATAATGTACGACATATTTGGCAAGTTGAATTAGACGTTATCCAATAAGCCAACTTAACAAATTTTACATAATTCTCTGATACTGAAACAATAAGAATTTACAAACTCACCATTGCATTCAAGTACTTCTTCAAGATATGAAAAGTCAGTTTCTTGACATGCTTTACGAGTCTCTTCGTATTTAGCTCTTCCTAAGTTTCAACTTTCATTTTCTTATCGATATTGTAAACACGAACTGTGTGTTTTTTACCCCTGAGGTGTGACTTAAAACAATTTTCGTTCATGCAGGGAACATGAAATAACCCACACCACAGCATCTTCGCTCCATCCTCTCCACACAATCTGTTGCTTTCCTCTTTAAGCCAGAGTGTGATTGTGTAATATTTTCGCTTGATCTCAGGCATGGATTCAGGTTGGGAACCTGCTGAAAGTTGATATGGTGTGATCACATTAGCACTGGAAATCAGACCGGGTCTTGGGCCACGACTCAAAGTTGAAGATGGATTATGATGCATTGGAGTTTCAGCTGAATGTAAAACCTAAAATCAGGAATAAGACAGTTAAAAGACATGAAAAAATAGACTAATAGGTAAATTTGACTGACATGAGATACTGAAGGTAAGGAGGATGGTAACAACTTGAATTGAAGATGGCGGTTTTGAGACTGAAACAAATCCTATCTAACCATTGGAACGTGGAGTCCGAGTTCTTGGCCTTGGAAGTTCACTTGAAGATGGAACCTACAGTGGACAAAAACATGAAGCATTAGTCCGAAGTAAATCATATCAGAACACGATATAGTGCCAAAGACGTCAAAAACAAAAAAATCAATCAAACTGGGATTGATATATGGAACAGAGCATTGTAGACAAGCATTTGATGGTGAACTTGATCCTCTCCTGTTATTCAGCATTGGAGATGAACTTGAAAATCTCGGAGATTTAATTGAAGATGACACCTAAAATGAGAAAAAAAGCTAGTTAAAACTATGAGATAGCGATTCTAAAGGAATAAATCAGTCACATGATGGATAAAGGATGAGTCAGGAAACACTTGAGATGTAAACTCTTGGTTGCGACCTTCATCTGAGATTGAACCTCTTAGTACCCCAATCATTGAACTTGGAGACCGACTATGAGATTTCATGACTTCGATTGCAGAATATGGCGCCGAGCACGAGGAATAACTGAGAAAAATAACAACTTCACAAGCAATTAATTGATCCATAGTGCATGTAAAAGCATAATTTTTCTTCGATGAACCACAATAAAATTTCTAATACGTGACATTTACAAATTTAAAAAAAATAATAGTACTCGAGATAGAAACACTTTATCACTGTAGGGAAGTGAAATCATCAACCACCAAGTCGATATACAGGCTCAGTTTACCAAAATCTGAACCAATACCAAAACAAATGACCTAAGAACACTACAAAGGTTTCACCTACGATTGCTAAAACTTTTGCCACTTAGAGAACACCACAAAGGAGAGAAATATCACCAAGATGTATGCACTAAAGAAAATGGCAAAAGGTAAAGGTGATGAAGCCGAGAGAGAGAGCACGCAGGAAGGAGAAAAGAGAGACATCAAATCTTGTTCTTCAAAGTTGTGTGCAAGACCAAAGAATATATATTGGGCCAAGTGACAAAATAAGGTAAGTTAGGTTTAGGTAATGAGTCAAGGTCTAATAACATACAAGTGGACAATAGTGTTTGCCTCAAAACTTGTTAGCCATCCAAGTAGGTGAAAACATGGTCCATGAGCAACACAATTTAATTGGTTGCTTCAAATGGTTCAATCTCTTCTTGGGTTAGGTCGTTACAATTTGGTATTGATTTATCGCTCAGTCATATTGCAATCGTTGACTGATAATTAATAAATGATTTACATCATCATCCGAGAGGTCATTTGACAACAATATGTCCAACAACCTCCACCTTGGTGTCAAAATACCTGCAAAAAAAATGTTTCCCATTAGTGACACCTATAACGAAAGACCAATAAAATTGGAAATAATTTACATGTATCAATGTTTAGAAGTTTCTTGCAACTTCTAAACTTTGTCAGTGGCAGCATCTTCGTGCCCATATTAGAAGGGTTGTAATGTGTGTGGACCTTTTCAAGTCTTACCACCTCTTGAGATACTATATCTCTAATGAAGTCTAACATTAATGTGTTTAGTGCGCTCATGAAAAACGGGGATCTTATATAAATGTATAGACAACTGACTGTTAAAATACACTACCACATAATCATTCAAGACACAGAGTTCATGTAGTAAACCTCTAAGCCATATAGCCTCTTTAATTGTTTCAATAGTAGCAATATACTCATATTTAGTGGTGGATAGTGCAACAATGTGTTGTAACTGTGATTTCCAACTAACACATGAATTAGATAAGATAAACACGTAAGACAAAGTCGACTTCCTATCATCCCTATCTCCTGCATAATCAGCATCTACAAAACCCTTCAATTTTACACCTTCTTTATTAGCACTAAACTTTAAACCTACGTCACTCGTACCCTTCAAGCACCTTAATAGCCACTTTAACGCTTCTCAATGTTCAGGGCCCGGATTAGCCATGTATCTACGAAGAGTACTAATAGCAAAACCTATATTCGATCTAGTGCAAACCATCAAATACATTATAGAACCAATCACATTAGAGTAAGGCACTCTACTCATATATTCTACTTTACGCTCATTGCAATGAGATTGTTCTTTCGATAAAACAAAATGATTAGCAAGAGGCAACGTGACAATTTTGCAATCACTCATATTAAATTTCTTCAACACTTTAGATGTGTATGGAGACTGAAGCAAAAACAAAATAGAATTTGACCTATTTCTCTCTATTTCAATGTCTAGAATTCTTTTAGCCTTACCTAAGTCTTTTGTGTCAAATTCACCACTTAGTTTTGCTTTTATATTATTTATCCACTTAGAGGAAGAATCAATCAAGAGCATGTCGTCCACCTAGAGCAACAAAAACAAATAATTATTATCAACCTCGTTGTGTTGAAAGTGATCAAATTTACTTCTTTGAAACCCTATAGTGAGTACAAAGGAATCAAACATCTTGTACCACTGTCTAGGTGATTATTTTAGGCCATACAGGGATCTTTTCAGAAAACACACGTAATCAGGTCTTAACTTGTCCTTAAAACCTTTGTGTTGATTCATGAAGATTTGTTCGTCAAACTCACCATGTCAGAAGGCAGTTTTTACATCAAGTTGTTCAAGTTCTCAATCAAAATGCACAACCAAGGCAAGCATGACCCTAATAGTGGTATACTTAACAAAGGGTGAGAAAATCTCATTATAATCAACGCTCTCTTTCTGTGTAACCCTTAGCCACTAACCTAACCTTAAACCTTAAGGGTTCCGAGCTACTAGTACATTCCTTAACCTTAAAAACCCATTTGCAATCGATAATCGATTTGTTCTTAGGCCTAGGTACTAACTCCCAAGTTCGATTATTTTCCAATGAACTCATCTCTTCATTCATCGCTTGAAACCACTCTTTAGATTGATCACTACCTATTGCCTCCTCAAAGGTTTTGGGCTCTTTATCGACTAGTTTTTCGTAACTAGCATGGACGAAAGCTAACTCAGATTCAAAATCGAACCTTCTAGGTTATCTCGTTTGGCTCCTCTTTTTATCCCTAGCTAGATTATAATGAGCTAAGAGATTTTCTTCCTCAATGTGTTCTTCTATCACTACTTCGTTACCGTTCTCCACTTCAGGTTCCTGAAGTTGAATCTCCACCTCATTAGGAGTAATTGGGGCACGTGTACTAAGTTTTCCTAACTCCACCTTAAATCGATCTCTCTCTTCACCTGGTTCAGTTTCACTCACAGGTTCGGTTTCTCCTTTAATACACGGCATCTCATTCTCGTTAAATGTGACATCCCTACTCACGATGATTTTAACCCCCTTTTGACTTCTATCCCATAGCATGTATCCCTTAACACCATCGGGATACCCTAGAAAGTCACACTTTCTAGTTCTAGGTTCCAGCTTTCCCTCACTCTGATGAGAAAAGATGGTGCAGCCAAAAGTTCTAAGCATAGAATAATCACTCAATTTACCCGACCATCTCTCATGCGGAGTGTCATCGTTCAATGCAGCAGATGGAGTCAAATTAATCAAATAACAGGCAGTCATAACAGCCTCACCCCAAAAAGATTTGGGAACACTAGAACTTAACATCATGCAACGCACTTTATCAAGTATGGTCCTATTCATTCTTTCGGCTACTCCGTTTTGCTAGGGAGTGTAAGAAACAGTCTTGTTTCTAGTTATACAATTTTCTTTACACATACTATCAAATTCTGTGTTGCAAAATTCTAGGCCGTTATCTGTCATTAAAAATTTGATTTTCTTGCCACTTTGATTTTCCGTTAGTCTCTTCCAGTTATTAAAATTATAAAAAGTCTCAGATTTATCTTTCAATAGATAAACCTACACTTTCCTAGTATAATAATCGATAATAGATAGGAAATACTTATTTTCACCCGATATGGGATTACTGGCTGGACCCCACAGATCAGAATGCACATATTCAAACATGTCTCTAGCCTTATGAATACTCGAGGAGAACGATGTTTTATGATGCTTACCAAGTACGCAGTGATCACATAATAACAAATCTGACATATAGTCATTACCAAAAGCACATTTTTCATTAAGCAGCTTAAGTCCCTTAATACCTACATGTGCAAGTCTATTATGCCATGTGTGTGTGTGATCAATCTTAGCAGAAGAGATAGAGGAGTTCAAATCTCTAATCACTTCCCCAGTAGTGATATAGATATCATTTTTCTTAGCTCCTTTAATGAAGACTAAAGCACCCTTAATCATCTTTAGCATACCATTTCCAATTTTACCAGTGAAGTCATCCTTTTCAAGTCTACCTACTGAAATCAAATTCCTAGACAATTCAAGAATATATCTAACATCCTTTAACATGTACACAAAACCCGTGTTAAATTTTATGTTTATGTCACAAATTCCAGCAATAGAATAGACAAAGTTATCACATAGCACAACATGCCCAGCATTAGATTCATGCAAGTTATCAAATCAATTCTTTTCAGATGTCACATGAAACGATGCACCAGAATCAAGTATTTACTCGTGCATGTGAGAATTGGTAGTTAGATTCAATTCAGTAGTGTATGCAACTGGACTTGTAAGCATATAGACCTCACCATTATCTATTTCAGGCGTAGAGGATAACACATTTACCTCATCTCTCTCCTTAATCTTTAACTTACCATTTTTTTATGACAATCCTTTATAAAATGGCTTGTGTTTCCACAATCATAGTATTTTCTAGCCTTAGTCCTAGATTTTGATCTAGACCTACCCTTGCCCTTCTTTTTCCATCCATTACCACTTGAATCGCTGTCACTTTGATATCCATCATTACTATTTTGCCTAAATTGAGTTCTACCCCGCATCATATGTAACTCATCGCTCCTTTTATCGTGTTTTTTAGCCCTAATTTCCATCTCTTTACTCCTAAGGAAATCTATAACAATTTCAGGTGTCAACGCATCCCTACCATACTTAATGACATTCTTAACTTCCTTATAAGAATCAGGAATTGCATTGAACAAAATTATAGTCGTATAAGTTTCGGACACAACCTCATCACAATTAACTATATCTTGCACCGATATATTAAACACGTCTAAATTATCGTCAAGATCCTTTAAATGATCCATTTTAAAACTGAAAAAATGTTCGAGCAAGTAAAGTTTATTCGGTGTAGATTCAAGTAAATGCAAGTCTTCCAATTTTTTTCAAAGTTCTTTGGTGGTTTTCAGTTCACCCACCTTTCTTAAAATAGCGTCAGACAAGTACAAAATGATTGAGGTATAAGCAAATTCATCGGCTTCTTCTCATTACTCTTTTGAAAAGTCAGTAGAAAAATTTCCTTCGATGTCTTTTGAAACTTTTTGTTGGACTAAAATACCCTTCATTTTTTGTTGCCAAATAGAAAAGTCACCCTTTCCGTTAAAGATCCCCCAATCAAAGTTGTGAGTTGTCATCTTCACACAGCAGTCAAAGAATACACAAAACACAATCAAATCACACAAAGTAGCCCTAGGGTCACAGACAGTATACGTCATTCTAGATTCTCAGGATTTCGTAAGACTCGCGGTCTTAGATCAAGGGAATTTCGAATAGGTAAGGTCACGGTAATTCTAACGGAATTAACACGCAGCGGAAATAAAAAAATGCAACAAAAGGTACCTTTAACAAATAATCAATTTCACGGAAATTATGACACTAAGAGTTAAATACTGATCTAATCAAGAATACAAGTATTCAATCAACCAATTAAGAGAAATTAACCCTAGTTTCAATGGTTGCCAAGCAATGACAACTCTCAATCCTAACGATCACCCCACACGATGATCTGCTAGTGCGAAAAATTTAAAAGTTTCAGCTGATTTACCAGAGCGGACCTATCTGAGTCCGTAACGTGGAGAGATACAAATTTGCTACTTTAGAGCCACAACTATTCACCCTAAAGATTCAGCAAATATAGCAGTTCAGTTCAGCAACAAATGCAGATTGTGGTCAGGGGCAAAATCATCCAAACTTTCCTGTGCAACCTGAAACACTAAACCAAACACATTAGTACGTTCAGGAAACTAAAATAAATGGAATGGCATGAAAAAACTAGGTAGGAGCTCCTCCACGCGTAGTCACCAACCATCGCCGCCACTTCACAGGGGATGCCTCAACCTGTTGATGATGGGTCCGGACTCCGTTTGTCCAAATGAGTTTGGGTTTGGGAGTAATTGTCATATTAGGGTTCGGTTAGTTTGGATATTAGTGCCTCTCTATCTCGATTTTAGATCGATTTTGACAGAAATTGAAGCCCTACACTTTGATACCAGTTGTAGGGAAGTGAAATCATTCACCATCAAGGTGATATACAGGCTCAGTTTACCAAAATTCGAACCAATACCAAAACAAACGACCCAAGATGTAACGACCCGAGTCTTTGTACCCAAACCATTAGCTTACGTATTATCCGCTTTGGGTGGGCCTTGCGCTCACTTACCCCTCATGGTTTTCTGTCGCGTCCCCCAAGATTCGAACTCATTACATTTTCCTTAAGTAAGACTTATGAGTTCGAATCCTGGGAGACGCGACAGAAAGCCGTAAGGGGTAAGTGGGTGTAAGCCCACCCAAAGCGGACAGTACATAAGCTAACGGTTTGGGTACAGAGACTCGAGTCGTTACAAAAAAATGCGTAGCCAAATTTTGTTGACATTTTGGTGTGATTAACGTGATAGATAGCAAATCCTCCTATAAATAGACAAAATCGAAGAGGAATACATAGCAAAATGAAAGGAATTGAAAGTAGTGAGTAGAGAGATAAAATTATATAGAAAAAATATTATTTTTTCATGAATGTTTTTTATTTAATTTCTCTTATTATAAGAGAGATAAATTGTTGGTGGTGTTATTGTAATTCTCCTACTATAATGAAATCCTCTTATACTTACCCGTTGATGTAAACTAAATTGGGTGAATCACGTAAATATTTGTGTCCATTTTTAACTGCATTTTCTCTATTCCATTTTCGTTAAAGTTAAACTTGACCCACGTTTTTCCTAACAGTGGTATCAAAGCGAGATACTTGAGAGTTACAATAGAGTGTGTGATAATGTTTGGAAGACAACATGATGATTTTCAGTTTACGAATACGTACATGCAGGTTATGCAGGCAACTTGGATGAGAGGATGTCTCATACATGTTATGCAAAGGGAATTTTATGTTGGAGATTCATGGTGTAGCCACTTGTGACATTATCCACAACTGAAGTGGAGTACATGGCGGTAATTGAGGCACCCAAGTAATTATTATGTTGAGAGTGCTTGGATCAAGCAAGATGGAATGAAGCTGTATTGTGAGAGTCAGAGTGTCATCTTGTCAGCCTAGAATTAGATTTATCATGCAAGAACCAAGCACATTAATTTAAGATTCTGCAAGATAAGAGAATTGATTACTTTAAGAGAACTGTTGCTAGAGAAGATGCATGTCTTAAAAAATGCAACAGACGTGTTGACAAGGTCAATCACAATGGATATGTTCAAGCATTTCTTAAACTTGATTAACATTTCTAGGTGCTAGAGAGGAAGCGTCCCAACCTATTGGTTCCAGATGGTGTTTTTCCAAGTTATGCTTTTTCCAGTATTTCTCCTAAGGATGTATATTCAACAAGATAGAGATTATTGTGTATGTAGCTCATATAGAGGCAAACACATGATGAGTGTATTTCATTCATACTCTAGACACCATCTAAGTTTTAATGTGTGTTTTGATGTTGTGATATATGTTGATGAAATTGAAGGAAATAAACAAAAGTTGTCAAATTTGGAAATAAGGACAAAATTGTAAGAGATCCAAAGTTCGGGGAGTAAAGTGCAAATACTCAAAAGTTGTATCAGACCTCACAATGAAGAGTTGAGAGTGCTATAAGCCAATTGGATAAAGAAAAAAGTCAAAGGGATGAAGTATAGCCAAAGTACGATCACACATAAATTTCCAACCGAAAAAGTTATGCTCATAATATTTAGTCTCATATTAAGACACATTTTTGAGATGGTAAACATTGGAATTGGAAAATAATATCTGAAGCAAAATTGTAGTCCTTTGAGTTGGCTTTCCAACACATCTTGAATCGCCTCAATCGAATATAGAAAGAAAAAGTTATGATAAAAATATTGAATGATGTGCAGTGCTATTTTTCCACCCGAAGTGAATGCCACAACCACCGTCTTGGGTGCCGCAACGCCGTCGGGAGAGAAAAAATAAATTTTGAATTTTTGGACTCTTTTCTTGGTCCAATCCAACCCTAATTCGTCCAAAACTTCAAAATACTATAAATACAAACCTAAAGACCACAATTCAAGAAAGAATTCAACCGGGAAAAGAAGGGGTCAAGAAGCAAGCAATCTTTAAGAAAACAAGAAGAAATCAAGAACAACATCACAAAGGAGATTGAAGATCTTCCAAAACTAGTTTTCTAGTCTCTTCTCTATGTTGTTTATTTGAATTTGATTATTTTTATGGCTTCTATCATAAACTAAATAATTTTTCTAAGGTTTGATTAGCCAAAACTTGAAAATATGAATTGAATTTATTCTAGTTATTTCTATGAAATTTTCCATTTCATTTATTTGTGTTATGATTTTAGTACTTTTAGTTAATTGGCCACTAATTGAATGAATAGAAGCTCGTCAATTTCAGCACTTGAGGGAGGGAAATTTAGGTGCGATCATAACACAATATAGATTTTATGGGTTTCGAGAGAAAGTGTAGAATCTATGAAGCTTACTCCATAAAAAAACCATGAATTCTTGATTTTAATTCGAAATATAGATATTGGAATTAAAATTTAGGATTAATTTCTAGCTTGCACTCAAGAGAAGGGATAGAAATATAATTGAGTTCCTGCTCATAAACAGGTAAAAGTTGATTATAGATAATTAGAAAATTGAAAATCATATTCGATAATTAGGTGAAATCAAATCCTAGGCTTTCTTATCTTGAGTAAACTTTCAAGCTTGTTTTAATATTGTTGAATTAGTCACCATATTCATCATTAGATTAGTTTAAAATCATTGATCTTATAATTCAATTTTCTAGATAAATTAAGAGTTATTCAATTATAATACTTAGTATAACGTGATTTATATCGTAAGTGAACGGTATCAAGTTTTTTAATATAATATTGTAAGTAGAGTGCCGAACCTACAGGAATTGATACTTGATTTCTAATAATTATTATTATTATTATTTTAGCTTTTACTTTATCTAGAAAATCAAATTTTGAATTGGTGTTTTTATGCTAATCTAACGTGGATGTGATGACAATTCAAGCAAATTATAAGAGACTTATCAAAGTCAGAAAGCCTAGGGAATGATTTCACTACCCTATCAACAATGTTTTGAAGTCTTGGGAGAATTAGGGTTCGATTGGCCCAAGAAAAGAGTCCAAAAATTCAAAATTCTTTTTTTCTTGCCCCGCGGCATTGCGATGCCCAAGATGGTTGCTACGGCATCACGATGATGTTGATTTTCAGCAAGACGAGCATTGCGGCGCTTACTTTGGGTGGAAAAGCAATACTGCGCATCATTCAGTATTTTTATCATAAATTCTTCTCTCGATATCTAATTGAGATGATGCAAGATGTCTTAGAAAGATAACTCAAAGGGCTACAAGTTTACTGATATCATTTTCCAATTTCAATATTCTCTATGTCAAAAATGGGTCTCAATACGAGACTAAAAATCTGAAGCATAACTTTTTCGGTTGAAAATTGAAGTGTGATCATACTTTGACTATATTTCATCCCTTTGACTTTTTCTTTATTCAGTTGACTCTTAACACGCTCGAATCTTCATTGCAAGGTCCGACACAACTTTTGAGTGTTTGCACATTAGTCTATTAACTTAGAATCTCTCACAATTTAGCTCATCTTTCCTATTTTGCCAACTTTTGCTTATTTCCTTTAATTTCATCAACCTATATCACAAATTAAAACACACATTAAAATGCTCTAAAACTCGTAGGAATTAACAAAATTTCAAACTTAGATAATGTCTAAAATATAAGTGAAATACACTGATCAACACATTTTACATGATCAAATAAGTTACTGCAGTAATGGAACAGAGTAGATGTAGGAACATTGCCAAATCACATAAATCTCCGTGTTGATTTCTCTCTTTTCACTTCTCTATTATTCATCATCTAATAACGCGTATAAATCCAACAAGGATGATGAGTTTCTAAAATATGAATTCCTTTGGCGAAAAAATCAAGAAAAGGAAAATACAAAATAGACATAGGATTTTGGAGGAGAGAAAATTTGAAACTCTTCTAGGACCAAAATACTCAAACATAATTGGAATAAAATGGAACCGGATAACAAAAAACTAACCAAGAAATCAGTACAAGAAAATATTCAAGATTCAGACAAGAAGTTAATTGGTAAGACACGACAAAATATTGACCTCTCGACTCCTAGTTGTTTAGAATCGAGAGACCTATTGGATACGGCCAAGCATCACCAATCGCACTTTCTCATTCAGTGTTCCCACAATTTCAGTCCAATTTAGTCTTACAACATATGGCTTGATGGAAAAAGATCTGTACCGACTTGTTAATTCCAGTTGAAATTTAATCCATTATTTTTATTTAAAAGCTGACAAATGAAAATTAATTGACAATGAGTAAAAAAAAGTTGTTCAAAGTTATACACTACTTTGAAAAGTTCTATTTGGTTGATCTAAATGTGAATTCCAATACTATAGTTGAACAGGAAATTGCTTTTTGTTAGAAAAAGGTATTTTCGATAAAAGAAAAAGAGACTCCTTTTATGGGCTGCTTTTTTTTGAACGAATTGAACGTAAAAAGCACATGAGTTGCTTGAGATAGAAAACAGCAATAATGTACAACATATTTGACGAGTTGAATTAGACGTTATCGAATAAGTCGACTTAACAAATTTGATATAATTCTCTGATACTGAAACAATAATAATTTACAAACTCACCATTACATTCAAGTACTTCTTCAAGATATAAAAGGTTATCATTTTTGGGACTAGAACGAAAATGGAATTTCTTGTACCATAGTTTCTTGGCATGCTTTACGAATCTCTTCGTGTTTAGCTCTTCCTAAGTTTCAACTTTCATTTTCTTATCGACATCATAAACACGAGCTACGTGTTTTTTGGAATATAATTTTGCGCTGAAAATTGATACAGTGGAACCACATTAGCACTTGGAATCATATTGGATCGAGGGGATGGGACTTGCAGTTGAAGATGGACGGTGATGCGTTGGAGTTTAGGTAGAAGATGACGCCTGAAACGACAGCAGTGAAGTAACAAAATGGTAAATTTGGTAATATGCAAATATTGGACATTGCAATGAATAAGACTTTGAGTAATGTCGTTTGTACCCCGGCGTTTACGCTCCCGGTTACACGGCTCCACCGCCCCGACGTGGGACCCGACCCCCATGTGAGGGGCGAGGTGGGGCCGGGTAACCGGGCATGTAAACGCCCGGGTACGAATAGCGTGGTCCTAAGATTTTAGTTTCTTTTTTCTTTATAAATACTGTCCAGTACTGTAGATCCACTGTACCAAACACAGCTAAACATATTTTCTTTTTGTAAATAAGGGGGAAATAATAGATAAAATGTGACAAACTACAACAGAAAAATGGAAAGGGAGTTGGAAGCAACTCGAGGTGCTGATGGCGATTTGTTTATTGATTCGAGACTCTGGAACCTTGCTTTCGAGACTCAACTAAATCCTATCAAACCCTTGGAATGTGGAGTGTGAGTATTGGGCCTTGAAAGTTCACTTGAAGATGGAACCTACAACGGCAAAAAAGTGATGATCAGAAATGAAAGTCATGAAAGCGCGAGTCTACATAATCACAACATAGTGCTCTAAAAGAAATTTATTTTCTGAAAGGTCAAAAAAAAGCATAAATCAAATAGGGACCTGGGTTTTAACTGATCCCTGAAACTTGGAGCTGGACATGGCACCAAGCATGAAGTATAATAGAGAAAATAATGATTTCATTGTGCAATTAAATTGATTGGAAATGCATCCAAGTGAACGAGCTTTCCTCCAGGATCGAGTGAGATAAAATGTATATTCACTTATTTGGCGTGTCAAAACTGTATTTCTGTATCAAGTGAAACTCTATGTCATACAGATTTTTGCTGATCAACACTAAGAATCAAGTGTGTTAAGAATCAAATGAGTTGGAATGACATGCAAGAGCAAAAAATTCATCATAAGAAATTACGATACAATAAATTTTACACCACAAACTAAACATGTGTAAGAAAACAAAGGAAATTGTACACCCCAAAGGCAGTACATTTATGAAACGCTATTTAAATTGTCACTGGCAAACCAAGTTCAATAGCATCATATATGATACTATCTCAAATACAGACAACCCTGGACCATCTTAATCCTAGAATTTCAGTGAGTCGTGAACCGTAGACAATGTTCAACAAATTCAGAATCAGAGTAGAGTGTACAAGGAACCATAATAAAACACACTAATTATAGAGAACAAGATACAATAGATGCTACTCTTTCTTGCCTCGAGAACCAAGTATGAATCTAATGCCAAGAACACAAAAACTAGAGAATTAATTATATATTTTTCATGAAGTTCATATCTACCTTAACCTTCTTCCAATATGCTAGTTCTCTTTGAATGGCTTGCTCCAACAATGCATCTATTTTTTCACCTTCGCCCATGTCTCTTCCGCTCGAATCTCTTTAAAAAATATTTAGATCAAGACGATTATAATTTGAAACAAGAAATATGTTAGGTAATTTCTTATCAAACGACCCCCCTGGCTATGATGTTATTCGACTTTAGTTTTCAGTCGGCTTAGCTAAATGTCTGAACGAAAATTATAACACCACAATTGAGATGTCACGACTCAAACGTTAATCGAGCCATTCGAAGCAATCTAAATATTTTAGTGTTACTCATGGCCCAATCCGCTTTCTTGGATGGCCATAATTGAAAGAGATTACTTGGGAGCCCATTTGTCTACTTATTGGACCTCTACTTTACCCAATAATTCACCTAATTCTACTTACCATACTTGGGCCACTTTACTTAATATATTGGATCTCCCTTTCTCTTTGCAAGAGAATCCGTCCCCTGCCTCTCTCTCTCTCTGTGATTCGGCCATTGCAATTTCTTCTGCTCTTCTGCCTTCTTTTGGTTTCTACCTTTAGTGGTGATTATATATGAGATTTGTGCGCCTTTGTGGTCTTCTAAGTGAACTATCTCATTGGCAACCGAAAATGGAAGTTTGGTTATTGTCTTGGGTCGTTGTTGTTAGGTTGTGGTGTTTTTGGTTAGAAGAAACTAAGCATGGGCAAAACTTGGTGATCAACATACGTTCAACAAAATGCATAATGTTGTAGTCAAATAATTTCCATGAAGCAATTAAACTCAATAAAATGCTCGAAAAAATCCATATACATTTTTCTTCTGAAATTTTATGCAATTCAGAAAATATACACAATTAATTGCAATTTTAGAGAGAAGAACACAAGTAAAATTTGGAAAAGTACACAGTGAGAATTTAGACTGGCCAAAGATCAATACAAAGATAATTAAGTGAAACAACTGAAATTATATTTTATTTGCTCTGTATTTGATAGAAAAACCAGCATATTTACAAAGAATTATAGTTGATGCAATTAAGGTTTATGGAGAATCAAAGAACAGACAAGTACTTGGAAATGAAAATACATAAGGTGGTTGTGAGAGTAGAAAAGGACAAAAAGTAACAAAAATCAACTTTACTGATATGTATATGCCTGAATTTTCACCAAAGAATGTATAATAAACAAGATTTTTTCCTTTTTTTTCTTTCATAATATTGTCTCATACTATTCAATGTACTCGATTAAGCATTTCACAGAGATGTTAAAAACCTCAGAGTTGGAATGGCGATGATGTCGACAGGCACGTCTGGAGCTTGGCCTTTCAAGCCAACAACCTTTGTAGATTTTTTATTTATTTATTTATTTATTTTTTACCTCTTTATTGAAAAAGACAAGAATTTAAAAAATTGTAAAGCCCAGTACATTTTATGCCTACTGGTTGAACCCAGTCTCGCATTTTTCTAGTCTGCCTACCAAGTTGCCAAAAGATAAGTTTTCCTGATCATCTACAATTACGCACGTCTTGATGGACATCTTCTCGAAACAAAATTAATTTGTTTAAATAAACCAGATTAATAGTTAATTATATATAGAACTTGTAAGACATAACGAATTATCAACCTTATAATTAATTGAGAATGAGTAAAAGAAGATGTTTCAAAGCTATACACTACTTTTGAAAAGTTCTATTTGATTGATCTAAACGCAAATTCCAATACAATTGTTGAAAAGAACATTGCTTTTTGTTAGGAAAAGTTGTTTTCTGTAAAACTTAAAAAAGAGTTAAACTTAAAAAAGCACATGAATTGCCAGACAGAAAACAACAATAATGTTAGTTGACCACTTGACAAATTTTATATCCCTCTCTGATACTGATACTGAAATGATATCGATTTACAAACTCAACGTTGACTTCTTCAGGAGATAAGAGGTTATAATTTTTGGGAATAGAATGAAAATGGGATTTGTAGCACCATAGTTTCTTGACATCCTTTACGAGTCTCTTATTCTTTAGCTCTTCCTAAGTTTCAATTTTCAATTTCTTTTTGACATTGTAAACACGGGCTATGTGTTTTTTCCCCTTGAGGTGAGACTTAAAACAGTCTTCGTTCATGCAGGGAACATGACATAACTCACACCACAGAATCATCGCTCCATTCTCTCCACCATTTTTCTGGCCGAGTTCCAATTCATGTAGTTTGGCCTTGTGTTTCTTCCCTTTCAAGTGCATGTCCAGAGCAGTTCTGTCTGGGCAGAAAATTTTACAGACATCGCATCTTGGTTGACTGTGTTGATTCTGTTCTTTGCCGTTCTTGTTTAATTGCATCCATTTCAACTTCGCCTGGTGAGTACGACCTTCTACGTGCTGCTGAAGAGTTAATGCACTTGAGCAGCTAACTTGACAGAGATCACAGGATAAATTCCTCACCAAATTGTTGGTGATGTTAACATTACAATCTGTTGCTTTCCTCTTTAAGCAGGAGTGTGTTTGTATAACATTTAATCTTGATCTGGGGCATGGATTCAGGGTGGGAACCTGATTTTTCACTGAAAGTTGATATGGTGTAATCACATTAGCACTTGAAATCAGATCGTGTCTTGGGCCACGACTCAAAGTTGAAGATAGATTATGATGAATTGGGATTTCAATTGAAGGTAAAACCTGAAATTGGGAATAAGTTAGTTAAAAGGCTTGATAAAATTAAACTAAAGGGTAAATTTGACTGACATAAGATTTGAAGGTAAAAACAGAGTAGGATGGTAACAACTTGAGTCGAAGATGGTGGTTTTGAGACTGAATCAAATCCTATCCAACCATTGGAATGTGGAGTCGGAGTTTTCGGCCTTGGATGTTCTCTTGAAGATGGAACCTACAATGAACGAAAAGGGTGCTGGTCAGAAACGAAAACATGAAGCATTAGTCCAATGTAATAATATCAGAACACAACATAGTGCCAAATAAGGGGGAAAAATCAATCAAACTGGGATTGATATAGAGAACAGAGCAGTTGCAAACTTGCATTTAATGTTGAACTTGATCCTCTCCTGTTATTCGGCATTGGAGATGAACTTGAGAATCTCGGAGATTTAATTGAAGATAACACCTAACATGAGAAAAAAGCTAGTTAAAAAAATGAAATGGCGATTCTAAAGCAACAAATCAGTAACATGATGGATAAAGGTTGAGTCTGGAACAACTTGAGGTGTAAACTCCCGGTTGCGACGTGTATCTGAGATTGAACCTCGGGGTACCCAATCATTGAAACTTGGAGACGGACTATAGGATTTCTTGACTTCACTAGCTGAAGATGGCGCCTAGCATGAGGAATAATAGGGAAAAATGGAGACTTCACAAGCAATTAACTGATTTATAATGCATGTAAAAGCATAATTTTTCTTCGATGAACCACGATAAAATTTCAAATACATGAAGTTTACAAACTTTGAAACGATAACAGTACTCGAAATAAAACACATGATCTCAAGATTCTCAACATAATTTATATTTCTTTGTTGCAGACAAGGGCAGAATTTTCATGAAGTTCATATCTACCTTAATTTTCTTCTGATATGCTACTACTCTTTGAACGGCTTGTTCCACCAATGGATCGACCGTTCTAACTTCTTCCATATCTCTTTCAGTAGAATCCCTTCAAAAAAAAAAAAAAAAAAGGAAGAAGAAGAAGAAGAAAA
>NC_036254.1:26173938-26220094 GCF_002742605.1 Olea europaea var. sylvestris
ACTCGAGGTGCTGATGGCGATTTGTTTATTGATTCGAGACTCTGGAACCTTGCTTTCGAGACTCAACTAAATCCTATCAAACCCTTGGAATGTGGAGTGTGAGTATTGGGCCTTGAAAGTTCACTTGAAGATGGAACCTACAACGGCAAAAAAGTGATGATCAGAAATGAAAGTCATGAAAGCGCGAGTCTACATAATCACAACATAGTGCTCTAAAAGAAATTTATTTTCTGAAAGGTCAAAAAAAAGCATAAATCAAATAGGGACCTGGGTTTTAACTGATCCCTGAAACTTGGAGCTGGACATGGCACCAAGCATGAAGTATAATAGAGAAAATAATGATTTCATTGTGCAATTAAATTGATTGGAAATGCATCCAAGTGAACGAGCTTTCCTCCAGGATCGAGTGAGATAAAATGTATATTCACTTATTTGGCGTGTCAAAACTGTATTTCTGTATCAAGTGAAACTCTATGTCATACAGATTTTTGCTGATCAACACTAAGAATCAAGTGTGTTGAGAATCAAATGAGTTGGAATGACATGCAAGAGCAAAAAATTCATCATAAGAAATTACGATACAATAAATTTTACACCACAAACTAAACATGTGTAAGAAAACAATGGAAATTGTACACCCCAAAGGCACTACATTTATGAAATGCTATTTAAATTGTCACTGGCAAACCAAGTTCAATAGCATCATATATGATACTATCTCAAATATAGACAACCCTGGGCCATCTTAATCCTAGAATTTCAATGAGTCGTGAACCTTAGACAATGTTCAACAAATTCAGAATCAGAGTAGAGTGTACAAGGAACCATAATAAAACACACTAATTATAGAGAACAAGATACAATAGATGCTACTCTTTCTTGCCTCGAGAACCAAGTATGAATCTAATGCCAAGAACACAAAAACTAGAGAATTAATTATATATTTTTCATGAAGTTCATATCTACCTTAACCTTCTTCCAATATGCTAGTTCTCTTTGAATGGCTTGCTCCAACAATGCATCTATTTTTTCACCTTCGCCCATGTCTCTTCCGCTCGAATCTCTTTAAAAAATATTTAGATCAAGACGATTATAATTTGAAACAAGAAATATGTTAGGTAATTTCTTATCAAACGACCCCCCTGGCTATGATGTTATTCGACTTTAGTTTTCAGTCGGCTTAGCTAAATGTCTGAACGAAAATTATAACACCACAATTGAGATGTCACGACTCAAACGTTAATCGAGCCATTCGAAGCAATCTAAATATTTTAGTGTTACTCATGGCCCAATCCGCTTTCTTGGATGGCCATAATTGAAAGAGATTACTTGGGAGCCCATTTGTCTACTTATTGGACCTCTGCTTTACCCAATAATTCACCTAATTCTACTTACCATACTTGGGCCACTTTACTTAATATATTGGATCTCCCTTTCTCTTTGCAAGAGAATCCGTCCCCTGCCTCTCTCTCTCTCTGTGATTCGGCCATTGCAATTTCTTCTGCTCTTCTGCCTTCTTTTGGTTTCTACCTTTAGTGGTGATTATATATGAGATTTGTGCGCCTTTGTGGTCTTCTAAGTGAACTATCTCATTGGCAACCGAAAATGGAAGTTTGGTTATTGTCTTGGGTCGTTGTTGTTAGGTTGTGGTGTTTTTGGTTAGAAGAAACTAAGCATGGGCAAAACTTGGTGATCAACATACGTTCAACAAAATGCATAATGTTGTAGTCAAATAATTTCCATGAAGCAATTAAACTCAATAAAATGCTCGAAAAAATCCATATACATTTTTCTTCTGAAATTTTATGCAATTCAGAAAATATACACAATTAATTGCAATTTTAGAGAGAAGAACACAAGTAAAATTTGGAAAAGTACACAGTGAGAATTTAGACTGGCCAAAGATCAATACAAAGATAATTAAGTGAAACAACTGAAATTATATTTTATTTGCTCTGTATTTGATAGAAAAACCAGCATATTTACAAAGAATTATAGTTGATGCAATTAAGGTTTATGGAGAATCAAAGAACAGACAAGTACTTGGAAATGAAAATACATAAGGTGGTTGTGAGAGTAGAAAAGGACAAAAAGTAACAAAAATCAACTTTACTGATATGTATATGCCTGAATTTTCACCAAAGAATGTATAATAAACAAGATTTTTTCCTTTTTTTTCTTTCATAATATTGTCTCATACTATTCAATGTACTCGATTAAACATTTCACAGAGATGTTAAAAACCTCAGAGTTGGAATGGCGATGATGTCGACAGGCACGTCTGGAGCTTGGCCTTTCAAGCCAACAACCTTTGTAGATTTTTTATTTATTTATTTATTTATTTTTTACCTCTTTATTGAAAAAGACAAGAATTTAAAAAATTGTAAAGCCCAGTACATTTTATGCCTACTGGTTGAACCCAGTCTCGCATTTTTCTAGTCTGCCTACCAAGTTGCCAAAAGATAAGTTTTCCTGATCATCTACAATTACGCACGTCTTGATGGACATCTTCTCGAAACAAAATTAATTTGTTTAAATAAATCAGATTAATAGTTAATTATATATAGAACTTGTAAGACATAACGAATTATCAACCTTATAATTAATTGAGAATGAGTAAAAGAAGATGTTTCAAAGCTATACACTACTTTTGAAAAGTTCTATTTGATTGATCTAAACGCAAATTCCAATACAATTGTTGAAAAGAACATTGCTTTTTGTTAGGAAAAGTTGTTTTCTGTAAAACTTAAAAAAGAGTTAAACTTAAAAAAGCACATGAATTGCCAGACAGAAAACAACAATAATGTTAGTTGACCACTTGACAAATTTTATATCCCTCTCTGATACTGATACTGAAATGATATCGATTTACAAACTCAACGTTGACTTCTTCAGGAGATAAGAGGTTATAATTTTTGGGAATAGAATGAAAATGGGATTTGTAGCACCATAGTTTCTTGACATCCTTTACGAGTCTCTTATTCTTTAGCTCTTCCTAAGTTTCAATTTTCAATTTCTTTTTGACATTGTAAACACGGGCTATGTGTTTTTTCCCCTTGAGGTGAGACTTAAAACAGTCTTCGTTCATGCAGGGAACATGACATAACTCACACCACAGAATCATCGCTCCATTCTCTCCACCATTTTTCTGGCCGAGTTCCAATTCATGTAGTTTGGCCTTGTGTTTCTTCCCTTTCAAGTGCATGTCCAGAGCAGTTCTGTCTGGGCAGAAAATTTTACAGACATCGCATCTTGGTTGACTGTGTTGATTCTGTTCTTTGCCGTTCTTGTTTAATTGCATCCATTTCAACTTCGCCTGGTGAGTACGACCTTCTACGTGCTGCTGAAGAGTTAATGCACTTGAGCAGCTAACTTGACAGAGATCACAGGATAAATTCCTCACCAAATTGTTGGTGATGTTAACATTACAATCTGTTGCTTTCCTCTTTAAGCAGGAGTGTGTTTGTATAACATTTAATCTTGATCTGGGGCATGGATTCAGGGTGGGAACCTGATTTTTCACTGAAAGTTGATATGGTGTAATCACATTAGCACTTGAAATCAGATCGTGACTTGGGACACGACTCAAAGTTGAAGATAGATTATGACGAATTGGGATTTCAGTTGAAGGTAAAACCTGAAATTGGGAATAAGTTAGTTAAAAGGCTTGATAAAATTAAACTAAAGGGTAAATTTGACTGACATAAGATTTGAAGGTAAAAACAGAGTAGGATGGTAACAACTTGAGTCGAAGATGGTGGTTTTGAGACTGAATCAAATCCTATCCAACCATTGGAATGTGGAGTCGGAGTTTTCGGCCTTGGATGTTCTCTTGAAGATGGAACCTACAACGAACGAAAAGGGTGCTGGTCAGAAACGAAAACATGAAGCATTAGTCCAATGTAATAATATCAGAACACAACATAGTGCCAAATAAGGGGGAAAAATCAATCAAACTGGGATTGATATAGAGAACAGAGCAGTTGCAAACTTGCATTTAATGTTGAACTTGATCCTCTCCTGTTATTCGGCATTGGAGATGAACTTGAGAATCTCGGAGATTTAATTGAAGATAACACCTAACATGAGAAAAAAGCTAGTTAAAAAAATGAAATGGCGATTCTAAAGCAACAAATCAGTAACATGATGGATAAAGGTTGAGTCTGGAACAACTTGAGGTGTAAACTCCCGGTTGCGACGTGTATCTGAGATTGAACCTCGGGGTACCCAATCATTGAAACTTGGAGACGGACTATAGGATTTCTTGACTTCACTAGCTGAAGATGGCGCCTAGCATGAGGAATAATAGGGAAAAATGGAGACTTCACAAGCAATTAACTGATTTATAATGCATGTAAAAGCATAATTTTTCTTCGATGAACCACGATAAAATTTCAAATACATGAAGTTTACAAACTTTGAAACGATAACAGTACTCGAAATAAAACACATGATCTCAAGATTCTCAACATAATTTATATTTCTTTGTTGCAGACAAGGGCAGAATTTTCATGAAGTTCATATCTACCTTAATTTTCTTCTGATATGCTACTACTCTTTGAACGGCTTGTTCCACCAATGGATCGACCGTTCTAACTTCTTCCATATCTCTTTCAGTAGAATCCCTTCAAAAAAAAAAAAAAGAAAGGAAGAAGAAGAAGAAGAAGAAGAAGAAAAATTAGATCAAGATTTTTATCATGATTTGAAATATGAAATATTTAGTGTTTCCAAATAATTGCTGCAAACCCCACTCTTGTTGCATGTGACAGAAAGTTCACGAGTCCAATCCTGCAAAAAAGGTAAGAGAATTGGTACAAAATTATGCAGAAGTTACCGAATTAACCTATGAAACTTTCTATTTGAGACGTGTTTATGAACTATTTAAATTATAAATAGATAGAAATGAGTGGTGGATATATGAGTAGGATTTGTGGGTTCCACAAAACGTGTCAAAAAAAAAAAAAAAAAAGATATTTTACCGACTATAAACATTAGCCAAATATTAGAATGAATTTTGTGCTCTCTACCATCATCTGCAAATATTATAGGACATTGCTTTACAAAGTTGTTAATAGGGATCATCAGTAATATGTAAGGCTAATAAGATTTCTACGAACCATGGGACACAATTTCTTCCTTACTACAATCCTTACAACTGAACATGTCCAGAATGAATAAAACAATCCTTTAAATAGACAGATTTTCTGTAGAAATTTTTGCAATCTCATGATATATTAAACAGAATGAATCACAGTTTCAAGGACAAGAAAACAAGAGAAGCTGCAAATTGCAAAGCAGTACATAACTAAAAATTTATCAAACGGTGATTATGATCAAATGGAGACATTTGGAAGAATTTTGAACTTAAAAAGTTGTGTACTAATGAGAGTTGAAAGTACAATAACACCAAAGGTGTTTCTGGTCTGTGTCACCAATCTTTTTTTTTTTTTTTTTTTTGCCCTTTTATTTTAAGTAAGTAGATCAGAAGGACGGAAAAGTTAAAAAAAAAAAAAAATTGTTCGACTAGGTGACCCCATTGGTGCCCTGAGGCCATGTTGAGATTTCACATTTTTATGGGCGTCCGGCTAGGCCTGACAATATGCCAGTTGTCTTCCTCTCGACTCTTCTAGCCTGAGCTTAAAAACCAAGGTCAATTTGTTTCAATAAATTAGAAGTTTGGGAATTTCTTGCTTTTCGTTATTTCAAAGTTAATGTACTTGTCTGATTGCTATTGTTGAAGAGAAAACTGCTTTTAATTTTGTTGGAAAAGCTCAAGTTACCCTTATAAAAACGCGGTTTTAAAGATCCTTTTTTTTATCGTTGAACTTAAAAAGTATGTGAGTTGCTAAATGTGTAAATGAACATAATAACGACATATTTGATATGTGGATTGGACCGATGGAACAAAACAATTAACAAATTTTATAGCGCGGCTCTTTTCCACTTTGAATGTTGTTCTGAGTACTAATTGAAGCTTACAGAGATGATATAAAGAAAAAATGAGTCTGTTTTGTTTAAGAATGTAAATTTGTCTGTCTAATTACAGAAAGAATCAATACAAAGGATCTCTATATTTTGATGCATGTCTGAGTAAAAACTGATCTGCTGATGAAACTATTGACATTTTTCTGAAGAACAATCTCCTTGGCTGCCTGAAATCCTTATTAACATTGCTAAAACTTCTTTCATATTAGGCCTAGAATGAGGGTTCTCTGCTGTGCACAATATTCCTATACGAAGTAAATCACACATATATTCCGCGCCCTCTGCTAAGCCGGATACCAGTAGAGCTACTGGGATTACATTTTTAGCAAAGCCATGTCGTCCATCTCCCATAACCCTTTTGCCCCATTCGACTAAACATTCTTCACCACCATCCACAGCCCGTCTCCCAGTTGCTAGTTCCATTGCTAACACCCCATAGCTGTAAACGTCTCCTTTTGTTGAGGCTTGCCACGTCTGACCATATTCTGGTGCAACGTAACCAATTGTTCCGGCTACCATAGTGCTAACATGACTGCCTCCGGCATCCACCACCCTTGCGAGTCCAAAATCCGTAACACTGGCTTTTCCTGTCTTGTCGAGAAGTACATTGCTAGCCTTGACGTCCCTATGTACTATACTTGGTAAGCACTCATGGTGTAAGTAGACTAAGGCGCGTGCAACGTCTACTGCCACATCGATACGCCTTCGCCAGTTAAGGTGTATTCTGTCGGTAATAAGATCCTCTAAAGTCCCACCTTCCATGTACTCGTAAACCAATAGTTTTTCTGATCCATCAAGACACCATCCGTATAGTTTCACAAGGTTCGGATGAGGCCAACCGAATCCATTTCCACTTAATACCTCCATTTCAGCTCGGAATTCTCTTTCCCCTTCAAGTCCTTCTCTTTGTAATTTCTTCACTGCCACTTGCCTGCCATCAGGCAAGACTCCTCGATAAACTATTCCTGATCCTCCCCTGCCAATAATTCTGTCCTCGGAAAAGCTCCGAGTAGCCTTCAAAATGTCATCATGTGTGAAGGTTGTTCTATCCAATCGGATAACTTTAACCGTGTCTGATAACCAGGGCGAAGATGCACCCGAGCTTGATGCAAATTCGAGCTGAGCCTTCGAGTCCTCCAGTAGATATCCCTGTGTGTCAATTGGACTTTTCACCAACAGGCAGACTATGAGAGTCATAAGGCCACATACTAAAAAGGCGAGTATCAAAGCGAAAACCACTAGAGTAGCTCCTACCTTTGTAGTTCTCTTAGCCCTTCCATTCCTGTTTCTTGAATCGCCAGTTGTGTTATTAATGAAAGAAGGAAGGCGTAAAAGTGGATCCCCGAGGAACGACCATCTCTCAAATGTAGACAACTGTCCAGTTGTTGGTATTACACCAGAAATATACGGGTTGTACGAGACATTAAACTTGCTCAAATCATTCAAGTTATTCAAGCTAGTAGGAAATGAACCTGAGAAATTGTTATATGACAAATCCAGGTTCATTAAGCACTTGAGGTTACCAATTTGCCAAGGAATTTCACCAGAAAATTTGTTCTGCGAGATGTTGAGGACTACTAGTGGCATTTGTCCTATCTCAGTAGGGAATTTACCATAGAATTGATTGATTCCCAAATGCAACATACTGAAATTCAACATGTTCCCAATCTCGAGAGGGACCTCACCGGACAATTGATTACCGGAAAGTTGAACATAGCCTGATATCTGAAAAGTCCGTATATTTGATCCCGGTGAGCACACCGTAAATAGGCCATACCCCTTAAGAATCTGGTCCCAAAGACTTCGACATTTTTTCCTCGTAAGGAGTTTATATACAAAGCTAAACGGGGGATAATCTGCTGGTATCCACCTCATCATTGTCAAACATTCCCCGGAGCCAGCCGCGATCTGATCATTTTGCCGGTTTTTTAGAAAAGTAGGCGTCGCATTCTTGCCAATGTTTGTTAATTCAGGTGGAATTTTCCCTGAAAGATGATTGTTTGCAAGATTCAACCACAAAAGGCTGCTGCAAGTTCCCAGTTCTGCTGGAATTTCACCTGTCAATGAATTATTTGCTAACATTAACCACAAAAGTGAGGTTAAATTTCCCAAGCCTTGAGGTATCGACCCTTTTAACTGATTGAACGAAAGATCAAGGGCTTGAAGCCCTTTGAGACTTCCATACTCTGAAGGTATATTTCCACTGAATTGGTTGTAGGCCAGAACAAGAAACCTCAAGCTTGTCATCCTGGAAACTTCAATGGGTAATGGACCGGAGAAATTGTTGTAGCTCAAGTCCAGTCGAGTAATGTTAGGCAGTCGAAGAATTTTTGAAGAATTTATCCCTCCTGTATATGAATTTTTATGCAACAAGAGAAATTTCACTCGTGTCAATCGCCCAAAAATTTCTTGTATGTCTCCTCCAAAGTTGTTTCCGCTTAAATCCAGAAAAACCAAGTTGCTAAGATTTGTTAAAGACTCTGGAATTTCCCTGAAAAAATTATTACTCCCCAAGTAAAGTGCCTCAAGATTAGATAGTGATCCAATCCCTTTAGGAATCAGCCCTGTAAAATTGTTCCCCGCTAATGTCAACACTTCCAAATCTTTGCAATTGGAAATTTCTGCTGGAAATTCTCCGAAGAATTGATTTTCTGATAAATCAAAACTCATTAAACTACAATTTTGTGTGAAAATTGAAGAGGGAATGCTGCCAGAGAAATTGTTCTGCGCGAGTGAAAATTCCTTGAGCCTATCAGAACCAGGCCATATATCTCCAGTCAAATTATTCGAGCTGAGATCTAGATACATCAGATTCTTGCACTCCTCAAAGATGCTTCCAACTTTACCAGTAAAATTGTTTAAAGAAATATTCACCACCTTCAAGTTTTGGCAATTTTTAGGAATTGCTTGTTCAATATGACCAGCAATTCTTCTATTGAGGGACAAATCAAGAAACTCCAGGCTGCTGAGTGCTGTCAAGTTGAACTCTCCAGTGATAATATTGTGTGACAAATTCAAGAATTTAAGGTTCACACACCGGCTTAAATCTTCGGGTATGATCCCTCCTATAGTATTTTGTGACAGGTCGAGGTAAGAAAGTTGTGTCAAGGCCGAAAAGTTACTCGATATGTTACCCGACATGTTGCAGCGTGAAAGGTCGACACTGGTGACACGATTAATGAGGCTATCACACGAAATTCCGGGCCAGTTGCAGGGCGAGTTGTCCTGTGGATTCCATTGTGTGTATGTTCCTTGATTAACCGGATTTTGTTCCACCAGAATTGACCTCAGTTGCAGCAATACTTGCCTATCTGTCTCTATTGAGTCTCCAACAACAAGCTTTCCTACGATTCAGACACAATAAATGCAGGTCAACTCATAGGATCATCCTGGAAAACCGCAAAAATTAAAAAGATATTCAAAATCAAGAAGATGAATGGTACCTGTAATGAGGATCAGCAAATTAAACAAAGCAACCCGAATAAAATTGTCAGCTTCTTCTTCTGACATGATTGAGAGAATCTGACCTTCTTTTATCGAAATTCAGAGTTTTTCAGAGAAGTTGTTGGAACATGTTTTGAGGAAATTAATGATCAAAAAATTAATGTAAGAGTTTAAAGGAAGCAACAAATTTCGGCTAGTCAAACGTAAGAAAATGTAGTTGAATATTAGACCGCCTGCAGATGGACAAAACCAAACTTGGAACAAATGCACGTACGGGAAATATTTAAATATTTGCAGTCTTGATTTATGAATAGTTAATGAGAAAAATTATGCCTATGTTTGGGCTCCCTTTTTCTCATAAACACATTTTTTTCTAAACTTATTTTTTTATACAATAATTTTACACGTAAATTGAAAACTCTCTTAATTTTTAACCATATATTCTCCAAAAAATCATTAATCAAAAACATATTTTTAGCCAGAAAGGGGCTCAAACAAGGGCTATAACTTATAAGTAATTTTTTTAATTAACATAAGTGATTTTAGCTTTCTGGACTGATGTTTTGTTGTTGATAGCTTTGTTCTATGATGGAAGAGAGAGACAACTTTGTAACTACATCCTGGTGTGGGGTTGGTGGAGCCGCCCAAGTTGACCAGTTTAGATGTTATGACTTGGCTAAATTTGAATGAAATCAAAAGTCAGATGTTCCTTTCTTTTCTTTTTTTGCTTTGATTTAAATGTTTGGTATGGTTCTAGAATTTGAAGACTCTTGTATCTATTTATTTTTCTTTAGGTCACCCCAACCCCCCACGCCCCACCTCCCTCCCATCCCGACTTGATGAAGGAGGGTTTTCTCAATTCAGATTCTAATGGATTTTAAAAATCTTTATAAGCTCATATATTTATGTTTTAATAAAATTTATTAAAACATATGTATTCTCAATTGAAACTTTTAATGAATTTAATGAATCATTTAAATTTTATGTATCCTCAATAATATATAAATTTACAAGGATTTCAAACAATTTGGATGAATTTCAATATTAAAATAAACATAATAAACTTTTTTGAAAATTCATCAATTTTAATGATATTCATATAAATTATGTGAATGTCTATTCAAATTCACGGAATTCATTAAAATTTATAAGAAAAAAATTTTAAATTAATTAAAATCTTAGTTGGGCACACTCCTACAAATGTTTTTTGTTCCATTTTTATGTTAATGTAGTTGTTCTTCAATAAAATTATAATAACTTATTTCAATTTTGAGGTGTCAAGATTTTGTTAGGAGAGAACAAAATAGGTCAGCAAAATTCAATACGAATTTCAATAAGAATTTGGCGAAAGATGAGTTTTGGAATAATTATTTTTTTGGAGAATTTAAGGTTAAAAAATAAGGAAATTTTTCTATTTACGTGTACTATTATTTGTAAACAGTATTGTACAAAATAACTACTAAATAGATAGAGCTAAAATTAAAGATAATTACCATTTTGAATAACTATTTATTAGACAAAGCAAGGCTCCAACTCTAGATGACTAATGTATACCGTACATATTTGAACAGTGAACAGTAACAAATTGTAATTTGTCTTTAACTTTCAATATCCAATATTGTGCTTCTAATTGAAAGGTAGAAATTATTTCCAACTTTTCTTACATAATGTGATATTTAAGTCGATTTTGAATGAGAGTGAATGCAATGGAACGATATTTAAAGTTTGAGATATAAGCCTATGCGAGTATACAAGAACAAAGAAGAAGGACAAGGAAAAAAAAAAGAATAAATTTAATTAACTCGATCGATTAAATAGTGTTGGTCACGTAATTATGTAAACCTTTTGGTGCCAAAGCTATAAATTTGATTGTAACGAGCAAATCTATCAATGACTTGTCAAATTTGAAGTGGAAAAGTTATTTTTGCGTTCGGAAAACATAAAGGGCAAAATCAATTTAATTCAAAAGTGCATTAAATATTTTTTGTTTCAAATTTTAGTGCGTCGAAAAAGAAACCCCAACTTTTTCTGTATGTTTTCAAGTCAAATTTTCCAAATATCTTTATCTTACTAAAAAGACATCAATTTTGCCCATATCCCACCGTCCCCTTCGATATTATGTTGCAATTGCCTTTTCAACTGCGTTATCTCTACCATTTAACCTCTAGACCCACAATCCTGTCATTGTTATCTCTCTTGACCATCACCCGCCATTCCTCTACAATAGTAGTGATGTGTTTAACAGCGAAAGTTGGAAAGATGACAATAGTTTACATAATATATCTCTTGACTAGGGGTGGGCGCGGGTCGTTTCGGTTCGATTCTAAAGAGAATCGAACCGAACCAAACTTTTCGAGTATTTAATAAATAGAACCGTCGGATCCAAATATAATTATGGAACCGTTCGGGTTTGATTCAGTTCGGTTCGGTTCCGTTCCGTTCGGTTCTGTACTATAATTAAATTTTTTAACAGTTATAACAACATTATATAAATACAACTATTGATACATTCAATGGTTTTTGAATGTCAGAAACTAATAAACTAACTTGTTTAAATGATCGTTACGATTAAAGTTTAGGTCGACGGAGGTCACAGTTTCGTTTGGAGGTCATAGTGTCGACCGACGATTGTATAGATTTTGGAATATTAGCAAAGCTGCGAGAGTGAGTGCGAGAGTCGAGACAACGTTATGCACTTTAGTGTAGGTGTTTAGGGTTATTTAGTAGATTTGATCTTGTTTAGCTAAGAAATGAAACAATAAAATGGGTAATTGGGCCAAAAATTAAAATTTAGAAATGAAACAAATTATTGGGCCAAAAATTTGAATTTAGAAATCGTTAATTTGTTAATTTGTTTAGAAAAAATTAAAATTAAAATAATTTGATTTACTAAATATAAAAAAAATTAAAAAGATTCGGTTCTTATTCGATTCTTCGATTTTTGGTCTAGAACCGAGAATCGAACCGTACTTGTCGATTCTCAATTCAGATACCCGTTCAAGTATTTAATTTGACAAGAACCGTCGGGATCGGTTCGGTTCGATCGGTTCGGTTCGAGAGATTTGCCCAACCCTACTCTTGACCCTCACCCACCATTCCTCTACAATAGTAGTGATGTGTTTAACAGCGAAAGTTGGAAAGATGACAATAGTTTACATGATAGAAATTAAAATATTATCGAAAATTAAAATTATGATTTAATTGTCAAATATTAAAGAGCATATGTAGGCAAATAAATCATATTCTTGAAAAATACAGAATTCCCTTTCGACCACACATCACAGGTTCGCGGACACAAGGAATGATCCAAGATAAAAATTGTAAAAAAATTTGCAATGAGAAAGAAAATTAATTTGAGCTGACTAAGATTAATATTTAAAATTTCAGACAAATTCAATATTCTTGGGACTAATGATGTGTGCACAATATCTCCATTGGTGGAAATTGGTCAAACGTAAAATAAGTATTTCTCTTGGAGTTGTTGAAATGCTTTTATCGTGATTTATTTAATTATTAACAAAAAAGAAAAAAAAAATTAGGCTACTCTCTATACATCCTAAATTTTGGTAGTATTTTTAGGGTGTTAGGGATATAGATGCGCTGATTTACTTGACCAAATATTAGGCATGATCTCCAAATTTTGGCCAGTAAAATTCGATATAAGCCTATAGCTCATTTACGTGGACTCGTGTGTCTTTTTCTGATAGTTAAGTTCATTATCGATTTAAGGGTGTTAAGACAGACGAGTCTTCATAAGTTCTTCAACTCGACTTGTCTCACAGCAAGTCAAGCAAGCTAGCTCGTGTGCAAGTTAGTAGCCTTGCAGACTGGCCCCTCGAGGCATAGTCAAGTTGTGCAAAGGATAGGAGTGAGGTTATCTCACGCTTTACTGGCAGCCGCAGTGTGGAGGTTTGATTCATGATACATGAAATTGGACTCCTTGTAAACGTAGTGTACAGGTAGCTCTTGTTCCTTGACCTGGTGGGGTATATCTAACGATTTACTTCCCTTACAAAGTTTTAGGGACAGGGCGATGGGGGCCCTTAAAATTGGAGTTCAACCTTTTTGTAGTAGCCTTGCAGACTGAATTGATGGCACGCTTGTCGTGTAGGATGCACAATCAAATCTGAAATTTGAATTCATTTTTTTTTTTTATAGCACCTTTTTGGGTTCAATTTTGGGTCTATAAATAAGGATGCGTAGGTAAAGAAATTTCAGCACATTTTACTTTCATCATTCTTTACAATATTTTTTGGACCGTGCTAGATATACATTAACGTGTACATTGGGGTGTCTATAATGGACACAATGCCGAGGCGTCTGCCGCGTCGGGGCTTACAGGCGCCTCGACCAATAACGAGATGCCGAGTGTTCATTATGGACACCCGAATGTGCATGCTAATGTACATTTAGCAAAATCCTATTTTTAATATGTCGCTCTCAACTTTTTAGTAGCATAATTTTTCAACTACCACTCTTCTAATTGCACAAAATTCGGAGTATTACATAATAAGACTTCGATTTTGGGCTTTAATGCATCCAATCAAAGTGTGGGTTCTATATGTGTAAAAACCGGACCCAAGTTCCTAATTCCATTATAGGCTGAATTAGGCCAAAATGGCATCAATATATAAATACGGTTGTGGTCCCTGAATCACACAACGGGAGATTTTATTTTGTTAGTTCTCTTTTGCATCCCATCACAGAAAGAAAATGAGACTACATGTTGATTTGGAAGACTAGCCACATGATTCGATTATTGCAATAATCATGTTTGATTCAGGTGCGATTCCACTATAGATCTTGATATTTATTGTTGATCTAACATGAAAGATCCGGTGATTATGAAGGTAACAAATTGGGAAGAGTACATAAACCAGGTTTTAAGTATACATAATTCAAAATTCAAGTTACAAGTTTGATTAATGCAAAATTTAGATTTTAACTAATTAATTGAAAATATTTATTAAATAATGATAATAAAGTCACGGTTACACAATTAATGGTCACATATATACAATTATAGGTCATAGATTTATTCGTCGGTCACATATGATCAAATTAATTGGCCACAGATTTTTTTGAGGTCACAAATTATTTTAAGGTCACAGATCAAAAAATTACGGGCCACATTTTATGTCATTGGTCACACATCCAAAAAATTATAGATCGCAGGTCACGTATTTTCAAATTTGATGGTCACAGATTACTTTTTTAGTCACAAAATGATGAATTTCAAAGTCACAAATTAACACTCATTCACAGAGGACCAAATAATTGGTCATAGACACCAAATATAATTGGTCACAGATACCCACCCCCCACCGCCACCGCCACCGCCACCGCCACCAACATCATCAACAACAACACAACCACAATCACCAACAAACGCCGACGACAACCAAACTACCAACAAAAACTATCACTGTGTTCTACACCACCTCCACCGTAGCTAGAATCCACCATGACTGCCACCACCAAACACAACAACATAACCTCCGTCTCCATCGCCAACATGACCACGGCCAGAAACCATCACAACGACCAGGACACAATCACAGCCAGACACAACCACCGAACACACCCAACAATACAATTTCCTCCCAACCTCAACACCACCATCCAAATCACCACTGCCAACACAAGCACCGCTCAATTTCCTCCCAACCTCAACACCACCATCCAAATCACCACTGCCAACACAAGCACCGCTACTGCCATCAGCGCCGCCAACGCCATTAACAAAACAACCGCAATCACCACCATTTTCAACCACCAACAAACCAAGATTTTCAACTACAAAACCACCACCATCGACACCAACAAAAATCATAGTCCTTTTGGATTACCGGAATCAGATGTCTAAGGAGTAGATGCCACCGCACAGCGTCGAAGTTCAGGCATCTTTGGAAGTGGAGGCATGGGAGAAGTACTGTTGGAGTAGAGGCAATCACCACTGGCTGCAGTAGCGTCGATCGATGCCGATCTTAAAGCGCCACTAGTGGTGAGGAGCCGTGAGCGGCCTCTGCAGGGTCGTGTGCGGCTGAACTGAGAGCAGCGCACATCGGACCGGCTGGTCGGTTAGATCTCTAGGCGAAGCTCCATTTGAAGAAGAAAAAAAGGTGGATGAAGTACCAAGAGAGGATATGAGGTAGAGACGAAAATGGATTTGGAGCAGCATAGAGTTGACTCTGGGGCGGTGCTCTGGCGACGGTGCTTGACAACGATGACGATGTGTGGGGAGAGGATATAAAGAAAGAAGACGGGAAGGAAAGGAGAAGATGAGAGAGAAAATAATTTAGGTTTTAATTGGGTGAATGGGATAGGGTTTTAATTGGAGGTGGAAACCTGACATTTGCACAAATAAACATGATAGCAGATTTTTGAATTGTGCATTTAAAAAACCTGGATGCGTGTAATTTCCTCATATAATATTATCTTTGTAAAATCTATATCCTCGTAATGAGAAGGAATTATAGAATTTTTTAATTTGTACTATGCCCTTATTTGATTGTGATATAAATTTTAATTTTAAAAAAAAAGTCAGCAATTAAAATTAACCTCATATTTAACGGATTTCACTACTTTTCAACCACATAATTCATCAATTTATATCAAAACCTACTAAAAATATCATTTAATCTCCACCAAACAACATCATATCTTTCAAACTACATAGATTTAATTTTCTAATTTTTAAACATTAGCAAAAATGACTTCTGCAATATACTTCATTGGTGGAATGCAAAAAGATATCTATATTTAGTATTGTCAGTATAGCTTGAGACGTGTTCACAAATTTATCAATATTTACATACATAAATTCTATCATAGAAAATCATAAGCTAGATCGAGATGTATAACATGACTTGAATAATATTACAATCCGATTAGAAGCATATGATGCATCGATTGCTTCAAGAAGATAAATTTGGTATATTGAGTGAGATCTTTTTAAATGTGCTATTGCAGATTACTAAGATAGAATTGTAAGTATATTTTGTTTCTTTAATTGTTATCATATAGATCTTTTTTCATTTATTTATTTTAAAAAGTTGAACTCATAATATTGATTCATATAATTTTAACTCTCCCTGTGTATTGGAACTACTCACAAGTCCAGATGAAGGAGGTGAATGTTTTACAACTTTATAACGCTTTTGACGAAATTTAATTTTACATCTAACATTTTCTTTCCATTATAGGATTCTAGTGACAAAAATATAATTTCTTTACGTCTTCATTATATTTGTGGCATGAAAGTACGGTTTTCAGTTCAAATTAAAAATAAAAATGAGTTCAACCACACTTCGATGAAGTGAACTAGCTTGCATTTGAGAACTTGTGCGATGGCCAAGTCACACAGCCCTAGATCAATCTAGCCCCCCTTTATCAATTATCCATTTAATGAATATAAAATTTTATTAAATATTTATCTTCTAAATTTTTAATATCTATCTCTTTCAGCAGATATTTTGTACATTGCATATGATTTCTCTAATTCAAACCATGTTAGATGACAAAAAATGTGGCCGTTAAATTGATACGATGGTTGTTCACACGCTTGTCTACATTTTTAAGAATAAATTGGTAAGTAATTAATATTATAATGCTTTTGACAAAATGTAATTTTTACATTTAGCATTTTCTTTTCATTTCAGGATTCTAGTGACGAAATATAATTTCTTTACGTCTTCATTATATTTGTGGCATGAAAGTACGGTTTTCAGTTCAAATTAAAAATAAAAATAAGCTGAACCTCACTTCGATGAAGTGGACTAGCTCGCATGTGAGGACTAGCGCGGTGGCCAAGTCGCACAGCCCTAGATCAATCTAGCGACCTTTATCCATATAATGAATCTAAATTTTTAATATCCATATAGGACATAATAGGATAGATGTAAAAAATTTGGATAAAATTGAATTAACCGAATTGCATGACAAAGAGGGTGATCGATCCTCACATTTTGCGCTTGGGTCCCGCGTGAATGAAAAAATACCGACCTCCCATTTGTGCAAAATCATCCCCTATGTTAGTGCAGCAAGACCCAAAAAAATTTGCAATTCATATAGATTAATGATTTTTTAAATATATTTTTTAATGTTACGTATGAAACATATTTGCTAGTAGATTGATTTATAGTATTAAATAAGATCAAATTATACAAAGTGAAAAGTTAGATTTTATTATTGTTATTATTTTGTTTGTTTGTTTTACAAACATAATGTTAATTTATTTCAATCAATGAGATGGGTCCACAATATGGACTTTTATGCCAAGACGATTCACGTGCAAACAAATGGAAGCTAATAGTTCAGTTAATGAAGAAATCACTATCATTTCAATATTAGAATATTTAAGTTTTGTTAAATATATTTTATTGTGATTAAATCATTTTTACTAAGTCATTGATCATTAATATATCTTATATTTTATTTATTTATTTATTTATTTTAAAATAATTGCACCATAGTCGTAACGTCTTTATTTTGTTAGTTTCATTTTATGGACGGTCAAATATCAATATATTATAAAAATGCAAATCAGTAGTGTGAACACAGAATTGCCAGATTTTGGACTTAACGAATTGATTAGTCAACAAATGCTAACTACACAACACATGTGCAGAAGTTACACAACTAAGACAGATCTTCATTGAAATTCTTTTCACGTGTGAGGAAATATTGTCAAGACTTGACATTGTGCTCACAGCTCAAGAGTCTAATTCTAACGCCCAAAAGAAGTTGAGATCGGACCGTCGATCAGTCTTGGCACTGTCTAGACTTATGATGAGGCAATTTGAACCTCATGACAGAATAAGTTGATCTTTCCATTTTGACATCTTAATCAGAACTCACGTCTCCATGAAAACTACAACAAGGTAGAGATTTGCTACACGTTCATCGACGTTGACACGTCTCTCGTAAAAGGGAGGTCTACGCCTTTTTATATTAGACGTGGGTCCCTCTCTCATGTGAGGAGTGTGTCAATGCCGATGTACAAATAACAAAATTCAACAAAATATTTCAACTCGTAAATGTTGTAATGAGTAGATCTTTTTTTAATATGTATACCCATGTTTGGCCCCCATTCTTATCTCATTCTTATTCTCATTTTTTTTTCTCTCTTTTATTTTTAACCACACAATCTTCCATAAAATAATATTACACACAAATAAAAAACTTTTCATTCTTTTTCAACCACACATTTTTCATAAAAACACTATTTCATCCATTAAAATTAGCTAAGAATGGAGGCCAAACACCCGCTTAGTTCTTGATACTCCTTCCCTCCCAATTATATAGACTTGTTTTGTTTTTCATACAGATTGAGGAATCTTATTTAATGTTATTGGAAAAGTAATTTTTGTCAAGAAATTTCCTAATTTATCCCTATTTAATTTTCAACATCTAGTAGCAAATTATTGTTAAAATTAGAAAAGAACTTGAAAATTGATTTCAAGTAGGCAAATTATTGTGAAATGTGCATGTATTTGGATGATTTCAAAAGTAGGCAAATTAAATGGGAAAAATTGATTGTAACTAGGCAAATTAAACAATGGTATATTAGTAAATGAACAAAATAAACTATTCTAAATTAAGAAACGAGACTAAGGAAACCAAACCTATATGAATGGGACGATGGGAGTATTTAAATTCCTAATCTTTATATTTTTATATTTAGTAACAACTTGTTCTATAAGGAATGGTTCTTGGCAAATTGTTGAAGGAGTTCAATTTAAGCACGTAAAATCATTTATGTAAACATAGAATTTGTAAAAGCAAGGTATTATCACTTGGCAGCTTCTAAGATACGACTATGGTGAAGTACTTTGTTAATAATGATAAACTCCCAATTTCAGCGTGCTATCGTTTATTTAACGTGTTAGAGATTCATGAGAATTCGAAAAAGTACGAGAATTGTCCAAACCAATAATTTTACTTGCATTTAAAAAAATTTATAAATGTAAAAATCATGAATTGGATTAAAAATAAAAAAAAATAAAAAATCAATATTGTAGTATCATTTTAGTTATTAAGACTAGCAATCATAGGGTTCGACTTCTGATATTGAGTCGAGTTGAAGCTTTTTCAGACCTCTAGTTAGCGATGATCTTATTAGCCTCTTGAGATATGTGATATTTTGTTCTACCACATCAATGGATCATCTTATCTTATGATAAAAAATTTAATAATTAATTGTTGCGTCATACTGTTTTCTAAGAAAAAAATACGAAACGTTTATCTAGTTATAAAATTAAAATGAACTAATTATATTTGAACCCCATTTTGGGGTTAAGAATATGTTTTTAAATAATAGATTGATGAAAAATGTGTATTTAAAAAATTAAAAAAATAGATTTATTTGTAATATTATTTTATTGAAAACTTGGTGATTAACAGAAAGGTAGAGAAAATGTATTTTAGAAATAATGAGATCAAACGAGGGCATATAATTAAATGAATAAGGACCATTTCGTTTAAAGTTGCTTTTGAAACAATTGTCTCAATAATTTAGATTCTTGCCCCCTAGCCCTATGCAAAATGAGAATAAAATTATTTTTTATCCTTTTTCTTGTGATTCTTATTCAAAGCACTAATTTTAGAAATAACGGAATCAAACAAGGGCGTAGAATTGAATGAATAAGGACCATTTCGTTTAAAGTTGCTTTTGAAACAATTGTCTCAATAATTTAGATTCTTGCCCCCTAGCCCTATGCAAAATGAGAATAAAATTATTTTTTTATCCTTTTTCTTGCGATTCTTATTCAAAGCACTGAACTAAGAAAAGAAAAAGAAATTACATATTCGTGCACAAAAATTGAAAAGGCAACCACCTCGTTTTGCTCGTTGAAGGTGTAGAAAATACAATAACCGTTCAAGATTTTAAAGAACAAATCACAACGAAATCAATGTTCTCTAACAATCTATAAATATTTTAAAGGCTCTAAGTCAATAATTTATAAATGCGTAAAGAAAAACACAACGAAAATAAAGAACATTCAAATATATGACGTTTGTACCAAACTCTACTTCCCATTATTGACACGGATCATATTAAAGTATGTTCTTTGACCTCAAATTTATCAAAAAAAAAAAAGAGAAGAAGAAGCTAATTTTGGTTATTGCTATTGTGGTGGGTTTAAATATTTCAAACGTAACTAAACTTTCCTAAATATTTTTAGGGAAAATTGCAGCAACGGTACCAAACATTTCGTTTATTAGCAGACTTTATCCAAACCTTTAGTTTGTACCACCGTGAGTACCAAATCTTTAAAAAATATGCAGCTCAAGTTCAAAATGACTGTTTCCGTCTGTTTGACCGTTAGTTGACCCAATAAATTAACTTTGACCAATTTTAAAAGGGGTAAAATTGTAACTTTGAATTAAATTTAAAAAATATTTTTAGGGAAAATTGCAGCAACGGTACCAAACATTTCGTTTATTAGCAGACTTTATCCAAACCTTTAGTTTGTACCACCGCAAGTACCAAATCTTTAAAAAATATGCAGCTCAAGTTCAAAATGACTGTTTCCGTCTGTTTGACCGTTAGTTGACCCAATAAATTAACTTTGACCAATTTTAAAAGGGGTAAAATTGTAACTTTGAATTAAATTTAAAAACAAAAAAAATCAAAAAATCAAAAGCATATAACTGTTCATCTCCTCTTTCCCACCCCCACTATTCACCATCTCCTTGATACCCGATCCCAAATTAATCCAACACCACAGTCGCCGTCGCGTTCCGCAGCCTACCGCTTCCACTACAAAACTCGTCATCAATTTCATCATCCCAAATCACAAATCATTATCAAACCAATCAAGAAACCATTTCATTCCCATCAAGAATTTCCAAGTCAATGTAATCTATGGTGGCGGAAACACACCTTATGGCCACACCCACCATTTCAGACCACCACCAGTAGATACGTACACCACAGATGCTCAATATGATGGTGATGATTCAACAAAACAGGGCCAAAACATCAATGTATTTTCTTGGATTTTACATCCAATGCGTGCGAATAACAGCTCTCATATCCAATCCAACTGATGGTTTTCCTATTGTTCAATCCTCAAATTCACCTACAAGAACTCATATTCATACTCAAACGACTGTGGGTACACAATTAATTGATCCAGTTGCTGCTCAAATGCCTCGTAATTTGATCCCTGAAGTAGCAAGTTGACTGTTCCATCAATTGCAATTGACAGCCAAAATAGTGTTCTTCTATCCATTTTGATTCACTGGTGGTCAAAGTGGGCCTTTCCTTACTTGCTTTGTGAGAGCTAAAATACTGCTTAGTAGATCTCTTTGATTTGGAAGGGATGATGAATACGGGGTGCATTAATTTATGGTGGAGGGGTGGGGGTGATGAACAGTACTTTTTATTTTTGGGGGTGGGGGTGGACTGACTTTTCTCTTTTTATTAATCTATGTTTTGTTTTATATTAATTTCAAAGTTACCATTCTACCTCCTAAAAAATTGGTCAAAATCAATTTCTTGAGTCAACTAACAGTTAAATTAACAGAAATCATCAATTTGGACTCTAGGTGTGAGTTTTTCAAAGATTTGGAACTCACGGTGGTACAAACTAAAAGTTTGGACAAAATCTGTTAATAAACGAAAGTTTTGGTATCCCTGTTGCAATTTTCCCATATTTTAAAAGTTGTCCAAGTTACCATTGAACTTTCCCAGATGTTTTTAAATTGTCATTGAAATTTAAAAGTTCTCTAAATTGTAACCAAACTTACTAAAATGTTATCTTATTCGTCACTTTGTAACTCATTATTTTAAAAGTTAGCTAACTTGATGAACTTACAAAAAATATTAGAAAATGTGTTATTCCGTTTACAATCATTACGTTCGTTAACTTTTTAAACGGCCAATGACAGAATAGCGTATGAGATAACGTTTTGATAAGAGTACACTAACCACTTAGAAAAAGTTAAATGACAACTGTAATACGTTTGAAAAGGTTCGCACCTCAAATATTTAACCAAATTGACATATTGTGAGTGTGTACTAGAAGAGACAAGTAAATACCTTTGATCCCTAGGCATTTTGACCAGCATACCAAGGTAGAAAATTGCATTTCCTTGGGTGGAAAGAAAGCTTGAAATTTGGCCTTTTGTTAAAGGAATCACTTTTGAAAAGAGACAATTATCGCTGTCTAAATCACCGGTGTAGGTGAGTTGATTCTTCTTAATGACATAACATATTTGTGAAGTACAGAATCTATTGCTTAGCAATATTAAGAATGGAAACTTCCACAAAGGAATTTATTGCTTACCGGCCTGAGCATTTTGGCTGTGTTAAACAGCCTTGATCAAATTTTTTTCGAAAGTCTTAACACGTGAGAATTACACAAGATATAAAGATGTCATTGAAATCCAGTTATAAATCCCAATCAAACTGATGAGTAGGGAAATAAGTAACAATATGAGCTATAAGAATCCAAAGATGATTATAGAGCTGCAGCATATTTATGATTCAAGGTTTAACAATGTTCATAAGAATTAATAGAACACAATGGAAGACTTTCTTCCCAACCGAAAGATCCATTCAAACGATCTTTGAAACTAAAATTTAATGTTAAGAACCTTACCAAGAGACCTGTCGTTTTTAATAGCATCATGTTTGAAACCATTAGTGGTACTAATATCTCCAGAACTTAACTCTTCATGTACTGCAGATATGGCAGCCTTTCTCCTTTCCTTATGATCCTTCCCCCTCTTTATCTCTTCCTCAAGTGCTGCTTTTGCCTTCTCGGCTGCCTCAGCTCTGCTAATGGCCTGTTCTGCTCGAATCCTGAACTCCCCAATTTTTGAAAGTGCAACATCTAACTCTTTCTTCAAGCCCTCAGATTCCTCCACGTATTCATGAAGGGATGAATTCTTCTCAATTTTCTGCTCCTCGCCAGCTTTGGAAAGTTCCATGGACTTAGTATGGTTTTCTTCAGAGGGGTCCGAACTGTTATTTCTTTTAATTTCATCTGCCAATCTTTTAGCTTTCTTTAACTCTTGATTCCCTTTCTTGGTGTCTTCGAGTTCTAATGCAAGCTGCTGAAGTGTGTTATGCAGTGCTGATATTTCACTCTTCGATCTTGCTTCAGAAACCTCAGTTGCAGCAAGCTTCGACCTCTCATTCTGAAGTTCAGATTTCAGTAACGCAATCTCAACTTGTGCCTCATTCTCTTTTTCTTGACTCTCAACCGCTTCAGCTCTAATCTTCCTGAACTCTGATTTCATGTTCTCAACATTTGTGTTCAGGTGGAAAACCTCTTCTTCTGATTTTCTGAGTTCCATCTTTAATTTTTCAAGTTCTGTCTCAAGCAAACTGATACAAGCAGCATGATCCAAGTTCTTTCTCCAATGCAGTTCCATATCTGCTTTCAGCTGGGCTAACTGGGAAGTTGCTTCAGAAGCAACTTTCTCAGAACAAATGTGAAGCTCATTTGCCTGCTTAAGTTCCAATTGCAGTGAATCTATAAATGCTGACTTCTCCCGAAGCTGATTCTCCAAATCATGCATAATTTCTAATCGCTTCAGTGCTTCAGCTACTTTTTTTGCTTCTATCTCTAACTCAGCCTCTTTCTCAGACAATGTCTCGGCTTTTTCCTTCTCTACTCTAAAAGCTTTCAGCTTCAAATGCATAATATTTTCATTTAGTTCTGACATGTGCATTAAAACCTCTTCCATTTTCAGCTTTTCTTGGCTTAAAACGCTTTCCATAGCCTCGATTTGTATAGTGGACTCAACTTTTGAGCGTTTCAACTCAGCAATTTCAGCTTCCTTGCTAAGAATTTGTGATTGGGCTGACATTAACTCGCCAGCAATATCGGAAAGCTGCTTTTTTGTCATCTCATATTCTGATAATTGATTGGTCATCACCTTAATTTTGCATTCAAGTTCATTTACACGAATATTTATTTCTTGGCATTCATTTATGTAATATTCTTTCTTAAAATCAGAGTTCTTCAGCAGGGTTGAAAGTTCTTCTGATATTTTCTGATAGTGATCTACCTTAAGAAACGCTTGCTTGCAGGAGGACTCCTTTTCATCAAGTTGTTTCAATAGGACTTTGATTTCGATGTCTTTATCTATCCCCTGTTAGAACGAGAAAACACTACATAAAATAGATTTCTTGTGATAGCTCATGATGAAGGATTAGTCATGAGCATTATCAAACAGAATGATAGATCAATCTATCGCAAATAATATAATACTCAGAAATAGTACTCGCACAATCCACAATAATGAAAGTTATACAGAGAGATTGGAAAGAAAAAGGATAATCCGACTCTTAGGCCAGCTATGCTTTATGGTACTAAGCGTTCGACCGTCAGAGGACGAGATATCCATAAGATTTAAGATGTATACCTTGCACACTAAATTGGATAAGAGGAAAACATAACAATTGGAGGTGGAATCGATAAAGGATAAGTAAAGGACGACGATTTTAGTAGTTAGGACATGTTTTTTGTAGACTTGAAGAGGCTCTTGTAAACAAGATTGATGTGATTTCACATAGAACATGTCTAGAAAAAAGAGATGTAAGTCTAACATTGCCATCTATGATTGCTAAAAATATAGTTTTTTCAGATCTTTGGGTAGATGTAGCAAGCATCAACGGCAGTGCAGAAAAAGAACTAATTTAGTCGACCTCAAGTTTATTAGAAACAGGGCTATGTTAATCCATCAAACCTATATCTCACACATACTGATTTATTGGCATAATTTGTTACTAACTAGGAAATCATAGTCAGCAGTAAAACAATATTTTTGAAGAATAATGACATTACAACTTTACAAGCTATCAAATTCTTAATATGAATACTCTTCCACTTGAAAATTTCCAAGCACCCATGTTTCAGTAATTTAGATATGAATCAAAGAATTCTTTAAAATTGAATACATATCCAAGAAGAACTAAATATATTTCGTCCCGAGTGTTGGTGTAGAACATACAACAAGACACAAACTAGCCTCTTCTCTGATGATTTTGGGGTTGGCTATGTGAATACTTATTAGGTACTTTGTTCCATTCACTGCTAGATCTAGTGAAACGTGTAAAATTCGTTTATAACTTACCTCAGTGCTACTTCCCTCTCGGAAGAAGGAAAGTGCAGTTTGAACTGAATCAACTGGTGTTTCATCAATCTTCCTCATACTTTGTCCTCAAAAAATCCAAAATTTCAATCAAAGCAAACTATATATTAGGCGGAGGCAGCAAAGAAAAATCTGGCGGTGCGAAGAGGCGGATTGATTCTATTGAAGATCCGACAGAATTATATACGGATTTTTTTATGAAACTCATTGCAAGATTATTGGTGTAAACAAGGACTCAAAATTTCGTCTGCAATGAAGAATCTATAATTTTTTACAGATAAAATCTTGTAAAAATCGTCCAGTGGTCGGGCAAAGTACAACGGATTTTGATTTTAATTGCTTCCAAGGGCAAGAAGTGGCTATCGTACATTGGCGCCTTTTTTTTCTGGGTCAGATTGTGGGCTTAGATCATATTGTATATCTTTTATGATTATTGATCTTACAATTCCTTTAACAAAATTTTCTAATAAGTTTTCTTTGAAACATTTTAATATGTGATGCATATAATTGTTCTTGATATCCTATCTTATAAATTTCTTTTTCAAACTTAATTTCTTTTTTATTTTTAACAACCTTTTTTATATTAATGGTCCTCTCTTATATTTGGATTTTTTCATTTTATAATTATTCATTAATAATTTTTTCAAATTTTTAGAAAAATTACTTGTTAATTTTTTAAGAACTTAAATAGAAGATTTTTATTATGAAGTAGGTTGTTTTTAATATTTGTTTAAGGGTATTTTAGGTAGTTTCAAATGTTTGGAAAAGTCAATGGTCATTTTGGAAAATGGCCTCTCCTATTTGGGTCAATTTCATGTATTTCCCCATGAAATTGATAAGACTTCATGTGGGCCCAAAAAATTACAATAATATGCATTTAACAATAAAAATTTAGTAGGAGTAATATACATACCGTTTGATCTTAAGTTGTGACCAACTTTTTTTAAAGCAAATTCTATGGTCATGAGTTTCAAATATATAATTTCTTTATTTTCTTATGAATGCACTGAAAAGAATACACAGTAACTCATTCATGACATGATGTGATCTATGGCACGAAGGCAAGTTAAGGTAAGGATCCATTGACCATTGATGACCTATAACTAGGTCGTGAGCAAAAAGGGTTAAAGAAGCGATATGAATACCTGCTCAAACCACAGTGGACGACACATTGATCAAGCAAGCAAAGAAACAAAACTCGTGTTGAACTCAAAAGAAGAAACAAGATAGACCAACTTGATTCAAGCAATGGACAGGGAGCTGATCAATTTAACTATGTGACTGCATAGCTTTATACAAAAAGTCACCTGAAGAATTTAAGTGGTCTATGCGACCGCATTAATCATTACTATGCGGTTGCATAGTACAATTTTGTGTACGTATTTTCCAAATTTCGCATAATCTTCTATTTTTCTTAAAACTCTATTTTTTTTGGTATCTTTTAGTATTTTTAGACTTAAATTCCATGTCAACAAGGGTTTACTGAGTTCCCTATAAATATAACTCATCTTTTTATTGTAAAGACAATTAATTTTTAAGAGATATTATTGAGAATCATAATTGCTTTCCATTGTGTTCTTCATTGAACTAATTTTCGAATTTATCAAGATTTATTTTTTGTTGCATTCAAACAATTTGGATGAGATTCTTGAATTTTGTGATCATGGGATCAACATATTGTCGACGATTGAGTTAGTTCTTTGGTTTGGATCAAACTCTAAACATTGATTCTTTGGCTTTCTTGAGTTTGAATCAATCTTGTGTGAGTTCTGTAACTACTATTGCTATGTGTAGAAGCCCGAGAAATAAAATGAAATTAGGCTATTATTTTGTGATGATCTAGTACCACAAGCCTAGCTCATTTAAGAAACGAGTTATGAAAGTTCAACCCATTTAAGATTATGAAAGCTTAAGCCATAAGTTAATTAAAAGTCCAACAATTTTTGAGATTAAGTGTAAGTAAATTTGATGACAAAAATTTAATGAATAACTGAGTTGTCTAAATAGTCATTTACATGGTATTTATATAGGCAACCCAGATTTAAATCACCATGTTGACGTTTTTATAAAATATTTTTACAAAATTATTTTTTAGTTAAAAACTTCTCATTTCGCACTTTAAGAACAATTATATCAAGTTAATTGGATAAAATAATTATTTTATTATTGGACATTGATAAAGATAAGTTACAAAGCATATGAATGATTCATTTTCTTTTATTTTCATTATGTAAATGTTTTTATAAAACTTTTTGTATATATTATTTTTTATGGTTTAAAAACTCTTGAAATTCTTAGTTAAAGATTCAATTTAACAAAATTTTAATGATAATACAACTTCCCTATTTAGTATTTCATTAAAAAAGAAGTTACAAGAAGATAAATGTCACTTTGTCACTAAATCTCTCCTCAAATCCGAATTTACTCTTATTTTCTCTCAAAAATATATTTTATATCAAGTTAAGCTTAATGGAATAGCAAGGGAGTGAAGAAGAAAGACTTTTTACACATTTTGTTATTTTATATCCAAGAAAATTTAAGGTAGGTAGAGATGCAAGTGTTTATTTCGTTTTCAAATTATGATTTTTCGATAAAAGTTTGAATGAATTCGGACATTCGGGTACGGTGCTTCGACACTAAAATAGTTTAAATGAAATGGTACCTCCGGATATGGTGCTTCGACACTTCTATAGTTTGAACGATCATTTTTCGGCTCTACGTGTTATGATAATACTATAGAAATTGGATTTTATCGAAAATCCATTTACGTGCGACGGTATGAATCTATAGTTCGAAATTTTTAATTTGAGAACGAAATGCACCAATGATATTTATTGAGTTTCAAACTCATGAGTTAATTTCTTTCCTACATGTTGATTTGATTTGCTTGGGGCGTGGGTGATGGTCGATGAAAATACAACATCCTATGAAGAAGTCGGTGACTTAATGTTTTAATTCGATTACGAAATGTTTACTTTGTTTAATAAATAGATTTCTATGAACTTCATATGTAGAACTATTTTAAGAATTTTTTTTAATGAATAAGTTATGTTCAAAAGTAGATGTGTTATAGAAATTAACCTACGAATCACCGTTTACAAAAAAAAAAAAAAAAAAAGGTTTAGCAATTAAATGTTACTGTTACTTAAAAAATTCAGTTTCTGTATTGACTTTAAAAATTTAACTCAACCATTTCTTAGAATTTTTAGACAAAACCAGTGAAGTTTGATAGACTCACAGGTTAGCTACTAAATAAACTTGGGATCGTGTCAATCCGATGTCGGTAGAATTTTATATGTCACTTAAGGTAAATTGCATTGGCTAGTGTTGCTGTTTTATAGCTTCTGTCTTGATTTCAAAAATTCATAACTCGATCCTTACTTGAAATTTCTAGATGAAATTAATTGGATTTGATAGTCTCACAAATTGGCTACTGAATAAATTTGAAATCATGAGGTTTTGATGTCTGTGGAATTTCATATGTCATTTTAAGTGAACTGTACTGGTTTACCTTTCAACTGGGTTGCTTCTGGGTTTTGAAAAATATTTTAATATCTCATATGATGCCGACGGAAACTAATTTTTTACTATATCATATTATAAGGAGTTTTATACTTTATACTAAAAGTTGATAAAGTTTCAAGATCGATAGTTATGCAAACGAATTTATTTAACACTTACCCGACGAGATAGAAAATGAAAACAGCTTTGTTTATTTAGTGTTAGCGGAATTTTGGGAAATATTTTAACGCCTCATATGTCACCGACGGAAGCCAAATTTTGGATATGTTATATTATAAGATTCTCCCTACTTTTTCTTAAAATTTTATGAAATTTCGACATTGATAATTATGCAAACGAATTTATTTTCAAACTTACCGTGCGAAAATAGAAAATCAAAACAGATTACTTTCTTTCTTACTTCTTAAAGTAGTTCACACATGGAAAACTATCATACCTTTTATTTGTTTGGTAGATATGTACTTGCTACTATTTACATAATAAAATAGACATATGCATGGATTTGCTCGACTCTTTTCTTCTTTAATAAATACCTTTAGAATTATGTTACTATGTAAAAGTAGATTCTTAATGGGAAATTCATTGGTAGTTATTTTATATATATATAATTCTTAAGGAATTTTTTAGCTTAAATTCTTAAATTAAATAATTTCTAAGTCAAAGCTAAGGTACAATTGTTTGTGCGACGCTTTCGTCCAGCGGGTCGGGATGTTACACTATGTGGGTTCGCATCAGTTGATATCAAAGCCTAGGCTCCAAAAATCAAGATTATATCATTTTCTTTTCTTTTTCTTTTTGTTTGAGTTTTTGTTTCGTTTTCTTTACATTTTTCGCATTCTTCGCGTTCTTTACATTCTTTGTCTTTTGAGTCTTTAATCCCTAAAAATAAAAAAAAATTCAAAAGTTGTTTGTGTGCTAATTTAGCACTGTAATCTTTTTCTTTTACTGGTATCATAGTTGAATTTTTTAGCACAAAAATTTGAATTAAAAAATTTTGAAAACTGCCAGCATTATAAAATTTCGTTTTTTGAGTCAAAAAAGAAGAGAGTGTCCAATCAAAATTCAAGAACCATTTTCTTGGATTAATATTAGTTCCCCATTCAAAATGTCAAATTCCTTTGCTTCTTTTCTATCCTTCATTGAGTCTTTGAAATTACAATTTCTCACTCACATTCTAGTTTTAATTCTTCAAGAATAAAACTTGATTGAGGCCAAATTAATTCTTTGAAGCACTTGAGTGAAAGCATTGAGTGAAAAAAAGCAAGAGTGGTGAGACTAGTAGAGGGAAAAAGCCAATTTTGAGTGATACACGAGCGAATACGCTAGAGGCAAATCATACTTTACATTTAGGATGTCTGATAGAGACAACTCTACATCAAGTGGGAATAATAATCAAGCCAACATGTCGAATGAGGCGATATATCAGTTCGAGAGGTTGTTTGAAGATGTGAGAACTAGGTTGGATAGACAAGAGGCATGGATGAAAAGACAAGATCTATTACTTGCTAATTTTTGTAGGGAACAACTAAGAGAAGTCCCCAATACAAAGAGGCAAGGTAAGTGGGAACCTAGGATGGAGATTCCTGGTAAATATGATGTGGGTAGTGACAATAAGGGAAAATTGTAGTAGTGGTACCAAATATTTCGTTTATTAGCAGATTTTGTCCAAACCTTTTATTTGTGCCACCATGAGTACCAAATCTTTAAAAAACTAGTACCTGAGGTCCAAAGGGATGTTTTCTGTTAGTTTGACCATTAGTTGACCCAATAAATTGTCTTTGACCAATTTTAAAAGGAGTAAAATTGTAACTTTGAATTAAACTTAAAAACAGAAAAAAAAAGAAATTCAAAAAACAAAAAATCAAAAGCGTGTAACTGTTCATCTTCTCTTTCCCACATACCCGATCCCAAATTAGTCTAACACCACAGTCGTCGTCGTCCCGTCGCCTGCCGCTTCCACTACAAAACTCATCTTATCATCAATTTCATTATCCCAAATCACAAACCATTATCAAACCAATCAAAAAACCATTTCATTCCCATCAAGAATTTCCAAGTCAATGTAATCTATGGTGGCGGAAACACACCTTACGGCCACACCCACCATTTTAGACCACCACCAGTAGACACGTACCCCACATACGCTCAATATGATGGTGATGATTCAACAAAATAGGGCCAAAACATCAATGTATTTTCTGGGATTTTACATCCAATGCGTGCGAATAAGGGCTCTCATATCCAATCCAACTGATGGTTTTCCCATCGTTCAATCCACAAATTCACCTACGAGAACTCATATTCATACTCAAACGTTTGTGGGTATACAATTAATTGATCCAATTGCTGCTCAATTGCCTCGTAATACGATCCCTGAAGTAGTGATTTGACTGTTCCGTCAATTGCAATTGACAGCCAAAATATTGTTCTTCCATCCATTGTGATTCATCGGTGGTCGAAGTGGGCCTTTCCTTACTTGCTTTGTGAGAGCTAAATACTACCTAGTAGTGGCTTGATTATTCAATAGATCTCCTTGATTTGAAAGGGATGATGAATATGGGGTGCGTTAATTTAGGGTGGAGGGTGGGGGGTGATAAACAGTACTTTCTTTTTATTTTTGGGGGTGGGGGTGGACTGACTTTTCTCTTTTTATTAATCTATGTTTTGTTTTATATTAATTTCAAAGTTACCATTCTACCTCCTAAAAAATTGGTCAAAATCAATTTCTTGAGTCAACTAACAGTTAAATTAACAGAAATCATCAATTTGGACTCTAGGTGTGAGTTTTTCAAAGATTTGGAACTCACGGTGGTACAAATTAAAAGTTTGGACAAAATCTGTTAATAAACGAAAGTTTTGGTATCCCTGCTGCAATTTTCCCATATTTTAAAAGTTGTCCAAGTTACCATTGAACTTTCCCAGATGTTTTTAAATTGTCATTGAAATTTAAAAGTTCTCTAAATTGTAACCAAACTTACTAAAATGTTATCTTATTCGTCACTTTGTAACTCATTATTTTAAAAGTTAGCTAACTTGATGAACTTACAAAAAATATTAGAAAATGTGTTATTCCGTTTACAATCATTACGTTCGTTAACTTTTTAAACGGCCAATGACAGAATAGCGTATGAGATAACGTTTTGATAAGAGTACACTAACCACTTAGAAAAAGTTAAATGACAACTGTAATACGTTTGAAAAGGTTCGCACCTCAAATATTTAACCAAATTGACATATTGTGAGTGTGTACTAGAAGAGACAAGTAAATACCTTTGATCCCTAGGCATTTTGACCAGCATACCAAGGTAGAAAATTGCATTTCCTTGGGTGGAAAGAAAGCTTGAAATTTGGCCTTTTGTTAAAGGAATCACTTTTGAAAAGAGACAATTATCGCTGTCTAAATCACCGGTGTAGGTGAGTTGATTCTTCTTAATGACATAACATATTTGTGAAGTACAGAATCTATTGCTTAGCAATATTAAGAATGGAAACTTCCACAAAGGAATTTATTGCTTACCGGCCTGAGCATTTTGGCTGTGTTAAACAGCCTTGATCAAATTTTTTTTGAAAGTCTAACACGTGAGAATTACACAAGATATAAAGATGTCATTGAAATCCAGTTATAAATCCCAATCAAACTGATGAGTAGGGAAATAAGTAACAATATGAGCTATAAGAATCCAAAGATGATTATAGAGCTGCAGCATATTTATGATTCAAGGTTTAACAATGTTCATAAGAATTAATAGAACACAATGGAAGACTTTCTTCCCAACCGAAAGATCCATTCAAACGATCTTTGAAACTAAAATTTAATGTTAAGAACCTTACCAAGAGACCTGTCGTTTTTAATAGCATCATGTTTGAAACCATTAGTGGTACTAATATCTCCAGAACTTAACTCTTCATGTACTGCAGATATGGCAGCCTTTCTCCTTTCCTTATGATCCTTCCCCCTCTTTATCTCTTCCTCAAGTGCTGCTTTTGCCTTCTCGGCTGCCTCAGCTCTGCTAATGGCCTGTTCTGCTCGAATCCTGAACTCCCCAATTTTTGAAAGTGCAACATCTAACTCTTTCTTCAAGCCCTCAGATTCCTCCACGTATTCATGAAGGGATGAATTCTTCTCAATTTTCTGCTCCTCGCCAGCTTTGGAAAGTTCCATGGACTTAGTATGGTTTTCTTCAGAGGGGTCCGAACTGTTATTTCTTTTAATTTCATCTGCCAATCTTTTAGCTTTCTTTAACTCTTGATTCCCTTTCTTGGTGTCTTCGAGTTCTAATGCAAGCTGCTGAAGTGTGTTATGCAGTGCTGATATTTCACTCTTCGATCTTGCTTCAGAAACCTCAGTTGCAGCAAGCTTCGACCTCTCATTCTGAAGTTCAGATTTCAGTAACGCAATCTCAACTTGTGCCTCATTCTCTTTTTCTTGACTCTCAACCGCTTCAGCTCTAATCTTCCTGAACTCTGATTTCATGTTCTCAACATTTTTGTTCAGGTGGAAAACCTCTTCTTCTGATTTTCTGAGTTCCATCTTTAATTTTTCAAGTTCTGTCTCAAGCAAACTGATACAAGCAGCATGATCCAAGTTCTTTCTCCAATGCAGTTCCATATCTGCTTTCAGCTGGGCTAACTGGGAAGTTGCTTCAGAAGCAACTTTCTCAGAACAAATGTGAAGCTCATTTGCCTGCTTAAGTTCCAATTGCAGTGAATCTATAAATGCTGACTTCTCCCGAAGCTGATTCTCCAAATCATGCATAATTTCTAATCGCTTCAGTGCTTCAGCTACTTTTTTTGCTTCTATCTCTAACTCAGCCTCTTTCTCAGACAATGTCTCGGCTTTTTCCTTCTCTACTCTAAAAGCTTTCAGCTTCAAATGCATAATATTTTCATTTAGTTCTGACATGTGCATTAAAACCTCTTCCATTTTCAGCTTTTCTTGGCTTAAAACGCTTTCCATAGCCTCGATTTGTATAGTGGACTCAACTTTTGAGCGTTTCAACTCAGCAATTTCAGCTTCCTTGCTAAGAATTTGTGATTGGGCTGACATTAACTCGCCAGCAATATCGGAAAGCTGCTTTTTTGTCATCTCATATTCTGATAATTGATTGGTCATCACCTTAATTTTGCATTCAAGTTCATTTACACGAATATTTATTTCTTGGCATTCATTTATGTAATATTCTTTCTTAAAATCAGAGTTCTTCAGCAGGGTTGAAAGTTCTTCTGATATTTTCTGATAGTGATCTACCTTAAGAAACGCTTGCTTGCAGGAGGACTCCTTTTCATCAAGTTGTTTCAATAGGACTTTGATTTCGATGTCTTTATCTATCCCCTGTTAGAACGAGAAAACACTACATAAAATAGATTTCTTGTGATAGCTCATGATGAAGGATTAGTCATGAGCATTATCAAACAGAATGATAGATCAATCTATCGCAAATAATATAATACTCAGAAATAGTACTCGCACAATCCACAATAATGAAAGTTATACAGAGAGATTGGAAAGAAAAAGGATAATCCGACTCTTAGGCCAGCTATGCTTTATGGTACTAAGCGTTCGACCGTCAGAGGACGAGATATCCATAAGATTTAAGATGTATACCTTGCACACTAAATTGGATAAGAGGAAAACATAACAATTGGAGGTGGAATCGATAAAGGATAAGTAAAGGACGACGATTTTAGTAGTTAGGACATGTTTTTTGTAGACTTGAAGAGGCTCTTGTAAACAAGATTGATGTGATTTCACATAGAACATGTCTAGAAAAAAGAGATGTAAGTCTAACATTGCCATCTATGATTGCTAAAAATATAGTTTTTTCAGATCTTTGGGTAGATGTAGCAAGCATCAATGGCAGTGCAGAAAAAGAACTAATTTAGTCGACCTCAAGTTTATTAGAAACAGGGCTATGTTAATCCATCAAACCTATATCTCACACATACTGATTTATTGGCATAATTTGTTACTAACTAGGAAATCATAGTCAGCAGTAAAACAATATTTTTGAAGAATAATGACATTACAACTTTACAAGCTATCAAATTCTTAATATGAATACTCTTCCACTTGAAAATTTCCAAGCACCCATGTTTCAGTAATTTAGATATGAATCAAAGAATTCTTTAAAATTGAATACATATCCAAGAAGAACTAAATATATTTCGTCCCGAGTGTTGGTGTAGAACATACAACAAGACACAAACTAGCCTCTTCTCTGATGATTTTGGGGTTGGCTATGTGAATACTTATTAGGTACTTTGTTCCATTCACTGCTAGATCTAGTGAAACGTGTAAAATTCGTTTATAACTTACCTCAGTGCTACTTCCCTCTCGAAAGAAGGAAAGTGCAGTTTGAACTGAATCAACTGGTGTTTCATCAATCTTCCTCATACTTTGTCCTCAAAAAATCCAAAATTTCAATCAAATTTGAGTTTAACTATGCAAATCCTGGAAAAGAATTAGAAACACATACAAATCACACTTCGAATATGCCATCATAACAAACTAAATTAAACAAAATAATGCATAATAATGAAAAAATTTGTTACTTGTCAACTACGATGCCACTGGCACAGGGGTTCAAATCTTCAAATCGGAAAAAGGGATTAAATTTAAAACTAAAACATATGCAATAACGTACATGAAATGAACGGAAGCAAACTATATATTAGGCGGAGGCAGCAAAGAAAAATCTGGCGGTGCGAAGAGGCGGATTGATTCGATTGAAGATCCGACAGAATTATTTATGGATTTTTTTATGAAACTCATTGCAAGATTATTGGTGTAAACAAGGACTCAAAATTTCGTCTGCAATGAAGAATCTATAATTTTTTACAGATAAAATCTTGTAAAAATCGTCCAGTGGTCGGGCAAAGTACAACGGATTTTGATTTTAATTGCTTCCAAGGGCAAGAAGTGGCTATCGTACATTGGCGCCTTTTTTTTCTGGGTCAGATTGTGGGCTTAGATCATAAATTGTTTGGGCCTGTCTGGCCCATTTAAAGAGCCAGACCCTGTCCATACAATCTTGAGATACGAGCCGTGCTGCAGGCCTGTTTTACTTTAAGATTAGTGTACTCGTACACTTCGGGTATATGTAATACATTACACCCTCTCACTGGGAAAGGACCAACCCTTTATTTTATTTTATTTCATTTCTTAGTTTTGGCCCTAGTTATGGAGTGGCTTGAAATGGACTGGTTCATCGACCAGCTCATCGAATGGCTATACGTATAATATTCTAGCCCATTTGAAGAAGTGGATCGTACCAAGTGTCAACCCATTGAAAATGGCGCATCTTGTTGCAATTCTAGTCAAGATTTAGACCTTAAAACTCAGAGTCCTTTGGAAGAGTTATATTATGCAACTAGATCTTATGGAGCATAAGTTACATCGTAAACTTGTTTACTTGGTCCCTATTTGGCAGATAAAATCTTGTAAAAATCGTCCAGTGGTCGGGCAAAGTACAACGGATTTTGATTTTAATTGCTTCCAAGGGCAAGAAGTGACTATCGTACATTGGCGCCTTTTTTTTTCTGGGTCAGATTGTGGGCTTAGAGCAGAAATTGTTTGGGCCTGCCTGGCCCATTTAAAGAGCCAGACCCTGTCCATACAATCTTGAGATACGAACCATGATGCAGGCCTGTTTTACTTTAAGATTAGTGTACTCGTACACTTCGGGTGTATGTAATACATTACACCCTCTCACTTGGAGAGGACCAACCCTTTATTTTATTTCATTTCTTAGTTTTGGCCCTAGTTATGGAGCGGCTTGAAATGGACTGGTTCATCGACCAGCTCATCGAATGGCTATACGTATAATGTTCTAGCCCATTTGAAGAAGTGGATCGTACCAAGTGTCAACCCGTCGAAAATGGCGCATCTTGTTGCAATTCTAGTCAAGATTTAGACCTTAAAACTCAGAGTCCTTTGGAAGAGTTATATTATGCAACTAGGTGGGTGTTTGAGCCACATTATTTTAGTAATAATGCATTCTTGAATAGTGTATTGATGGGAAATGTGTGATTAAAAATAAAGAATTTTTTTTCATTTGAGTTTAATATTGTTTTATTGAAGATTGTGTGATTGAAATGATATCAAATCACTGTTTAAGAATGCATTTTTTTGGAATAATGTGGCTCAAACATACCCTAGATCTTACAGAGCATAGGTAACATCGTAAACTTGTTTACTTGGTCCCTATTTGATAAAAAGTAAAATTCAAACTTTAATATAAACTAAAGCCGACAACTAAATTTTAATTACATACTTTATAGGACTTACAACTTTTTCAACCATATATTTCATCAACTTTTATCAAATTTGCTATAAAACTTATTTTAATCCCCATGGGCTTAAGAATAACATGTAGATTGGGAGTGACTATCTATATATATATATATTGGATGTGATCATATTTGCATAGATTTTACATATAAAAATTCAAAAATACAAAATAGTGTTGGGTTGGAGACCCAATTATTATTATTATTATTATTTTTAATAATATTGCTTCCTTCATTCTACGTGTTTTTATATAGGAAAATATTATTTCTTTTATTCCACGCATTTTTTATACTATTTCCATTTTCAAGAATATCGTTGGAAGATTGCCTTGGTTATTTAAAGAGATTGTTGCTAATTTGGAGATTTTAGAAGTAAAGTATGATGAAGAAGATTTGACCTTAATTTTTTGTGTTCGTTGCGCTTCGTTTAGAGGCACTTTAGTTTCAATAAACAAGTTTATTTTTATTGCAAATAGAAAAGGCACATCAAGAGGGATTGCAATAAGTTACAGAATAAAGGAAATTTGGCTACAAATCAGAAAGGAAAAGCAATCATAAACTACAGGTGAATTCGATGACGCAAAGAATTACTTAAGTGATAGGGGTGTATTGGCTATTTTTTATGACGAGTCTAAACCAGACGAGAATTGGATTATAGCTTGTTCTTTCATGTGTATCCCAATCGGAATTTATTTTCAATATATGAAATAATTTTTACAAGTGTCATGGACATGGAAAATAACACATCTTCTAGGTAGCTAGTATAGGTAGAGTTAGATTTAAGCTGGTAGGTGGCATAGTTAAAACACTTTATCAGGTATGACATGTTCTAGATTTGAAGAAAAATCTCATTTCAGTGAGTACTCTTAATTCAAAAGGTTACAAGTTCTGTAGTGGATGTAAAGTTATGAGGGTTTGCAAAAGTGCTTGTGTTGTATTAGAGGGGCGAAAAAGTCTAAGTTATACGTCTCGCAAAGTTGTATAAAATCCATGAAGAACAATCAACAAACATTTAGTACCGTGGTGGATAATCAATTTGGTACAGTATCACTGGGATTTAGTTTGAGATCCATGTTGAAGAATACAAATTAGTCAAGTTCGGAAGATATGGGTAATGCAAATTTGCTAGAGAAAAACCCAATGAAGATAGGTACGAGGATGCTAATTTTGTTGCGCACGCTTTAAGTATATTTAAAGGTGTTGAGTCTAGCAATCTACAGAAGCACTTGGTGTTGATTCTATTTGAAGGTGTGTTTTAGCCCTATTTGGTAAATTTTAAGTCATTTGTGATTTTTTGTTGAACCCAAGGTAATTCTGCGAAGCAAGGCTTGGATTTATTTATCATAGCTGGATATTGTAGGAGGGGTGGAGAATTTTTGGTTTGTTGGAGAAGTTAGTTTGGTTCTTCTTGAAGAGGTCAGTTCATTCCTTGGAGTCGAACTTTTTCTCCAAATAGAGAAATTTTGGTGTTCCGATCGTTGCAATGAAATTTGTGTCAAAGTGGAGATAATTGAGTTTGTGACCCAAATTCAGTTAGATTTTTTATAAAAAAATATTGTTTCCTTTATTCTACACATTTTTTATTCAAAAAAATATTATTTCCTTTACTCCATCTTTAATAACATTGTTAGCGTTTTGATATGCCTATATATATATAGTTGACTCTTCTTTACAAGCTCGTTTATTACAAAAGTTGGAAGAATTATGAGTAACAAAATTGTAATTTTTTTCCATTATAGTTGAATCAGTTCTTCAATTCGTCTGCCAAATTAAATTCTTGTCGTTATATTCATCTCGTTGTTGTGATCAATACTTCATCTCATGCCTCGTTTCGCCACAATCAATAGAAGTCTAATCTAATGGACAAGGAAATATATTATATTAAACATGAAAGTTATTAATTTGACCCTAAAATCACCTAGAGGTGATGAATATGTGAATACTGCGGAATGAAAATAATCAATTAAAAGCAATATATCACTTTTTAATTCTTCTAAATGTTTAGTCGATCAAGTCAATTTTATCCTATGGTTTGAATGCCATAATTAATAATATTAAAGCAATAAACAACACAAATTATGTTGACGAAGAAAATCCAACTGAATAAAAACTCCTGAACGAAGCCAGCAACATCCACTATAGACAATATGATCCAGCCTAAAAAACTCATTAGGCTCATTGATCTAATTTCTGTAATCTACACGGCCCACTGAAATGTACTTCATTGACACTTGTTCCCAATCTTTTGTAATTATCTATCTCCTATGGATCACCAAGAACATCTTGTTCTTGTACTCTTCCTATGTTCTTGGTCAAACCTTCCTTAATCTTCACCAACCTCTAATGCTATTGAGAAAGTACCTTCCTATATGTGTATAGAAATTGAGTGTTTTGGATTATATAAAATTGATGTTTTCCCAAAGTTGTAGTTGAATGAAATTAAGAATTAAAGGATTAATCTAAGGCTTGAATGCGTTCTTGGATCTTGAAAAGATGTTATAGAGAAGGAATATAATGAACAACCACGTCAAAAGGTATTAGGGGTTGGGTATATATGGTAAAAGGTAATTAGGTTGCATGAGTAAGATAATTTTTGAAAAAAGTGAACTAGGGTTTTACGCATAACACCATTGCTTGATCGCCAGGTGAGTGTCTAGTGTGTCGCTCAAGCAAGAGTAGGGTAACAGGTGGGTGACAGTGTTTTCTATTTTTTCCGCTCGAGCATCGGATGGGCGATAGGCTAGCGTAAATTTGACAGCTCTTTCCTCCTTATTCCAAACTCGAACTCTGAGTTACCTATTTCATCTATACAACATTTCAATTGATTACTTGATTTTTACAATTTTTCATATTAATCCTTTTGTCCAAAGAATTCACAACACAATAAAATCCTAACAAAACAAATGTGGTAAGGCGCCTTAATCCTTAATTAGCTGTGTTTCACAATAATAATTGACTAAACTTAAAGCTATGAACAATCTTGCATATAAAAGTTGAAAAAACGAGAAATATGCCTTTTTCAATTCTAAAATAATCTAGTTTAATTTGTAGGCTCCTTGAGGGCATGTTAAAAAGTAAGGATGGACATTTTAACAGGTATCAAACCTCTCAAACTGTAATCGAACTAGAAGTTGAGGTTTCAGTTTGGTTCCAACAAAAAAATTAGGAATTGAAAACGAGAATCGACCATGTATAGGATGGTTTTTGGTTCTTGAACGTGAATCGTGGGTACTCAACTTTAAAATTAAATATATCATTTTTCTATTTTATTTATTTATTTTTTACTCTGACATAATAACTCGACCCAATAAATAGAAAGTGTAAAGTCTACCATGTATCATATCAGGGAGATACATTCATTTGAATGATTGAATCATTTCACTTGAAGTGCTGCATGCAAAATCATAGCCGAAATTGATAGTTATTATGCTATATATCAGATGTTATTTTGTTGTATAATTGCAGTTGATTAAGAAAGTGTTGAGATATGTATTTGATGACATTAATATTTCATATTTCTACTAGATATTTAGAAGATAATGCATTGTTATCTCACGATTTTTTTTTTTAAATAATGAGGTTTGGTTTCAGTAATTATCTAGATCCGAACGGTTCCATTTACGAAATACTTGAAATATCACAGGTAGTTTCATGTATTGATTTGAATCACTCAAACCGATCCACCCACGTCTATGCCAAAAAGGGAAAAAAAATAATGAGGTTTCGTTCCAGTAATTATCTAGATCCGAATGGTTCCATTTATGAAATACTTGAAATGTCATGGGTAGTTCCATGTATTGATTTGAATCACTCAAACCGATCCACCCGACGTCTATGCCAAAAGGTTCCCATTTTTCTATTGACGGAGAAAAGAAAGACGTTTTTTAAAATTTACATGCATAATCGGGGATTTAAAGTGACTTAGACGGTATCACAATCGAAAAAAGTAATAATTGGAATTTAAAATCTCTTCATTAGCCATTTATAAAAAATGTAAGGGGTAGATTCAATTAGAACTTCTGAAGATTTTTATGAACTTTTTTAAGTGATGACTTCCATTAATTTCATGGACTTTTTACAAATTTGTATAGAATCAATAGAAGTCTTTTGTATACTTGTATATACTTTCATTTAAAAACACTCATAGACTTTTGTAGAATTCAAAAGATTTTAATTTAAAGTAGAATTCAGTGAGTATTAATAATTGTGTTATATTCTCGTATATGAAGTGGTAGTTCTCACAATTCCGTTTCATCCCCGTACAACAAAAAGTATTTTTAAAAGGATAAAAATTGAAGTCACCTCATAATCTTATAATTTTTAGTTACAAATAATATTAATTTTTAATAAAAACATGATGAAAAAAGAAAAAATATATATAAGAACATTTAGTCCTTGTTTGACAGCCTTTTTAAAGAGTTTTTGGAGTTAAAGAATAATGATTTTTAGCATATTTTGTGATTAAAAAGTATACAAATATTTTAAATTTACGTGTAAAGCTAAAATGTTTTATTGTATGAACGTGTGATTGAAAATGAGTATAAGAAAAAAAATTTGAATAAAGGGTGTCAAACAAGGATTTAGTTACAAAATTTTATAGAAAATAGAGAGAGAGCTAGTAGAAAAAATAAATTTTAATTTTGACTATGATGTTCTTAGAAAGGAAAAAGAAAGAGAAATATTTAAATAAACAAAAAATACATATTAAATTTTTATTTTTTGGTGAAAGTCTCTCAAAACTTTGGGATGAATGAGAGATAGATTTTGATGTTTTGTTTTATTACTTTCAACTTAAAAGATAGTATTCAAGATATTTTTATAAATGTATTTAAAAGTCATTAGCAATTTGAATATTTTGAGACTCATAGACACTTCAAAAATAGTTTTAATTGAATTTATCGTAACTTTTAAAAACCTTTTAAAAGCCTCGATTGAATATACCAATATTTTTAGGGAGTTTTAAAAGAATTATATTGAATAGTGAATACCCTAGAAGTCGAAATTTTTAAATGCGTAGGGGCTCATGCACATGTGAGAGTAAGACACCAATTAGATAATCCATTTTTGGTACATATTTATTTATCCTATCTTTTATATCCCAATTTTTTTTTTCTTAAAAGTTTCAATTTGTGGGGACGCCGTTATTTTTCACTCTGCAGCCTGCAAGAAGTGCCAAAAAAATGATTAGCTGTGCCAGTTGCTACCCAAAAATACATACACAAAAATTGAGTGAGAAAATCCTATAAACAACATCCCAGTTTTTCTCTCCATTTCAGAGAAAAACTGTGTGATTTGGGTGAATTTTCAGTGAAAAAACCAAGAATGGAGAAAGCCCTTACAAAAGTTGGGAGCCTAAAAGCTAGTACATTTTGGGTTTCAAAGAAAGCCAAAGAAGAAATCTCCAATATCAGTCAAGATCTCTCTGTATGTTGTTCGTATCTATTGTTAGATAAGATTTTCTGTTCATTCTCTTTGCATTGAAGATTATTTATAAATTTTATTGGATTAAAACTTACCCTTTTGTGGATGATGATAAATTGATTATAAAAGGTTAAATAGTATAGAATTGGTACAAGATCTGTATGGCTATCCTTGAAACAAGTTTGAATCTTGGTGGGTTTATTGATGGGATTGAAAGAATTTTTGGTATCTATGTGTTCTAAGAATAGAAGTTTGATAAGCAAAATGACAGAAATTAATCTTAAATAATGAGTAAAGTGAATGGTCAAATGATGCTGAGGATTTGAAATACAGGCATTCTAGTTTTATCGATATGATTTTCAAATAGTAATAATTTGCAATTCAAAATGAATAGAAACCAATGGGCAAGATGAAAATTTTGTGTCTAGGATGATTTATTTCCATATTAGATGTGTGTTATTTCATTGTAGATCCTATTATTTTCTTTTTGTTCTTACGAGTTGTGAAGACCAACACGCATAATGTATACAATAAGCATAATGGATATTCTAAAGACGGGTTTTTTGAAATGCACCATTCTCAATTGCACAAGAAAAGAAAAAAATGCTCGTTGTGCAGAATTTTGATCTGCCATTAATTAGTAATTACTTATATGAGATGTTTTGCAGAAAAGTTTTATATTCTGAAATGAAATATTGACATGTTCTTGAATCAAATGGACTTGAACTTTGAATTTTGTGATTTGTTTCTTTTGATTGATATCGTCTCACTGCAGACGTTTTCAAGCACCGTTGAAGAGAAGGCAAAATGGATCTTCAACAAGCTCAAAGGTATGCTGTAAAGCATGTATCCATGAATCTATTATGTTTGGCCGAGCTTAAAAAATTTACTTATAAGTAAGTCACAGATGGAAGTAAATAAGTTCCAATGTGGGATGATGTTTTCAACCTTCCTTTTTGTGGATTTTAATTCGGTGTTTTTGAAACTAATCCTTTTGAAGGGAAACCGGTGAAGTCATTGCCTGATCTCCTACGAGAATACAATCTTCCTCCTGGCCTCTTTCCTCAGAACATAACATGTTACGAGTTTGATGAGTTGAAGGCCAAGCTCATCGTCTACATGCCCCATCCCAGTGAGATCTGCTTCAAGGATTCATCTGTTGTCAGATATTCAACTCGTGTAAAAGGGACATTATCGAGGGGGAAGCTCTCTGGAATAGAAGGAGTGAAAACTAAGGTTTTGGTTTGGGTCAAAGTTACCAGTGTCAGTGTTGAGAGCTACAAGTCGGATAAAGTGTGGTTCATGGCCGGAGTAAAGAAATCGAGGGCCAAAGATGCGTACGAAATGCCACATGATGCCATCAGAGTTGAAGAATTTTGAGGTACAAGATATAATAATCTATTGTTTGGGCAATGTGTCAATAAATCTTTATATCTATTGGCGTGATCTCAATTTGTTATAATATTCGTTACTTTTCGGAAAAATATATGTTTGCAACATTGATAATGAAGGGTACATGATAGGGACATCCGGTTTATCGTATCTAGCTCATCTAAGTTGTAATGAAATCACAGGCAATTTTTCGTTTTCTTCTATGTTGTGAAATGAATCGTGCATATCGAGCTCATTGAGTGATATATTTGACAAGCTTTTTGTATAGTCAGTTGTAGAGATGTAGACTATGTTGGAATGTATTCTTCATTTGGCACAATCATGTTCACCCGTTTGTGGTAGACCCATGGCCCACACGGGTCGTTTGCTTAACTAATAGCATTATCAACATAACGGTAAAAGTAACTATTTCTAGCATGTTGAGCACTGAAGATTGAATAATCCAAGAGGGGTGTGTTGAAGGGTGCATTGAAGGCTATTTCTTCAAAGGAAGGGGCTAAGACGAGGGGATCCACTTTCTTCTATCTCTATGTTCTTGCTATAGAAGTTATTTTCTAGATCCTTGCCAAGAGTTTGATAATGGAAGCTTCTCATTGCCCAAGATATTCTATGCTATCTATAGCTCTTCTTTGTTTTGGGAGAAAAAGACGTGAAAGTTTTGTTTATTGTATTATTCAATAGTATCAACTACTGTGTACTAAATATTCACTTTTAACTTTGACTCTGGTGAGTGTAAGATTGTGCCTCGGAATTGTGGCCAAAAAAGAGAAGATGAAGCATGAATTACATGCTCAAACTTTGAAATTGAATAGAGAAGGCCCCTACAAACAATGAGAAGTTTCATTTTAGCTTATTTTCTAAGCAAGGCAAGGTCCATTTGGATATTGGAAAATGATGGGCGAAAATGGGGGTAAAATTGTCAATCACGCTAACAGAACAAGGTTGAGTCATCTGTACCCATCAATAATGCACTTATGCATGCACAAAATCTTTTAAATTATCTTAGTTTCATAATCTACGTTTTTTAATTAAAGAAAATTGATGAATTGAAATTTGGGATTTCTTAGGTCACAAAGACGGTAAAGAGTTTTTACAATAAACGTATTTGGTTTGTTCTTGAAATTCAAGCGAATTTTGACGATGTTTGAACTATTGGACCGGCTATGTCAAGCCGTGTGACAACATTCAATAGAGATCTGGATTTGCACAACTCTAAATCAGATCTAGAAGGACTGAGCAATGATCCTAATTCCATCTCGCCAATAGTTTGGATGGTGTGTGATGACTTGAGTTTCTGATCTACAATTCCATACTTAAAATTTTTAACATTATGTTTTATTTGTTGTGTTTGATGGTTATGGAATTTTGAATCTGGCGATGATTGTGGTGTGGGTAGATTTTGGAAGATGGTCATAGTGTTTGGGAGCTCAATCTCGAGTGCGGTAGTGGAAGAGTCGATTGACAAAATTTAGGTTGTTTTTAGTTTAGGTTTCATTCAAGTAACATAATGTGATACAATATGTTACTAGGCGGATTTGGATTTTGGATATGGATCCTAAACGAACGATCGTGTGATAGTGGTGGGTAACATGGAGATGAATTTGGATGATGAAAGTGTGGTGGTAATATGATAGGTTACTTGCATGTAATAGTTTGTTAGTAGGCGAATTTGGATTGTGAATAAAGATAACAAGCCTTTAAGTGAGAAAAAAATAGTTTTTAGTTGGGCAAAAGAAGTATGTGATGCTTGAGATCGAAGAAATTTGACCGAATTGAATGAGGTGAAAGGTAGTGATGATCGTGGAAAACAATGTCAGATGAATGGTGTTTGCGAATCTTCTAGGTAAACCTCTTAAAGAATTATAAGACATATATATATTTATATATATTAACACTGTATCATATTTATTACTTGGACATGTAGCCCATATAAGTGTTGATTTCTAATGAAATATTAAGTTTTTCAGAGTAGGAAACAGCTGGAAAAAAA
>NC_036254.1:26220604-26233100 GCF_002742605.1 Olea europaea var. sylvestris
AAAAAAAAAATGTAGAAATTGAAAAATATTGAGTGGTGTATTTGCCACTAAATCAATTGAAAAGTACCATGAATTAAATTTACTAGTTTAAAAGAAGTTTCAAATCAAAGAATCAACAAAACTATTTCTTGTTGCATAATTTGATGGATCTCACCCCTTGTACATCGAGCCTTACATTTCATTATACACTCTCCTCACATGAGGGGAGGGGCCCAAGCCCAATTAATGCGCGGGTCCTACCTCCCATGTGAGGAGCTGTACACCAAGCTGTAAGGTGTACATATAGCTCAACCCTAATTTGATTCATCAAATACTCTCAATGACAAATTAAAATATCAAAATCATTATACTCATTATTGACCTTGCGAATTGGACCTCCTACGTATCCAACCAATAGACACTCTACGTGATCCTCCCTGCGCACAATCAACACACGGTCAGATGCACACTGTTGAAATTAGTTGGGGTGGTGGCGGCTGCATACACTCCAACGGTCAAATTAGTAACCGGTGATCGGAACAGTACTCAAGTTGTGCAAGAGAGTGGGGAGGAGATTTTATATTTTTTTGTTACAGAGAGCTAAGTTGAAAGAGTTTCATTACCTCTGTCTCTTGTTAAACTTTGGGTATTTTTAGATGAGGAGAACCATTGAATGTGGGACACGTGTATACATCTGACGATGTGAAGCGCCTACTCATAGGTGTCAATCAGCGCGTCTATAGAGTGGGCGGGTAATAACTTCTCCTGAGTTGAGTTAAAATAAAGTTGATACGTCACGTTAACTAGATCCTTGGAGACGTCAAATCAATTAAGTCTTGGGGGCAGAGAGGATCTTGACACAAATTTCTTTCTGAAAGTGGCGCGGAAGGAGAACCTTGGAGTGTATTGCGCTTCGACGTCAAGGAAACTTTGGTCGGTTCGGTAGGATTGTTTTGTGCCCTGCAGCGCGCGGACATTGGTGGGAGGAGTCACTTCGGAAACACTTCAGGTTGGTGGTGGACACCTTGATGGTGCAGTGATGAAATTTCTGATGTGGTTCCGATAGGAACGTAACACTCATTAACAATTAATAACAACTTGCATATGTGATCAGCAATATCTTTTCATAATATTATATTATACACCTCAAAGCATACTTTACCGAACATTATATAATCTGTATTGAGAATATGAGGTAACAAAATCATTCTTCTATGATGAGGTGAAGTAGCGAGAAATAACAAGTTCTACGTTACTTGGACGTATTTTAAAAACCTTCACGCAAAAAGTTTGATATGTGCAATGACGGATTTTAGAGGGGACTCGGCTGGGGTTTGGCCAAGTCTCCTCCCAGCCTATTTCAAATTTAAATGGGTAAATTTATTTTTTATATGTCAATTTTTTCTTAACATATTAGCCCGTCTTAAAAGTTTTTCTAGTCTGATTCTAAATTCACCCTTGGATACATGGCATATTCTCCCACAACAATATGCTACAACCTTTATTAATATTTAACAAGGTGAAATTAGGGTTTGAAGAATGTCGATGGAGGAGGAAGATTCTTCGATAGTTTGAGAGTGCATAAATTTTTTGATTGTAGTCTGATCGATTTTATCACATTAATAAAAAAGAACTTATAAGGTGATCAATATTTGTCAACAATTTGGCAACTGAAAGTGTATTTCAATATCTTTGGAAAAACAATGTTTCTGATTCTAATTTTCTCTAAAATATATTGTCAAAAGATGTGAAAATAGTTATTAGACATTGTCCCAAGTTGATCGGGTCAAAAAAAAAAAAAAATTCCTTAAAAAATAGTTTCGTCAAAATGCTACATTGTACTTGACTAAAATCAAGATCAATATAAGACTAAGATATAGAAAAATTCAATTGATTTTAGAAGGTTAACACTCATCTTTTTATCGCAAAGATTTACGTCTTAAAATTGAAAGAAAACAATGAAAACGAAAATATTGTGCTATTTGTGTCAATTTACAATTTTCAGCCTCCAACGCATACACAAAAGCTTGGGTTGAACAATATGCCCATAGGCAAAGTCCAATCCTTTCTGCTTCATTAACAATTAGGGAAAACTTCACAACGCAGATATTAACTATGATCAATTCAATTTTCAAGTATTACGTTTCAAAATTCAAAACTCATCTAACAAATAAATAATTAAATATATGTTATTAATTAAATATATTAAGGCACAATTATACAATAAATGATCATAATTTCATACTTATAGGTCATAATTTATTTATTAGTCACATATTATCAAATTAATTTATCACTAATTATTTTACGGTCACATATATGTCACAATTTATTCATTGGTCACAGATTTTCAAATTACTTGCTTACAATTATTTATCGGTCACAAATTATATAATTTTTAGATCGAAATTAAATGGTTGGTCACAAATTAATCAAATAGTTGATCACATACACCAAACACCCCATTCCCATCTCTAATCCTAATCCACCACCAATACTTGATCATAAATCAATCAAATAGTTGGTAACAAACCCTCTTCTTCCCACCCCTGCCTCTGCACCACCACCACAACTGCCACCAACATCAACTACAACACCACCATCACAGATCACGGCACACCATCACTACACACTACACACTACAACTGCACCCAACTATCGCACACAGCCTAATTCACTTCCATAGATTCCCCTTGAAAAACACCAATATCGCCTACTAAAATCCATCATTTCTTCCAGCCATCATCGCTATGACTACCACATACATCGCCACTGCCACCCCCCACAACTGCCTTCTCCAACACCACCCGCTACCTCCACCTACAACTCCAATCAACCACTACACAACCACAACCAACGCCAACTAAAATTCACTATTTCTTCCAACACTACCGCACTCACATAAACCACCCAACCACAAATAGAAAAAAACCACCTACCTGCCCTTCGGGGCATAGCCTAGTGGTGCAAAGGATAAGAGTAAGGTTATCTCATGTTTTGTTGGCAGCCGCAATGTAGGGGTTCGATTCCTGAAACATGGAATTGGATTCCTTGTAGGCGTAGTATACAGACAGCTCTTGTTCCCTGACTTGTTGGGGCACATCCCTCTATTTACCTCTCTCACAAAACTCTAAGGACGAAGCAGTGGGAGCCTTGCCTTCAAGGTTGGGGTTCAACCTTTTTAAAAAACCACCTACCCATAGTGGGCCACATTGTACTAGAGAGAAGTCACCTGAAAAGATTTGTGACGTTGCATAAAAAAGATCGTGCAAGTCACCGTAAAAAAAAATGGTGCACCACCTCAAGTTTAGCAACCAGTGCAAAAAATCCCCAAACCACCTCACCACCACCACCACCATAACAACTAAGGAACTCAAAGGGGAGGGCGGATAGGGCATATCTCCCAGTGGCAAAGGGGAGGGCGGATAGGGCTCAGCGCGGCAGTGTGCAAAGTTCGATTCCCCGCAAGGTGGAATTGGCTTTATTGCAAGCGGGAGTTACCATATGGGTTAACAGCCTTGGCCTATCCATGTGCTCTCCACCCTGGCTCCTGGGAGGCACATCCTGCGATTTACCTCCTCCACGATGGCCCAGGATAGGGTCCGTGGGGGCCCTTAAGATTGAGATTCAACCTTTACAGAACTTAAATGCAAAAGAGGGAAAAAAGAAAAGAAAAATGACGATGGGAGCACGTGTCGCTGCTTACGACACGATGACTAGTTCTATGCCTGTTATCGCCAAACACGAGATGGAAATTGAAGTAGTAGTTGAAACTCTTTTTAAAGATATATTAGGGTTTGTTGGGTGGAGTAAGGTGTGGGACAGGGCGTGGGGGTTTAGGTAGATTAATTTAATTTTATAATATTAAAAATGAAAAGTATTACCTGATTTTCAAATCTGATTTTCGAACTATGATCTTGAAAAGTCTAGTCTAGAATAACTTTCACTAAACATTATATTAAAAGTGGAAATTATAAGGAGGCAAGTATTTAAATGTTACATTTCAAAAATAAAATAGTAATTCAACTTTTTAATATTAATAATAATTTCATAAAATTAAAGTAATCTATCAACCCACCTATCCCACAACACTATCAATCCCTCATTTTCCTCTCTTCACTCCCAAATCCAGCCCCTGACCACCACCCAGAACTTGTTCTCTGTTGGGAAAACACCTCCCAATGAATGCCCAAAGATCAAACTAAGTTGGCAAAGTGAAAAATCCAAAATACATGAAGAACAAGAAAATGAGGAAGAAATGAATCCAATGGAATATATGATAATCAATGTGTTAGGATTACTTGAACAAGCCTCAAGTTAATCCCCAAGAAAGAAAATACCTTTGAATTTATACCCAAGATGAACAACCTTCTATCTTGTAAAAATTCTCTCCAAAGTTTTCTCTCTTTTCTCTCTAGGTCTTGGGTTGTGTATGTTATGTTTGAAAGAGGGAAAAGAATGGATATATATAGCTATCGGGGCGCCTAGGCGCCACAAGAGTGGCCTAGGCGTCGGGTTTCTGTTTGGGAACACCAGCCGGGGCGCCGAGGCGCCATGGAAGTGGCGCCCAGGCGCCATGTTACTGCCGGGGAGGCAGAAACTGGGCGCCTAGGCGCCCACTCCTGGCGCCTAGGCGCCCGGCAGAACCAGCAGCAGAACCAGCAGAGCCAGCCCCCTTCCTCTCTTCTCTTGCTCAGCTTCACCAGCTTAACCAGCAGCAGAACCAGCCCCCTTCCTCTCTTCTCTTGCTCAGCTTCACCAGCTTCTCTTCTTCTCACATTCTCAGACTGCATTGTCTGACCATGTATATATCTTGGCTCATTTTTTATCGCATCAGTCGTGCTTGAAATGGAGTGAAGCTTTATAAAGCGATGCTGTTCTTTGTTCTCTATTCTCTCTTTCCTCTCTTTCTCTTTCTACCCACCCATCCCATTCCGGTGTCATTCAAAGCCACACACAGTTATGTTCGGCTGTGCATAGTGGTGCAGCGAAGGGAAATTTCTATTTATGTTGTTTTCCTAGAGTCAGAGTCATTCATCGGGATAAATTATGGCCAAGTAACAGACAACCTCCCGTCGTCGGCGAAGACTGTCAAGTTGTTGCAATCAACGACAATAGATAAGTCTTTATTGAGACAGTTAGAAACTCCATCCTCTGGGAGCTTTATACTAACAATCCGAGCTGCGTGGGTTTCAATTTTGGAATGTCAATAGTGGATGTGATTAGTGATAGTTGTGGTGATTGGGGTGGTTAATGATAGAGGTAGCGATTGTTTCCTATTTTTTGTGTTTGTTATTTGTCTTGTTTGGATATCATATTTGTTGTGGGTCGTTTGTTGGTAGTTTTTGTGTATAGTATTCTTATTCGATGCACTATAGGTGTTGGCGGTGACGATGGTTGTGGTGCTGGTTTTAGGTTGGGTTGAGGTTGCTGTTGTATAAAGAAGCTTTGTGACTAAATAATTAGGTTAATTTGTGAGATGTAGTATGTAATCAATAAAATAGATAATTTGTAAACAATAAATAATATGTGACCTTAAAAAGTGAGATAGTGATTAAATTTGTAATCGTGACTCACATTTTGTTCACGAGTCAGAGGTTGTACATGTCATAGATCAATGTTCATAGGTTACAGATCACTGATTTATTTATGTTTACAGGTCACGCTTCACATATTATATTGTACAGGCTACAAATTAGTGTCAGTAGGTCACGGATCAAAATTAACTGTCACAGATTAGATGTCACATGTGCATAGGTCACAGATCAAATATAATTGGTCAAATATCACGAATTTATGTTTACAGATCACATGTCACACTTCACAGTTTATATTGTATAGGTCACAAATCAATGCTAATAGGTCATAGATCAAAATTAATTGATCACATATCAGATGTCGTATGTTTTTGTGCACTAATAATAGGTCACAAATTTAAGTTTATAGATTATAGCTCATATGTTATAGGTTACAAATAATGGTTCACATATCACAGGTCATATTAAATATGTAATAAATTAACGCCCATCGATCACATATCCAAAAGAACTGGTCATTTTCTATTGAATCAATATCACAGTTTACATGTTATTTATAACAAGTCACGTATCACAAATCCAAGAGAACTTATCAAAGACCATTGATTTCTCAATAATTGCCTTCAAAATTTTAATGCACAGTGCCGACTACTAATTTGTGGCCTCAAAATGTCCGAGGGATTTCAATTAATCATATTTCAATGGTGATAATTGAAGTTATTTGCTCCCACAAGTTCTCTGTAAATTTTCTCTTTGTTCAATCTTTTAATATACAGTGCCAACAACTTTCAGTTTGTGCTTCAATCGTTCAATAGATTTCAATTAACCAAATTTCAAAGGTGAGAATCAAAGTTATTTGCTCCGATGAGTTCTCTATAAATTCTATTTTTGATTGATCTTCTAATAGTTTTCAATTTCTGACCGCAACAATTTGATAATTTTCGAACAGTCAGATTTCAATGGTGATATTATACTCCGAAAAGGTCTTTGTTGTTTTTCTGCTTTGCTCGGTGTTCCAAATTTGTTATGATTTGTTGTTTGGTAGAGTATGGTAATTGAAAGTGTTAATCTAGGATCCATATTTATTAGAATTTATTTTATATGTAATATTTATTAATTATCATTTGAGTTTTGAACTTTTAAGCATTTTTTTTTTTAAAATTGAATTCTGGTACAGTTAAGGCCTGAGTTATTTATTGTTCCCATATTTAAATAACATTTCTACATTATTTTCCATATGAATCCTTATTATTTAGTAATAAAAATTAAATTTTCACATAGCTAGTCCAATTTATACTTCATCATAGTCATGAAATTGATAAATGCGTCAAACCATCCAGGTTCGTCGATTACACTACTTTCAATATAATTATACATGCCAACTGATAAATTATTTTATGTGTTATTTTACTACACTAATACTTTGAATAGAGAGAGAGAGAGAGAGAGAGAGAGAGAGAGAGAGAGAGAGAGAAGGACTTTTTAGTAGATTTTAATAAAAATTATTGAAATGTGCTTGAAAAGTTGATAAAAGTTATAAGTCTCATGAAATGTGCTGTTAGAATTAATATTTGATTGAATTGATATTTATTTAGAAAATCGAAAAATTGGAAGATTAATTGTTATATAAAGCCACATATTATCTGCACTAGATAGAAATAGAGGTGACTCATTTACAGATCAATAAACAAATCACTGAGCTTTCTATCTCTTAGTATCGGAAATTATTGATAAAAGATCTTGAAAATTGTAAGAAAATGCAAAAAAGACATAAAAATTATAAGAAAAATGAAGATAAATTATTCGCTCTCACTTAATTAATTGGTAAGATTTGAACTTGCATTAGGTTTTCTTGTCTTTTAAGCCGTCGAACAGTAATTCTAGGGATTGTTTTTTATTGACTAAATATTATTTTGAGATTGTCTCTAAATTCTTGCCAAAAATTGCCCAAAAATCTGAATTAACAGACATTAGCCCAAGATAGACCTGCGTAAGGCCGAGGTCATCGAGACAAAATGAAACCGACTCACAAGCCGGTGGTGAGGTTGGAGTCCTTGACCTCCAGGACGAGCCATCTGCCCAGCTGATAAAATAACTCAAGGCTTGATGCCCGAGGCATCATGAGGTCGGGCCCAAAATTTATAGTACCATCAATTACTATTGTATTTCACAACTCTTTTTATGACTCATGAGTAGTTACATCAAGTGGCGTAAATGAGTAGAAGGACTCCCACAAGAAGTCCTATCCTACAATATTTGTCACCAACCCTTTAGTCGAGTAAATTTTGAGCATTAAGTACACGTCTAATATGTTAAAAAACAAAATTTCACGTACTCCCTCTTTTTATTTTTGGTCAATCCAATCACGAGTCCAATTTATTGTGCCAAATATAAAACAAAGCCGACTTTTCTAAGAAACATGGTTGTACGTAGATGAATTTTCATTCGCTTTACACCTAGGTGATTATGTTTCTTGCTCAAACACCCCAACCCAATTAGCCCTATTCATATAGCGAGTTAGATTAAACAATACTAAACAAAATCATTTATGGTTTGATGGAGCTGTATTTTTTTGAAGAATTTCTTGCAATAGTAATTTTTTGAGGAACGCGAATAAAAATCATGTAAAAGTTTTAGGTTTACGCAGGAGCGGACCCAGCCGTTTTGGGTTGTGGGGTCAAAAATTAGAGCCTTGTTACAGTGCCCACATAAATGATAGTGGCGTTGACACAACATACACATGTGAGGTCGGGATTATTTTATTCATGGGGACCCCGGCGGACATGTATGGACGCGATCACTTGCGAGGTCATTCTCGCGGGTTGTGCTTAGCTCCAACAATTAATGAGTAATTTTTTAAAACAATATAATATTTATAAATATAAGTTAATACGCATTTTGACATCTTGAAAGTGTCTTATAATTCTATCATTATAAATATTGTTAAATGAATTTTGCTACATGTATAGTTTTGTTTACCATATCATTTATGGATGTTGAGCTAACGACGAGTAAATCAAATTGGATGTAGGAAGTAAATGAAATTTAAGCTTAACGAAAAAATAATTTGAAAGTAATTGAAATTACATTTAATCCGTAACGATTTTAGAATTTTTGACATCATTTTTAATGTAAAATTTTCTAATAAAATGATGTAAATTATATTGAAAAATTTATCGTGAAAAAATAATAAACGTTAATGAAATAATTGATTTGTTTTTAAAAGACGAGTTAAACGCCTCTTTTAATACGTAAGTTTGACGCATACTTAACTATTTTCGATATTTGTTTGGATCATTCTATATGACTACGATATAGTTTTCGAAACGAACTTCTAAATGATGCAAGTGATTTGTAGATTTGGATAGTATATGATCATCGGCAAATTTTAAAAGTTAGAATATTATCAAAATTTTCGAAATACTAATTTGGAACGGCCTACTTTGATACATCTTAACTTTTGCTATAGTTGATCATTTCGTACACCATTAAGAAGCGAAAAACTAGGCCATGAGTACTTAGAACTGATATTAAGAATGTAATATTTCAATTTCATTTGGTATGTATTAAAGTGGATCGAAAACGAGTTAAAACAACCATTTTCTGAAGAAAAAAGCAGCAAAATTTTGTGGGGTAATTTGACCTCACATGACCCCATGTGGGTCGGCCTGTGGGTTTACGTATAAGGGGTTGTTTGAGCCCCATTTTTCTAGAAAAATGCATTTTTTAAATAGTTTTGTAATGAAGAATGTGTAGTTAAAAAATAAAGAGAAGTTTTGAATTTGCGTATAATATTATTTTATTGAAAAATGTGTGATTAAAATAGAGTCAAATCACTGTTGAAAAATATATTTTGATGAAAAATAAGACACAAACAAGGGCTAAAATTATTTTATTAGATAAATATCTGGCTGAAAATGAGTTTCTAAAGAATGAGATTGGAACATGAGTTTAATATAAAAAAGTTAAAATCTTATTTATTACTCGATGCGATTTTCTTAAATGTTGTACTAATAATTTACTTCACTTGTAGTTGTAACTTTATAAATATAAAAGTGTAAACAAATATATTTGGTATATGTAACATTTTTGTTCACCTATTGAACACGTAATCATAATAGCTTACTAAACACCACATTTTACACATCAACATTTTGTTGACACCAACTATATGCATCATTTGCATATATATATTTTTAAGAAAATTTACTTCGAAAAAAGTGTCAATACTAATCATAGTAGCTAATAAGTAATATATTCTCATCATGAAAACATAGACATGAGAGGAAACAATCATTGTGCTTGTTAATTGAAGTTGGGCTAGCGTGTTCTAACACCTCACATTCATCTTCAGTGAAAAATTGTTTATAAATAGAGATAGAGAGAGAAAAATGCACCTTCAGAATTGAATCCGATTTACAGGTTCAATCAGAAAAAAAGAGAATGAGTTTCGATTATGGAACAAAAGTTAAAAAATTAGAACCATCAAATTTACCAACTAATTTTTTTTTATTTACGTAATTATTTTAACAATTAATTTGATTCTTGACCCTTGGACTTTACTTTTTCAAGGTCAATTAGCCAGCCAATTTTGAAATATGTGGGTGTGTGTGTGAGAAAATTATGTAAAAGTTGAAGATCAAAATACTCTATTTAAATATTGGGGATGGCTTCTTACAAAGACAATGGGTAGAAGGGTAAAGTAAATTTCCAAAAACAACCTTTTTTCGTTTGTCCGTGAGAGGAAAAGAAAAGTCAAAACAAATGTATTGATCTGAATTGATCTACGTAATGTACGCATAGCTCTGATCCATTACAAGCATTGAACTTATCCATCTAAAAGTCTTAAAAATTTGTGGATTGGAGCGATTGTGAACCAGCCAATATTACTTGCTGGTTAGTCTAAACACCAATTTTTTATTTATTTATTTTTTTTTTTTTGGAAGGCTCAACAATCAAAATTAGAATTTCTTTAAAGTAAGATATGAAAACTGCATAGTTTAATTAATGAAAGTAATGATGAGTCCTTTATATATATATATATATATATATATATATATATATGCCCTCGGAGCATAGTCAAGTGGTGCAAAGGAAAGGAGTGAGGTTATCTCACGCCTTGCTAGCAGCCGTAGTGTGGCGGTTCAATTCCTGAGACATGGAATTGGACTCCTTATAGGCGCGGTGTACAGGCAGCTCTTGTTCCCTGATCTGTTGGGACACATTCCGCGATTTACTTCCTTCACAAAATTTTAGGGATGGGACGATGGGGGTCCTCAAGGTTGGGGTTCAACCTTTATATATATATATATGAATGATCATTTAAGCTGAGTCAGGTTCACTGGTAAATTACCCTATTGACCTCCACAGTATAAATGTGGTTTAACACCATCAGTTATAACTATATATGAATCACTCAATTAATTTTCTATAATTTAGAATTTATTAATGAGGATAGTGTTTGAAAAAAAAAAAGTATTCTTTTACAGTATTTTAACATTATTTTAACCACATTTTTTCCATCAATGCACTATTCAAAAATTTATTTTTCCTTCAAAATGGGGCTCAAACAAGGGCTTTTAATATTCTTGAAAGATTCCTCATTTTTTTTTTGTCAAATTCTTAGAAAATTAATAAATGTAGAGCTTAATGGACAAAAACACTAATATAATTTTTTAGGGGTTTAAAAACGTTAGAAATTACCAAAGTTATCGTGTCGTTTCTCTTTGCTCATCAATTTTTACAGTTACGTAATAATTACTAATAAAATTTATTTTTATTTCAGATTAGATATTTCATTAATTTGTCTTTCCAAAGTAACATGAATATTTATTAATATTATTAAAATTAAGGTATGACTTAAAAAGTTCAATAATGCATTAATTTTGAGATTGCCAAAGTAACAATAAATATTACAAGTAATGTTGTTTTTAAATCCGAACTTCTCATTTAATCTCTCTTAATGCTATTATGAAGTTATAATTATATTTTTCAATATTCTTATGTACATTTTCATTTCAAGAAGAACTTCAAAATGTTTGAAAAATTAATTACTTAAATGAACATATCGAAAAACTCAAGTTATTCTTATGTACATTTTCATTTTAAGAAGAACTTCAAAATGTTTGAAAAAATAATTACTTAAATGAACACGTCAAAAAACTCAAGTGTAGATTTATCGTATGATGCTTGAAACTATATATACATTACACCAATTTCCTCGTGTTTCGACTAAATAAATATTTGACACCTAACATTTCTTTTCAAATCTTTATATGTGGAGTCTTAAATATAAGTTGTTAGAGAATTAATGCTCTTACTCAAATGGTCCCCAAGAGTAGCAACTCTCAAAGAATATCTCAATCGTGATATTGAAAACCAAGCTACTATCCACACGACTACAAATGCAAGTATAAGGAACATATAGGTAAGAATTAATTTTATACACCAAGGAAACTTACTCACAAAAGAAGTGGTTAGTGGGATCTTATAATATTCTTGAATTTTATTATCAAATAACATGTTTTAGATTAATTAAGCTTTTTAATATTATAAAGAAAAAAAAATAGAGATTCGATCTCTTGATCTAGTTATTTCAAATGAGAGAGGTTTAAGTAATGATCTACTCGTGTGAAATGTTAGGACCAAGATTTTGAGTCTAGTATGATTGCAATGTAATTATAAAATTTCATAATTCAAAAACTTTCTTCTCTTTTTTAGAAATGTGTGATATTATTTACAGAGTGCAAGCCAAGTAGACTAAGCCCCTATTTGGGCTCCATAAAATGAGATTTTAGGAGGAAATGTATTTTGAAATAGTATTTTTTGGAGAACGTGTGATTAAAAAATAAGAACAAACTCTTGGATTTACGTGTAACATTTTTTATGAGTAAATGTGCAGTTGAAAATGAGTTACGAAAAGATGTATTTTTAGAAAAATGGAGCCCAAACAAAGCGTAAATGACCTCTTAAATATGTTG
>NC_036254.1:26233967-26258932 GCF_002742605.1 Olea europaea var. sylvestris
ATAAAATAAACGTGGCGTGGCAGGGCGGGGGCCCTATTACCCGTACTTGCCTCGAGGAGAAATTTTCCTCCCCGCACCCACCCAATTATCGGATTAAAGGGGCAGGGGCAGCGGGTATTTGATTTAATGGATATTTTAGCCATCTCTATTAATCCATGACTTGTAAGCTTGAGATTGGTTCAAGGGTGTCTCTTTTTGAGCTCTATTCTCATAATTAAAGTAAATTATAACTTTTTTTTCCCTTCATATTTTTCAATTTGTAAGTAAAGTAGATTAAATTGTTTTTGAGTTTTGTACAATTTCATTTTCTAGTTCCTATTTCGTCCTATTTTTCTAAAAGTCATTTGTTCTCATACTTGTTTTCAATAACAAATTTTACAGGAACCACAACTTCACAATCATACATTCCATCAACTTTTATCAAAATTCACTATAAAATTTAATTTTTATCTAAACCAAAGACGGATTTAAGGCATGTTTGACATGACTTTTGAAATTCAAAAGCTAATTTTGGATACGTTTTACTAATTTTATGAAAGTGCTTAATCTACTTAAAAGAGGTTTTAGAAGAAGCCATTCAAATGTGGTTTCCTTTAAAAATATTTTTGAAATAGGAATCTCTTTTGAAAATTAATTTTCAAACAAATAAAAGTAGCTTCCTCTAAATGTTCTTCTATAAAAAGCAAAAGCAAAAGTCATATCAAAACTTAATTATTGAACAACTTATAATTGCAAGAATAAAGAGTGGTACAGAATTGATCTCTTGTCCATAGTGGGTAGAAGATATATTGTTCCACATCCCCAGTCGGGTTGCAGGGTTGCCACATCATCATAATATTAGACCCCACCGATGATGTAGGGCAATATATCTCTTGTTCATTTTGAGCAGGATCCGTTTTGAAGCGTGATAATTTAACCATAAAAGAGAGTTCTAAAATGTAGTGTGGAGAAGTGAGAAAAGCAAAAAGGTTGACAGGGCAAAGTGCTTCATTGACATTGTCCCCCTCTTTCGCGTGGGGAGTGAGGGGTGGGAGTGCATGGGTTACATCTTTTTTCTTTGTCCTTCATTTTCTTTGAATTCTCTCGTATTTATTTTTGTTAATATTATTCATTATATAATTTTCCATTCATATTATATTAACCGCAAAATAACCGACCTCTTCACATAGAGATTATTTGTGCAACAATAGTAGATAGCCAATATCCAAACCATTATACTTTAAAGCTTGACAACCAACTTGCTCCAAAAATCATCCAACACTACAATTTTCGATACAAATAAAACAACAAATGTCATTGAAAAGAGTAAGTTGCATTTTGCTCGTGTGGGAGAAATTATTGAAAATGTAATTTTTTAATTTTTTTTTAAAAAAAGTAACTTGTGTAAAAAAGTAGAAAAAAAGTTAAGAAAAATGTTTTTTTTTTTTTAAAACTAAATGTGTGGTTAAAAATGGGTGTAGAGAAAAATAATTTTTAATCACTCCCACACAAGGACTTCATTTTCTTTACGATGCTCATTGCCTTTTCGGATAGATCGATGCTTTTAGCTCGATTCTTTACTCATTTCAAGAATCGTTCAATCATACATTTTACTATTTTTTTCCCCAACATTTACCGATTAAGATGGTCCCATAAAACTCTTTCATTTCTTGAATTATTCTTACAAAGCAAACAACATTATATAATACATACTAGAAACTTCCTCAAATCTATAAGGGTTCGTTTGATTGTAAAAATGAAATTTGGGTGGAAAAAAACAAATTTCGGAGAATTGAATTGTCTAGAATTTGTTTTACTAGAAATTGTCGATTAAATGTGTTTGATTAGTATAACTTTTCACCTGAAAAATGTTGAAATTTTGAATTTTTTTGTGTTCGTTTAGCTTTATTTTTTTATGAAAATTGTCAATTAAATGAATGTATTTTTTTTTACAGTTGTTGATACAATTTTTTTCCATCGCAAAAAAGAAAAAAAAAATAAAAAGGTTGGAAAAGAAAAAGTTGGAAAAGCCATTTTCTCACTAAAATCCAAAGAATTGGAATTCCTTCAAAACCAAGAAAATGAGCCCACGTGATGGAGAAGTGGAAAATGTTTTCCCGAGAATTTTGGGAATCAAACAATTACAATTGGGTAGAAAATGGAAATTTTCCATGGAAAATGGCTCTATTAAATATACCCTAAGGTAGTGTTTGATTAGAGGTGAAATTACATAGAAAATGGAATTGGAATTCCACCTTTCAATTTAATGGTGTTTGATAGCATTTTAATGGCCTAGAATTGCATTTCCATGTTTTGTGCTACATCAGCCCAATTCCACCAAATGAAGGTGGTGAGAATTGCAATTTTAGGTTACTGTAGTGTTTTTAAAATTTTTTCGATTTTTTTTTTTTTGGTTGTGTTGTGTTGGCAATAAAGACAAATTCTAAGAATTATTGTAAAAAAATATTTTTTTTAATTGACAATTTTCATGTAAAACAAAGCCAAACGAACATAAAAAGATAGATGATTTTCTTGAAATTTTTGTTTTTTTTTTGTTTTTTTTGTTTTGTTTTGGCAATGGAAACAAATTTCATCCTCAATACCAGTAAATTCTATCCCTTTAATTGACAATTTTCATGTAAAACAAAGTCAAACGGACATCAAAAAAATACTTTAATTTAAACATTTTCCACGTGGAATATTATACCAATCAAACACAATAATTTACAATTCCCAGGAAAACAATTTCCCATCAATTCAATTTTCTGAAATTCATTTTCTTTTCATCCAAATATCACATTTGCAATCAAACAGACCCTAAAAGTAATCCTACGTAGCCTACAACATCAATCTAGATAGGTTAAATAATAGATAAAATTTAATTTTACTTATCAATTAATTAGTCAACACCAACCCAACTAATATGTTCCCTAAAATTCACAATATCCCGCGTTCTCATGGCCCTTCTTTTATATACTTCTCTATCTACTCCACAAACACACACAAGAATTTGAACCATGAAATTTGAACCATAAAAGGCCAAAAATCACTAATAAATTATATGTTTATGAACCAAATGCAAACAAAGTAGCACCTGTTTTGAACCTGCCAAATGTTTGTAAAAGTCAATCTAGTGTTGTGGTCTTGTCCGCCACTTTGGTTTTATATTGCACATTCACACTCGTTTGTTTGATTATCAATTAATTGTAGAATTTGAATTTTACATTTGTCATAAAAAAGCAGCTTGCATAAAGAGACTTGTAATTGTTTCCGTTGATTTCGCTCAATTTGTAGTAAACCCTTCTGAACCCCAATACCCATTGAACGGTTCCGCAATTGGCGCACAAAGGTGGAGTCGGCAGTCATTAGTCTAGTGTGGGCTGTGAGAAGATTTTTTCTGTGTAATTGTGTCACGTATAAAAGCTCGATTTTGAATGACCTTGAGAAATTGTGATGCTTTCTCTAAATTAATATTGACCCGTGTCAACGGTTAACATTATTTCTTCTGGGTGGATCTTCAAAACACATTATCTCAAGATCATGGTGGTGGTGCCGGAGATGATGGTGGGGTGGTGAAACCTCATTTGCGCTAATGGGTTGTGTGACGTCCAAGCAAGCGGTGTCGGTAACGCCGGCGGCATTGGATAACTCCGGGGTGCTAACTGGAGGATCCGAATTGGGGTCTGGTCGGAGCCGATTGGGTAGCATTAGTGGGTTGGCTTTCAACTTGAAGAAGGTGAAGAAGAGGTCGCATGAGCCCCGGAGCGAGTTGGATGAATCGGGGCCGGCGAGTTCGAACGGGTGTGGGAGTGAATCAGTGAGTTTTAGGCTGGGAAACTTACATAGGTACGTCGAAGGGGAACAGGTGGCGGCTGGGTGGCCGGCTTGGCTTAGTGCGGTGGCTGGTGAAGCCATTCAGGGCTGGGTGCCAGCCAAAGCCGAGTCTTACGAGAAACTTGAAAAGGTTAGTTGATAGCATTTGTACTTATAATTATTAGCTTATTCAATAAGTAAAATTATGTATTTAATTATTGAAAATGTGACAGTTAGTACTAATTGATACTTATATAGTACTTGTGTCATATGTCTTGAGCTGTATTAAGAAAACTAATGACCAATTGTACAAGCATCCATTAATTTGATTCGTAGTGTTTCGGAGCCTACCCGAGTCGAGAAATTTTTATGCATGGGCTGGAAGAAGGCTTAGTTTGCCGAGTTCCTTAGAGAATGTTGTCTCGCGCCCCTAGACATTCTCCACATACCCACTTGTGTTTGTTTCGGGTAAAGGTACCCTTTTGTTTAAAGGTCATTCTAGCTTTGCTCTTTTATCCAATTAGAAAATTGGAAAAACAATGCTATGGCCTATGATTGTCATTTTTAGTAAATTTCTTACTAATGATATCTCATGAACTCATTTTAATTTTTCTGCTTATTTTTCAATTTGTGAGTGTTATATATATGCGATCAGAAGCAAAAAAGGATGGTAGGGAGCAATGAGGTTAATATTAACAGTTTATGCATTAAAATAAGTATTTACAGATTGGACATTCCAGTATTTTTCTGTATGATTAGAAGGATGACAAACGTGAAGCCAAAGAATCAGGGATCTCTGTGTCTGCTTATTTTGATATGCTTGTCACTAATGTTAACATTAATCATAGATGGAAATAAACGAAATTTTGGACGTGCATACTGATATTTTGTGCTAATTTGATCTTGAAGCAAGTTAACACACTTCCTTTATTGTATATTTATGTAATGAATTAGCTTATGTTTTCTGCTTGGGTTTTGCTTATATAACCAACTGCTGTTACGTAATACAATATGCAAAAAGTTTTCACGAACAATTTTCTAATGTAAACCTTTCCATATGCGCCATTTTTGCTACAAAACCTCCTCAAATTTCTCATTTTTTATGATTGGTTTGACAACTGATAAACACGTTATCTATATTTGGTTCATCTTTTTAACAGATTGGTCAGGGTACATACAGCTCTGTATTCCGAGCTCGTGACTTAGAAAGTGGGAAGATAGTTGCTTTGAAGAAGGTGCGATTTGACAATTTTGAGCCAGAAAGCGTTCGTTTCATGGCTCGAGAAATAATAATTCTTCGCCGGCTTGACCATCCAAATATTATAAAGTTAGAAGGAATAATTACCTCCAGATTATCATGCAGCATATATCTGGTGTTTGAGTACATGGAACATGACATCTCAGGGCTATTATCTTGCCCAGACATCAAGTTCAGTCAAGAACAGGTTTGGATATTTATGTGAAAGGATATACTTGTCTTTATGTGAGCACAATGGATGAGAACAAACTAATTTGATTACGAGGGTGATGTACACCTTAGATTGTTTAGAATCTTTAGATGACTCTAGAGCAGAAAAAAGACGATAACATTTTATATGGAAGCATTATAGTGTAAAATTAAAAATTTTCACAAGGAAAAAAGGAAAGGATATTTGTGTACTCTTCGAGAGTTAATGTGTGCATAACTAAGCCTCCTTTTGTGAAGAAATTATAAATGGTTTAATTTATAAATATACAGAAAAGAGGAATGGATGAGTGGATATTACTTATGGGTCCATTGGAATGTGTGGTTGGATATGAAGTTTTACCATTTATAAATGATATATATATATTTTTTCCAAATGGAGGCTAAAACATTTCACTGAAAATGATAAGAACTGTATTAGTTTTTGTCATTGCTTTTGGAGAATTAGTGAACTTTTGTTTATGTATGTAATAAGATCCGATTGGCTCATTTTACAGGTTAAATGCTACATGAAACAGTTATTGTTGGGTCTTGAGCATTGTCATTCACGGGGTGTAATGCATCGGGATATTAAAGGTGCAAATCTACTGGTAGATAATGAAGGAGTTCTGAAGTTGGCTGATTTTGGGTTAGCAAATTTCTGTAGCTACCGGCAGAAGCAACCTCTTACGAGTCGAGTAGTCACTTTATGGTATCGTCCTCCTGAGCTTTTGTTGGGCTCGACAGATTATGGAGCTTCAGTGGACCTCTGGAGTGTTGGATGTGTATTTGCTGAGCTTCTCATGGCTAGACCAATCCTTCAAGGAAGGACTGAGGTAATCACCATCCCGAATCATGTTCCAACTTTTAAATTTGCAGTGAAACACAGTGGATATGATGATGATGATAAAATTTTGCTGTAGTTTGAGCCATAAGTTTAATATTGCTAGAGAATATGATAATAATGCCTATGTGCAATAAAGCGTGGTTAGAAATTGTTTATAACCTGTTTAAATTTAGGTTCAATGCAAAAATTGTTATTGAATAAATTATAAGAAATTTTTTAAATCAAAACCAAATATTGTGAACAATGTGGATATCATTTGAAAATCAGTAGGTCATATTGAATCAAACTTTCAACTGATTTTGATACTTGGCATAAATAGATAGAAAAGAGTGTGGATAAGGGGATAGTATTTGTAGGTCCCTTCAAATATGATAAAATATGTCTTGAGCGTTTATAAACAGTATGAACATGAGCCAATCTTTTTTTTTAAAGCTTTATTTGGGGAATAATGTTTTGTTTATTGTTATTTGTTTATAAACATGATTTCTTGACTTAAAAACATTTTTGATACAGCTGATTGTGCTGCATTTCATTATCCACCCCCACCGCCTGCCCCCCAAAAAATAAAATAAAATTAAAAATTAAAAAATCCACATCTTAAGATGAATGAGATACCAATTTAAGGTTGAGCCTCTTGACTGCATCATCATAACCATGAGAAGCTTGTATTGATCTTCCAACCACTTATCGTAAGTCTTACCATTAAATTTCTTGAAAAAAATTTGGGATATACAAGGCAAGAACCATCAAATTATGGTGTGGCTTTATTTTCCAGAAAAACGGTAAATTTCCTGTTTATGTCTTGAGAAATATGAACAATTATTTACATGACAATTATTTACATGCTTTCCTTAATTGTAGATATGAGATGAAGTTGCTCTTCCCAACTAGCTCGGTGACTTGTTCGTTGAAATAATTTAGGGCTCCAATCATACTCGTTTATATGTTTGACGAAGAGCTTGAACTAGAGGATATGGTTCATACGTGTTCATGAATAAAGCAAGCAACACTAGGCTTAGTTTGGCCAATGCATGTTTGTGTACATCAAGGCATAAGATATTCTTGACTTATATTTACTTATTTCAGATGTTAAAAATAAAATATTTAGATTGATCGCACTTTACTTTTCAAAAGTATCCTTGAAAGGTATTCCTGAATTTCTATAGATAATAATTGATCAAATGAGCAATAATTTATCATTATCAAAGCTGAAGAATGACTTTCTCTGTGATTTTTGATCAAAGATTAAGTTAATTTTCAAACCTCTAAACTGGCAAGCCCGAAAATATGCTGTAGAAACTTAGCAATGAGCACCGATAAATCTGAGCTTGTCTAGATTCTGCTCATTTGCTGCTGTTGAAGTTGACTTCGGGGAAATCCTTCCAAATAAAACCATTGCATGTGATTTTAGGTTATCTTCTTCATCTAGATTCACATTAATTTCAGTTTCATCAATTGTAATAATCAGTGCCTCTAGCGGCCTTTTCAAATGTTTCTCTCACAATTATATTCAACAGACACCATCTTTGGCTAACTCGTGTCCCACGAATATGCTCATTTCTTATGGCTCCTTTTGAGTTACCATGTTTACCTTAATATTATCATCTTAATTATATAAGCACATATTCACATTTTCTACTCTAATTCTGGCATTCCTGTTGTTTACATGATTTTGTTGAATATTTTTTTCAACGTCTCCAAGAAATCTCCAAACTTCAACAGTACCGTATAGACTCAAAGCAACCAACTTCCATCCTTTTTTGAGCTTCCTTTACCTTCACAGCCTAATTCTGTAATAAGGCATATCTACTGTTCCTGAGCTTAATAGATTCTTTGACCAGAGTTCTAGTGCTATCATTTTCATTTAACAATTTCTCGACATCTGCCATCGCTCTCAAATGTGCTTGTCCTCTATTACCAAGACCTTTGAGGTTTTATTTCTAGTGAACTTGAGACTCATGAGTTCTCTAGTTTTATACTCTTTTGAATTCAACTACCTGATAAACCTTTTTTGCTCCTTCATGTCCAATAATTATGCCGTAACATCTTTCATATTTCCTTCTTGAGATTGAACATTTTATCTGATGTATAATTTGAGGACCATACAAGGAACCAATTTGTGGAACTCATGGAATATTTTAAAATCAAATTTGGAGCATCAGTGTCTTGATAAAATGTGTAGCCTGCATTACTTTGAATTTTGAAGGCTTGACAAATGACTCGATGTCTTTCCCCTTAAACAGGTTGAACAGTTGCACAAAATTTTCAAACTGTGTGGATCCCCTCCAGATGATTATTGGAAGAAATCTAAACTTCCTCATGCAACTTTGTTTAAACCCCAACATCCTTATGAGAGCTGTCTTAGGCAGACCTTCAAAGATCTACCAAAAACAGCTGTTACACTGATAGAAACTCTCCTATCTGTGGAACCATACAAGCGGGGAACTGCATCCTCTACCCTGGAATCTGAGGTATTCATAAATATTTCCATTCCTTCTCAAAGTGGTTAATGTTGCACGACTAATCTCAGATGCATAAGCATAACCAAGCTGTATTACTTCATATATATTTAACGTATTTGAGAGGTGTGTGTTCTAGCTATTTTCCTTGCTACGCTTTGCCCAAAAAAAAAATAAAATAATAATAATAAATAAATAAAAATAAGGGAGAAAAAAAGGAGTAATAAATGCAATATTCTCGTGTTTCTGTCAGTTATTTACTTCAGAAGGATCTTTAACATTCATTTTCTTCATATGCAATCTTTAGTATTTCAAGACAAAGCCTTATGCTTGTGACCCATCAAGCTTGCCGAAGTACCCACCAAGTAAAGAAATCGATATTAAATATCGAGAAGATACAAGCAGGTAGGATCCTGGCTATTATTCTATTTGGTTATTTTATTCCCTTAAATTGAATTTTACTTAACACGTTCCTGAATTTTCAGAAAGACGATTGGTGGAAGATCCCGACCTGAAACAAGGAAGCCAACCAGAAAACAGAATGGAATCAGTAAACTGGCACGAGAAGAGGTCTATACATACTAGTTTACTGTATACACGTCCATTTGGGCTTATCTGCATATTACAGAGCCTTATAAATTTTTTATGTTTATGTTTATTTTTATTTTTTTTTCGTCTCTGCAGAAATTGCCTGTTAAAACTCAAGTCAACCGTAAAACTAATGGCAATGCTGCAAATATTCTCAGTGGGGATAAAGAATTACGTCTGGACCTTCCAAAGCCATCAACAGATGGAACAGAAGAGGCGGCATCCCATGTAAAGAACACATCTCAAGGTGATGATACCTATTTGGGTCCTTTACAAGTTTCAGGATCAAGTGGTTTTGCATGGGCAAGGAGACAGATGCATGATTCATCCGTAAGATCTCGGAGTAGGTCTAGTTCTAGAAGTCTAATTTTTGAACCTTCGGAGATGTTGCATTCGAGAAATAATTTGGATTCACAAGTGGAAGAGAACAATGTTGTAAATGGAAATTGTGCCAATTCTAAAGGAAATGACTCTTGTGAAGCCTTCAAGCATTCAATGCTCAAACAGTGGAGGCAATTAGAACGTCCAGATTCCTTTGATATGTCCGACGAGTATCACTCGCAGGAACTGTCAGTTGCATTTTATAATAAAGATGAACGGGCTGCCAAGAGAATCAGTTTGGTAATTACACTGACTTTTTTCAAGTATTATCATTAGTTTTCCAGAAAACTATAACATATTCAGGTTATATAATTTCAATCGAGAAAATAAAACTGAGAAGGAAATTGAACTCGTCCAGCTTCTATCAGTTCTTAACTGTACTAATGCCAAATTTCTAGGTGCTGAAATACATCTATAACCCTTCTGCACATTTCCGTGACTGAAGTAGCTCTGTAAGTTGTTAAGAGAAAATTATTTTTTCTTTTATATTTACTTAATTGAGAGAATCATGTTGATATTATATCAGCTTCAATTTAACAGTAGTAAATGAAGGTAGAATTTTGTGAAGTCAGTTACTTGATAAATTTGTATACCTTGATTTGATCTAACAGTATCAAAAATATGAGTGATATAGTCCCCTGTTTGACAACCACTATTTAAAAACACTTTTTTTTATATACTTATTTTTAACAATACATTCATACAATAAAATATTCTCCATGTAAACTCAAAATTTTTTCTTACTTTTTAACTACTCTCCTAAAAATCACTATTGAAACCATTGTTTTTTAAGAATAACGGCCATCAAACAGAGGCATAGTAAGATTGTGTCGCGGATTTCTATATTGTATTTTTTCCTTTGGGGTTTCTTCTTTTCCTCAATCTATGAAGTAAAAGATATTAATTCTTATGCATTATTTGTTTCAACTTCTTTATTTGTTCTAAATGGGACTTGAAACAGGTTTATCAGAATCAGGAGGAGAAGGTTGAATTTTCAGGACCCTTGCTCTCTCAGTCACAAAGAATAGACGATCTCTTAGAGAAACATGAGCGTCACATTCGCCAAGCTGTTCGAAAATCATGGTTCCAAAGAGGTTGGATATTTTTCTTTAGAAAGCTAGCTATGCAATGAATTGCTCTTAGAGAAATGCTTCGCTCGATTTAACTTTGAGCTTATCCAAGCCATTTTACAAAATTCTATAAATTTCCAAAGACAACAATATCTGCTTATCCTGTATAAAATCTGAAATACACTGCCATCTGATGTGCTCTCTTGAAACACCGAGCATAATGCTAACTTGCTCAAGCCATTTGGCTAACAGGCAACGGCCTCTTTCTTCTACCACTTTCTGCATGTTATTTGTATCCCCTTTAAGCTGTGAATTTGAATATCGATATTTTACCTTGTCCTTACACTATAGCTATTGCTTTCAGTTTCCACTGACAATTTTCAGAGGAACCTATTGAGTGAAATTTTGTAGATATCCTCGAATTTACTGAACTTCATATAGTTTGTCTGATTTATAAATGCAAATATTTTATTTTATTTATTTTTATTTATTTTTTTGTTGCAGTCAAGAGAAATGAAAAGTAATTGCATGTAATACTCGACTCAAGCGATTCCTGTGATGAGATCTTGGCAACGGGAATTGAAATTAAGCCAACTCGATAGTTGACAGATTTACTGATACACAATGTTGCCTTTGATGAAAAGGATTGAATGAGGACTATGACCAACGAGGTTGAGGAGCCAAACTGATTCAGTGAGTCTGATATACAATCAAACAAGATGATCATAGGGCTCCATATTATTGCCTTTATTAGTACCCTTTGACATCTTGTTGAATCATTCTCCTAAGTTACTAATGTATAGGAAATATATGGTAGTACCACAAATCTTGGTGATCGTTTCATGCTTGGTTGTTGGTGTAATGACTCTAATTGTATACTCATCTCTAGGCTAAAGCGTAGCTTGTGAATTTATAACCAATTGGACACCTCCTCGTATAAGTCACTTTTAAAGGCGAGTTCTGTCCAATGTGGTGGTTACAATTTGTACAAGAGCCGGCACCCTTTTGGGGATGACCAACGTGTGACCTAGGGAGGGTTATTTCTTGTAGAATTCTGGTTCCATGAAGTCACTTAGTTGCGAATATAGATCGTGGTGGGTGTCGATTCTGAAAGATGGGCGGAATTTAATGATCTTAATTGTATTTCACGTCGCTCGATTAAGGGTTTGTTTGTAGTTTATTTGCAGTTGGTGGTAAGGCAAAATTAGTTTTTGAGTTGAATTATTGAATAAATTGAATTCTTGAAAATTGAAAATGAAATTAATAGACAGTAATGTGGTACGGGAACACTTTTTCTTTTTCTCGTTCTTGTATGAAAGGACTTTAGGCATTTAATATATTATCATATATAAATCAAACGAAATGGAGAAATCATTTTTTTTTTTTTTTCTTTTCAATATTGTCATTGTTACAAGTATTTATCTATTTCTTATGGCCTTTTTAAGTATTTATTTTCTGGAATTCATTTTTTAACCATTCTTGGCTACTTGTAATATTTGAAGTAACAAATAAATTCTGTTTTGGGGCTCAAATTAATAAATAATTAAAGAAATAGATTGAAAGGTTTATCTGGCCAACAACTAGTATATTGGTTTATTCTTGGAAGGCAAGAGTATCAAGCCTCGGGGCACTTCTCCACTGACAAAGGACGGGCTCTATCAAATCTGGCAGATCAGAGGTCGTGAGTTCGATTCATGAGGCTCTTGGAAGGCAAAGATTTATTCTTGGAAGGCAAGAGAAATCTTGGAAGGCAAGGATTATTCTTGGAAGGCAATGTGCAACTTGGATTGGCTTGCTTGACACTTTGGCAGATCAGTGGGGGAGGGCTTGGACCCTGGCTAGTTGGAGGCACATCCCGCGATTAACTGGACTGTATGAAGAGGGGTTGGATCACAGACCCAAGAATTAGTCAAGAATTGAACACCTTGTAAAAAAAAAAAAAGGCAATATATTTTGGTACAAGGCAGATAATGGCTTTTAGCTGAAAAGTGACAATGGATTTTAGAAAGCAACTTGAGGAACTTGACCGTTGATTGGGTCGAGCTAGGTACAAAGAAGTACGAAATAGTATACTTATGTTTTGATTTATGGAGTACGAAAAGTTCACAAAGGTAAAATTAGTCAATATTGCTATATCCTAATCGCTCGGCTCCCTCAAGAATAGGAGGCAATAATAGAGCAAATTTACCAAAGAATAATCTGTTTCGAGTGTTTTACACAACCTTGTGGCAAAAGATTAGACGTTCCCCCATCCCTAGGCAGACCCCAAATTTGTATTAATTGGGCATGAAACGAGTAGAAACTAACTAAAAGATTGAATCCCAACCTTAAGGGTTCCCCACCGCCCCGCCCCTAAAGCATCGTGAGAGAGATTAATCGTGAGATGTGTCCCAACAGGTCAGGAAACAAGAGTTGTTTGTACACTAGTGTCCACAAAGAGTTCCAATTCATGTTTCAGAAATCGAACCATCACACTGCAGCTGCCATCAAGGTTGAGTATACCTCACCCTTGTCCTTGAGCCCACGTCCATAAGATATTCTTTTCTTATTCAAATTATATTTGTTTTTCCATACCTGTGGGCCGGTCTACATGTGCATACCATATGCACCAAGCTCGCTGCCTCGACCAGAGTATCAAGCCTACTTTGACACCTCTATCTCGATGTGATGAGATTGATCCCATTCGCAACTCTACGTTACATAGAAGATTCAAAGAGACGTAATATAACACAAGTTTCGCTTTTTTTATTCTTATTGAGTTCAACGTACTGAACCAACCATATACATTTAACGGGATATAAAATATAAAGTATAGCCCATCAAGTGGATTCGCATCACTCGGATAATACAATGAATTACAAAATCTACATCCTTCGGACTTCTTACAGAAGCTGTCCATCCACATTTGCAAAGCGGACTAAGGCCGAGAAATAAAGAAAGTTAATCAACTTTCTTGAATCAAAACTATATAATCACGTTTACCAACTTTATTGACAGAATTTGTGTGTAAAATGAATGGAATTGGATGATCCTCTTCGATTTCTGAAAACAAGTTCTCCTGATCAATCTTGAATTCTGTTCTGCAACTCTTTAAAAACGTGCAACCAACGATGGTATCTAGGACGACTAGGATTGCGTATAAGTAGGCAATGAAAAAGCCCTCGAAAACCATGGACGAATTGGGAAAAACAGCACCGTTATAAGCTCTTACTACGCGGTATTGAAACAAAGATTCGATGGAAGCCATGGCTATATTGAAAGGAAGGGCTAATGACAATGCTGTTCCAGTTCGACCCCGGATCAGGAAAAAGGCCTCGAGAATCGTTATAAATCCCCCGCGCTTCTCCATTCCCGACAACACGATTGCCAAGTTGCATAAGACGTATGCATTGGCAAGAATTACCGAATAGATAATTATACCGAGCGCTGAGAGAAGTAGGAAGTGTCTCGGAGAAGAAAGGCCTAATATATCGAAAGAATTGAATGCCATGAGTAGAAGAGAGAAACAAGTAGCATTTGCAGAAAGGATGACTAATGAGTTGCAAATTTGTGTGAGATAAAGGGATTTGAAAAGTTTGTTCCAAGAAGAAAAGTGCCTATTTTCTTGATATAAAAGGGCTTTTATTATCAATGCCTTGGCAAAGAGGAGAAAAGTGAGACTAAAGGGGAGTACAAGAAGAAATGAGACAATGGTTTGAGAGAGTTTGAGATTGAGAATATTGAACAAGTCGGACGAAGGAGGGAAGCCTGCAGCGAGGAAAAGAGTTCGTAGGCGGCCATGGACTAATGCGAAAAAGGGAGACGACGGCAAGGAAGCTTGAGACACAAGAGTCGAACCTGCAAAAGGAAAAGCCAAGATTGCTGCTGTTGAAGTGAAAAACTGACAGTTTTGAAGAAAAGTGAAGATTGATCTTCTGATAATCCTGCCTGTTTTCTCCATTGGAAAAGAGGAGAATTCTTCCATATGAAATGAAGATGATCGCTCTAGTTTATATGGATCTTGGAATGGTGATTTTAATGTTTTTTTTTTTATGGTAGTTTGAAGGTGTTCTAACAATTGATGCGTTGAATAAAACGGTTTGGCCAACAACTAAAAACCAACAGCACCTAGATGTGGAGTTGTTTTCACCATTATTTTGTCTGTTTGGACATTTTATTTGTGAACTCCAAACCCCTATATTAGTTGGTTGGCTTGAAAGAGTACTTTTCCAAGATGATATCATATATTAATAACAATTTTAAAATAACGTGATTCCACTTGGTATCGCTACACATAGAATTAATGGTATTTTATGGCATTATGCTATTCTAGATCAGAAAATGAACAAGATTTTTGCTTCGTTTCCTTTCTTTACTGTTATTATTGTCCAGATTTTCTTGACAATTCTAAACGTGCTTTGAATGTACAAAAACAGAAATTACGGATTTTTTTTTAATTGTACTAAGAAGAATTTATTTATGCAATACTAATTATTTTATAGCTATCTTTGTACAGTTCATGTGTTTCACTCGATATATCAAGAAAGACATAACACGTTTTATGCATATATATGCATAAAATAAACATGTGTGTTTCACATTCTTAAATAAAATAATATTACGCACAAATTCAAAAAAAAAATTCTTATTTTTTAACCACTCATTCTCTATCAATTTATTATTTCAGAATGCATTATTCAATAAAAATGGGGCTCAAACATGCTCACATTTTTACAAGCTATTAAAATACTTTTAAGAAATTAAACTCAATTTATAATATTTATATTGTGGGCGTGTCTTGCTTGCCTTTTTATTATATTGCTTGCACATGAAAATAGGTCTTTTTAAGATGTCTTCAAATGCACTCTCGGATGCAATAACACTGTTATTTTACTTTTGAAATTTGTCCTTTGCGTGTAGGTTAAGTGCTCGGCTATTTATTTCTCGTCTTTTCTTTTCACTTTTCATTTTTAATAATTTGAGCTAAATAAGAACAAAATTTCAAAAATAATTTCTAGCTTATCGGGATATTTTCAAGATTCACATGTTTTGTAAGAATGGAAAAACAAAATTTTGGTGTCCAATTATTTCTAGCTATGGATTTTTTTTTATAAATTGGGTGAAAAAGAAGAATAATGCTACTCATATTAAAAACTATCGACAGTCGCGCTATGTGGCATATATATGATTGTTTTTTATTTGATACTTTAATATAATAGTTTTTTATTACCTTATGCATCAAATAACAAATTCTCATATGTATGCCATATAGAATAATTATCGACAGTTTTCACTAAGAATTGTATTATTTAAAAAAAAATCCGTCCATCTATTGCATGAAGTTCAGCAATCCACTTGAAATTGAAAATTATATCTTTAATTACTAAAAATTTCCTTTTCTTATATCTAATGTATTCTTATAAAAAAAATAAAAAATACAAAGATGCTTCTTTTTTTCGAAGTAATTCTTAGACTTTGCACACTTATCATATCTTTATTAAGGATATTAATTTCCATCATTCATATACGCTAATTTATTTTTGGATTATACTACTCGTACATAAAAGTGATACAAAAGGATTATATAAAATGAGTGAATGGAAAATATTGGATAAAAAAATTGACTGTATTTTAAACTGACAAATGATGAAACGATATGTGGCATTACGTAACTTATTATATAAAGTTTGATGTACATGTAGCAAAATTTTTTATTTTTTATTCTATAATTAATTATAACTCCAAAAAGTCACTTAAACTTAGGAGGAATGTCAATTATAAGTTGAAAGTCTTAGTCTCAAAAGAGAATATTTTGAATAATGAATGCAAAGCATCAAATGACTATCATCAGACATCATGTCATTACAAGTATTAAATCGTTATTGTTGATGATGAGAAGTCGACATGATGAGGTTGGTGCTCTCTGCCCAAAGCTGAGGTGGTATCTCTTTTTCTATCTTCTTTTTTAGATTTGAAGGAAGCCAGGTTGGAAGATATAAATGAAATAAAACGACAATATTTTGGGTAATGGTTTATTATTATTATTATTAATTGTATATTTGTATTCGCTTATGATAACGTGTAACGTTTTTTTAGTAAGACATTTGTAAAAAGTATTTCAAATACGCGATGCTATGTAATTGAAATTTTTCTGTTTATTATTCTTAGTATGTGAGCGGGAATAGAAGTATTCATATTGAAATTCTGAGTAAGTTGATAAATCTGTTCAAAGGTTTCTTGATTCAAGAACGGGAAGAGCAAAGGACATCGAAAGAATTGGCCTACTGCTTGAATTATTTGCTTATAATTACATTATATAATTCAAAAAATATGATAACAAAATGTGCAGTTGTCAATAATCATTAATAAATATACAAACTAATTTTAATATTGGAAAATAATCTTAGAAAAAACCCAAACAACAATTGGAGCATTGTTCTCTTTGGATGATTATATAGGACAAATAATTAAACTTTTATCAACCGGCAACGCATGTGACATATCTCATATGGAATATTAACTTGGATAAATCTATCCAATTAATAAAGGCATGTAAAAAATAATTGTTCAAAAATATGGTGTTACGAAAAGATATTATTGAGAGAGTTCAAACGCCTTGCAAAGTGACTCTCATTCGTATTTACATTTTTCTATGTAATTAATTTATGTGACTTTACTTTATAATATTTTTCAATTAGGAGGTGGAAATCATGTTTCAGATCGAAAAATACAATCTTAACCATGACTGAGGTTTCCAATCTTGTTGAAAAATGAAAAAATGAAAATAATTGGTGCAATTATAAAGTAAGAGTATTGAAAATTTGAAAGTTATAAGAATGTTCCAATACGTAGAATGTTTCTTTTAAGGAGTAAAATTTTATTTGCAAGAATTACATTTTTATTTAGTGTCAAATAAGTAATCGTACTTTAGTTTTGTTCAACTGCGTAACTAAATTTTAATTTGAGTTCAATCAAATAACTCCGTCCAATTTCGTCACTTCAAGTGACCAAAAATTATTGATCTTCATTTGTTTAACTAAAGTTTTATTTATTTTACATTAGCAACTAACGGTTACGTGTGATTGCAATCATTTATTGACTGTTACATTATCAATGTATATTAGTCAATTTGAACGAAGTTATCTTAATTAAAATCATATCAACGTGTGGTTACATAATTGAAATCAAATTATTTGAAGTTACTCGATTGAAATTAAATTAAAATGTAGCAATTCATTAAATAAAATTGAAATACAATTATCTAATTGCCAAAAATTTATATTCATGAAAATTGTCAATTAAATGTGTTTAATTGGCTTAGTGTTGAACATAGAAAATGTTGTATTTTTTCATAAAGTTGAGTTTTGGGAGGTGTGAATTGCCCAGAAAATAAAAACTTAATCTTCCATAAAGAAAATATTTTCCTATTTTTGAGAAAAACATGGTCACGCGACCAACTCTTGAAAAACATTTTTCATGGAAAAAAATGTCAATCAAACTCTCTGAAACTACGAACTTAGATGAAAAAAAGATATATTCATTATAAATAAAGTTAATCAAATACACCCTTGCATGCAAAGAAAATAAGTTCCAAGCCATGAAAATTGTCAATTAAATGTATTTGATTGATTTAATTTTCAATCTTAAAAATATTGTACTTTTTCATAAAATTGAACTTTTAGGAAGTATAAATTGTTTAGAAAATAAAAACATATTTTTCATAAAGAAAATATTTTTCTTGTATTTGAAGAAAATATGGTCACGTGACCAATTTTTAAAAATATTATTCATGAAAACATACCGATCTAACATCCCAAAAGTAGAAACTTGAACGAAAAAGAACATTTTCAAAAAAAATAAAAATTTCAATCATCTAAAAGTATTGTTATCATTAATGAAATATGAATTCCACTAAACGCACACTAGTGTGTGTACAAATGGACTCTATAAGCATATAGAGTGTATACCAGATAACGATATTTAACAAGCCCAATATCTATTAAAGATCAAGATTAGTCTATATTAAAGATTGGGCTTACATTGCTTCTAGAGTTTCTCATTTCAGGCCCATCAGCCTAAAACAATATTAACACTATACATGGATTATTTTCAACTAAGCATGTTAAAAAAATTTAAAATGATTATTGAAGTACCTTTCACCCCTGTTTGGTACTTATTTTAATGAGTTTTTTTTTGGACCGATCTCATTTTACTACGGTGTCCCCCTTATAACATAGGACAATCAGTCAAATATACGTCAGAACAGATACAATTTGCATTTTACTGTTGAGCCTAATCCACCTATTTTGCCCTCAAATTCTAATAGAAAATGTAGCACTTGCCGGTCACCTACTGCAAATGGATGGGTATTAATGGGAACTACAAAAAATGGTAAATGTCACTTCGATAATTCACATCATGCAGAAGGAGTTATTGCCAGAAACAATTGTATGTTTTCTTGCCTGGGGGCTGGGGCCCACAAAACGCTTGAAAAGAGTGAAAAAAAACTGGATGAGAATGGGGGCCAAACACAAGTGAACATTGAAGTAACTTTTAAAAAAAAAAAAAGGTTGAACCCCAATCTTGCGAGCCTCCACCATTTCGCTCTTGGAGCATCGTGAGGAAGATAAATCACAGGATATGTCCCAACAGGCCAAAAAACAAGAACTTGTCTGTACACTGGTGCCCACAAAGAGTCCAATTCCATATTTCAGGAATCAAACCCTCACTTTGCGACTGCCAGCAAGGCTGAGACTAACTTTTTATTTTCTTTACGGTAGTGATCGCTCAAGTTATAACAGTGACACTAATGGTCATTTGGCTGGAAACACAATCTGTCCATGTAAAAAAAAAAAATTCGTGTAACTATCAGAAAAATATATCCTCAAGTTTATAAACAAGTGACTGTTGGTGTAATTATTAAAAAATTGTTTCGTTCAAGTTTCTAACTATTACAATCTATTTCTCATGTAAATTAACTTACTCAAATACCATTTCATCGTTTTTTACACGCGAATGTGATGGCTAAAGCTCTTCCGTCGGTATCCCAAATCAAATAAGGGAGTCGAGTCTCCTTGAATGGATATTGTTACATAGCTTGGTTTGAGCCAAACAAATTTTAATTAGAATGTTGCTCTTTAAGATGACAATATTTGCGCCTTTTTCACCTCATTTTTAGAAAAAAAGTGACCGTTGAAAAGCCTTGTCTCCATTTATTAGACAATTTTGGCTAAGACTTGTACTAATTTATGGCATTTGAAAATAAATTTCCATAATTGCCCATGTAAACAACAAGAGGGTGAAATCGAAAAATGAATAATGCTATATGTATTGTGTACATTCTCCCTTATTACTTGGATGACATTTTTTTCTATATGGAGGAACAATGTAATGATGTGATGGATGAGTTTAAAATCAAAAGTATAGATATCGCTGTGTAAAAGAGTGTAAATAAGAGTGTACGTGTAACATGATTGTTGAAAAATTGACAGTAATATTATACACAAATATGACACTTGTCAGAATTGGTGTCCCACTTGATGTGATACCATAATGCATTTTGGGATGATCCGAAACACAGGCTTACAAGGTCTGCGGTGAACTACTCTTTGAATTTCATTTGAGTTCTACGAAGTTCGAATATTATAGCAAGATATTAGCGCCTCAACTTTATCATTTCCATGCTTATTTTTTAATTTAATTTTATTATTTTGCTATCTAAATATAATTTTGCCCGACTAATAAGTTTGAGGACCAACATTTCTAAGAAGAAATGTTACCAAGGGAAGTTACAATCATAAATACTATGATTACCTAATATTTTCTACAACTAGACGATTTTCAAATTTTTAGAATATAGACAACTAAGATTTAAAACGTCAATAGAAAAGACTTGCCTTTTGACATCTAAGCTCACATTAGGCGATCAAAAGAAGAGTTGGCCGCATTTTTCTAAGCCTTGCCCATATGTTGGGTGTTTTGAAAAATGACCATCGACTAGGTGCGTCTAGACACACTTTTTCCCTCCTTTTATAATACTCATAATAACTAGCTAGTCACATTTATTATTGTACTCACTTCCTTTCCACTCTCTACACTGATAGAACCTCCAAAACTTATATATTTTGATAACATTACGACTCTAATCTTCGATCCACTAAACTAAACAATCGATAAGAGTTACGTAAGCATGAATCTCAGCAATATCAACGAAAACAGACAATCATAATAGAATTAATCTGCAAATACAAATTTTTTTTAACAGAATTGGTACAGAAAAACAATTGTCTTCCTGTGATTTGCTGTTACAAAAAACTATTTTTGACAATAGTCAATTACAAGAAAATAATTGTCTTTCTGTATCAATTTTGTAGAAAAAAACCTATACTTATAACATTACTCATCATAATATATGTCATTTTCATGTTTGAATTTCCGTCTCGGTTTAAGCGGCTAACTTCTTTCTCGGATTTGCACATTTTGTGATGTAAAAAGCTGAAAAAAAAAATAATAATAATAATAATTAATTAATTAATTAATAATTAATAACCACCATAGCAACTAACGACTTTTTTGTGGAAATATAGGTGATTACAGTCAGCACAACGTGACAAAATAAGTAGGAGAAATACAATTTTTTGTTTTCGTCTATATCCGTTACATGTTGCTGAGTCAGCCCTCAACCAGAGAACTCCCAAATTTCCAATCACTTTCTTTCGCCTTTAATTATCTTATATAGCGATATATAAATTGTTATATTGCGTATATAAATTTTCCTCTTTTGTTTTTCATCAATCAATTGTTTGTTTATTTGTCTCTTCTCTCTATTCCCTTGAAGAATTACATTGCGTAGTTAATAGAGTGGTTGAATGTAATCACGCTCCATCCTCAGGTGATTTTGCTGTTTAAAAATTCAATTTTGATTATTTTTATTACTGTTTGATTGATTGTGTTTTGCAGTGAGTGATTTTTCGATGGATATGTGCATAGATTAGGTTGAGAAATTGGGTTCTGATTGACGTTTTGATTCTGCTAATTGATATTTTTTGTATACCTAAAGAATGGTGATTTAATTGCCTTTGAAAATACAAGGGATTTAATTTTCGTTAAGTAGCTGATCATAATGGCCAGGTGCTTCTTTGCAATTGTAGAGAGTAATCATACACAGTTAGGGAATTTTGTTAAAAAGTTGACGGCTTTCTTTATCATTGAATTGATATAAGACTTCAGTTTTGGTTTTTCCCTGTTTGCTTTTATCTTACAATTTTTTTGTAACGCGTAGTTGAAATAATATCTAGGTTTAAAGTATGTGCTTGTAAACATATGCTGTTATGAAAGAGGTGTTTATAGCTGATGAAAACCAGAGAAACAGTAGATGAAGTCATGTAACTATGTCCTTTTTATAATAATAAAAGAGAGTATAACTTAGAATCTTTAATTATAACACATTTCAATGAAATGGACTCCAGTAGCTTTCATTGCTGTCTATAGGAGTTTTTTCAGTATAGAGTGAGACTGATTATTATACTGCAGGAAATGGATAACAGAGGTAATACTGCCGAATCACTTTTAAGGAATTACAGACTTGGAAAGACACTTGGGCATGGTTCATTTGGAAAAGTTAAAATTGCTGAGCATGTTCAGACTAGATATAAAGTGGCTATCAAAATACTCAACCGTCGTAAAATGAAGAGCCCTGATATGGAGGAAAAAGGTATGACTCTTGGATGAAGATACTATGTGTGACAAATGTTATCTCTACTTAATTAGTGTATTAGTGTTAGATGTTTTCTGGAAGGCTTTATTGTTTATTAAAAAAATGATTTTGTTGATTTTTTCTACTTTCTTCTCAGTGTTCACTTTATGTCACTTTTTCTTTGAGAGTAAAAATTAAAAAATATGTTGCAGCTGTCTAAGTGCCATTCTGTTATGCAGTGAGAAGAGAAATTAAAATATGTAGATTATTTGTGCATCCGCATGTGATACGGCTTTATGAGGTTATAGAGACACCAACAGACATATATGTTGTCATGGAATATGTAAAGCATGGAGAGCTCTTCGATTATATCGTCGAAAAGGGTAGGTTACAAGAGGATGAAGCTCGACACTTTTTTCAGCAGGTAGAATTCCCTACCATTTGTCCGTTTTAGTGCTTGTATGATTAGTGTTGGCATCCAGACCCGACAAATTGAAGAGATGAATTTTGTTGCTGTCAAGTTAATCTTCTTTATGTCTTTTCCTTTGGAAACAGATTATTTCAGGAGTGGAGTATTGCCATAGGAACATGGTGGTTCATCGTGACCTCAAGCCTGAGAACCTGCTCCTGGATTCTAGAGGCAATGTGAAGCTAGCTGATTTTGGATTGAGCAACATTATGAGGGATGGACATTTTCTGAAAACAAGTTGTGGGAGTCCAAATTATGCTGCTCCTGAGGTTTTAAATTTAAGAGATTAATATGACTGTATTAGCTGAAAGAGATTATTATGACTATTATCTTTTGAACATGAGCAATAATAGCTTGGCCTATGAGGTTACGCTTTGGAAGTTATGTTGCATAAACGAAACTTGATTGCAGGTGGTTTCTGGAAAACTTTATGCTGGCCCTGAGGTAGATATTTGGAGCTGTGGTGTTATCTTGTACGCGCTTCTTTGTGGCACTCTTCCTTTTGATGATGAAAACATTCCCAACCTCTTTAAAAAAATAAAGGTACACACGCTAATCTATTTCTGTACTTGCATAAATATGCTAGTTTATGAACTGAGATGATCATTATTTTCTACATTTTTATTTGAAAATTTAGAGTGGAATGTATACTCTTCCAAGTCATTTGTCACATGGAGCTCGGGATTTGATTCCAAGAATGCTGGTAGTAGACCCTATGAAGCGGATAACTATTCCTGAGATTCGTCAGCACCATTGGTTCAAAGATCATCTTCCTCGCTATTTAGCTGTTCATCCACCTGATGCAAGGGAACACTTAAAAAAGGTACCTGCACTGTCATTTATAAGTTGGCCATGTAAACTTACTTTCTGGTGGAATGACAGTTTTCTTGATGATAATTAACATTATAAATTGATTACCTTATCTTTGTTCCACAACTCTTTTACCTGATCTATGTGACAGTTACAAGAATGGCATGGAAGTTAACTATACCCAATAACATTTTCTTTTGAGAACTTTGGAATGCGATCTTAGAGTGTCTTACTTCTCTCTCCCTCCTGTTTAATTTTCGTTCAATCAATGGTTAAATGAGATTACGGTAAAATAAGGATTCGTTTAGTGCCCCTAGTTTCTTTCATATTCCTTCAAGGGCCAATTTTAAATGCCTTTGTTTTGTTTTGGTTTTTTTTTTTTTTTTTTTTTTTTTTTTTAACCGGTAATTTTTTTATATGCCTTTGTTCAAAGCATGGAAAGAGGACTGTGGTTGTTTTTACACCTATATTTAGCTATCAACAGGTCGTTTGGCTTTGGCCTTTAACTCATCTATTAATAGAAAGAATTCATACAAATGAGGGGCATATAACCTTATCTCCAGATTTTCGAGGAGAAAGGAATTTATGGAAGTTTTCAATTTGGGAAAAAAAGTACTACCACTCCCATTACAAGGTCCTATAAGAGAATAATATTCTAAGCATTCAACCATTATAGTTTTATTTAGTGTCTGCATTTTTTTATAACTGCTTCTACTTGTTTATTAATTTAGAAATGACGTATGTGGAGGGGGATGCTGAGCCTTCCTCCTGAACTTTTGAAACTTAAACAAGGGTATTCTCCCCTTGCACATTTAATTCTTATTTAGTGTCGGCATTGATGGTTTTATACATGACTACTATCATAGTTGGATGCCAATAACAAGGTACATATATCTGTCATGGTGTTATGATATTAATAGATGCTTTGTAACTACAATTTACCCAAATTTGATTTTGCAAAACTCTTGTTTCTCGCTGCAGTTTGCTTTGTTTCCAATGCTAACATAACCTCGAACCAATATGCTTACTTTGCAGCTTGACGAGGAGATCATTCAAGAAGTACTGAGGATGGGATTTGATAAAAACATGCTGATTGAGTCTCTTCAGAATAGACTACAAAATGATGTATACAGATTATATAAATTCACTGTCCACAATTTTATTAATGTGCCACTTGAATAAGCAATTATCGTCTTATGTTGCAGGCTACTGTTGCATACTACTTGTTACTTGACAACCGGTCCCCTGTTTTCACTGGCTATCTAGGAGGTGAATTTCAAGAGTCCATGGTAATCATTTCTCTGTCTTTTTTCTTTTTATTTTTTTTATTTTTTTATAAATTCATATAGATGATAAGAGTTTTTAGGCTCCTTATCCATCTTAAATGTTGGGTTTGGATTCCCCCCCCCCCCCCCCCCCCCCCCCCCCCCC
>NC_036254.1:26258952-26276452 GCF_002742605.1 Olea europaea var. sylvestris
CCCCCCATACTAGTATATTGAATAGCAAGTGTGCATAAAGGAGGGGAACCTTACCTCCAGATTATGTGGGGGATTTGGAGATGTTGATGGATGTATACCTATCTAAGCACAATATAGGAGGAACAGAATTATTTTACAACAAATATATTGTTCACTTACCTCCTAATACAAGGTAGCTCTAATCTGTCAAGTTTCAGAATTCCAACAATGGGGCCCTGTAATTGTTCTTCTAGGATTTTGGGGATGTCCATGGTATTCCTATTCCCTGATTTTGTATAATAATAGTTTAAATTTATGTTTTAACTGGTATATTTATTGTACTTAGTGTCAAAGGCCATTACATTTACGAGACCGCTACACAACCAACACTTTTTGTCACTGTTTATAATGATTTTCCTGGTAATACAAGCTCTCGTAGTTCCAAATCTTTGATCTTCTGCTGCTACCTTCGGTTTGAAATTATGCTAGATCTTGACACTGCTGCCTCTAGATGCTTCTCTGTTGCTTTTATGTATTAAACATTTAATAAACTTCAACAGTTGCTGTATACTTTTTGAATAAGAGGGCTACATTTAGTTCTGCAGTCCAAAATCTTTTCACCTTATTTCTATGTTGCTTTGTGTTTCTAGTTTCTACTTAAGATGGTTCTGCTTTTGTGATAGCCTAACAAGCGAACAGATTATTAATTTTGATACTAATGTGTCAAGGAGTTTCCATTTTGCAATGGAAGATACACTGGCAAATAACAAAATTTGAAAATGGAAAAGAAGAATCACTTGATTTCATATACTTCGCCTTTTATTTCCTTTGAAAAAAATATTGACTAGTAACTGAACTGTTTGTTAGCTGGAAAAATATTTCCAGTATTTATGCCATGCTCCATTTAATGTCCAATGTTATACATTTATATTAAGACACCAATATGCTATGGTATTCAAACTTATATTTTTCTTCCAATTTAAGCAAGAGTTCATTGCAGGATTAAACTTAAACAAGATAGGACAGTTTTTCTTACAACAATACTGAAGCGAGAATTCCCTCTCATCAGTGACTAAATTTTCCAGGATCCTTTATCTTGTAATCCAGTTTATGTCTATTCATGCTCTAATGCACTAGTTTATGGTCTTTCTTATTAAGTTGAAGCAACTTTTGGCTTCATTCTGTTTTTGCTTTTTAAGCATATGGAAGACAATTTCCCCTTTTTCCTCGTGCATCACACTAATGGTCTCTCTGCCTTGAAAGCTTGCTGGTTTTTCCTTATTTTGCTTTGTAACTTCTGAAAATCTATGGTCTTACCTGGGAATGCGTTTGTCTGTCTTCAGGAGGCTTCTCCCACAGGAATTTATCCACACCTAGATACGCCTGGCCTTCCTCATGATAGGAATTTGAGCCCTCAGTTTCCAAGACAGAAGCAGTGGCTTGTTGGACTTCAGGTTCATTTCGTAGTTTTCACTTTTCTTTTTCTGTTTAGATTGAGTAGTAAATAGAAGCTTATGCATTGTTAGGGGGATCCCAATTTTGACACTCATTCTTAACACTTTCAATGGGGAAATGTGCTAAATATTCATGATATGAATTTTGGGAAAAAACGATTGCGTGCAATTTTCCAATCCATACGTAGTAAGATATTATGAGTTTCATCATCATAACATATTTGTTTCTTTGTCAGTCTCCTGCACATCCGCGAGAGATAATGACACGGGTTCTTAAAGTTATGCAAGAACTCAGTGTTAGGTGGAAAAAGATTGGGCACTATAACATGAAGTGCCTCTGGATTCATGGTTTTCAGTACCCCGAGAGTATGACCAATAATTATACAAATGCCAACCATTACCCGGATATTGTGATTCCCACCAATTCCGACGTTTTACAGACTCAGGCTGTGGTGAAGTTTGAAATTCAGGTATTATTTGTAATCTCTCTCTGTTTCTCTTTTTATTCTCAAACATTGTATTTTTCTTTTAGCACATTTAGTTATATTGACCTAAGATGGTAAAATTAAGAGACAAAAAAGAAGAGTTTGAACTTTGAAATCTGCTTTTCTCATTCATTCTTTCAATTTTCAGCATGCTCCCCTTATTTTTTTCCTTCCTGATCTTGCATAATATTACGAGTGAGAAATTGAGTATTTAAGCTCATAAGCCATGCATATCACAAAGACAATGATGTATGCTGATTTTTAGTTCGCAAGGGATCATTCTAAAAAGCTGTTTATTTTCGCGTGGACAACCAGACATAAAAGCACACGCGCACAATGGTTCCCATCTCTCTCCAAAATGAACTCTCACTGCATCATTTTTATCAGTTTGTTAATCTTTTACTCGTTACAGTTAGGGCTGGATCCAACCCAACCCAACCCAACCCAAATTGACCGGTTTGAGTTGGGTTTAGTCTCGAGTTATGAATTAAAACCCAACCCAACCCATGCTGATGAATTAAAAAATTTAATACAAAAATAAAAAACCTAAATCGATATAATAAGGGAGACGAGAAGGATTTAGAATGTAAAAATGTGTTCCTTTTTTTAACATAGGCTGATTTGTATGAATACTATGTACAAATGAAAATAATTTGATAATAAACTAAAAATAATAATGAATGAATAAATCCCAAAAAAATTATAAAAAGAAAATTCTCCATAGTTCAAAACTTATTTATAAATTAATTTTTTAGTAAGAATTCATTTTATAGGTTAAAACCTATAGAGACTTTCAAGTGGTTTTAAACTTTAAAAATTGTTTAAATTCAAAAAAACAAAATAAAAATTGAATTCAATTTGAGTTGGGCCCAAGCCCAAGCCCAAACCAACCAACCCCAACCCATTGAGTTGGGTTTAAACTAATAATTGGGTTGGATTGGTTTGATTTTAGATCAACCCGATCATGTTGGGTTGGGTTGGGTTGGGTTGGATAAAAAACAAAACCAACCCATGCCCAGCTCCACCTATACTTTTCCCAAAACACCAATTGTGAACTTGCTCATTAATGTCCACAATCTCTCTGCTTTTTGTCATACAGCAGCTCATATATGTTAGAAATGGTGTTCTTTAAAATTTTTATAGCTTACTTCTTTTTCTAATACTATGTGAATTTACAACAGCTGTACAAAACCAGTGACGAGAAGTACCTGCTCGATTTGCAGAGACTTAGTGGCCCACAGTTCCTCTTCCTGGATTTCTGTGCCATATTTATGATGCAGCTCGAGGTTTCTTAGTCATTGTATAGCAAAAACATGTTTGAATCAGCTTGTACATATAATTTCCCAACTGTATCTTGCAATCATGTTATCAACTTCTTGTTGTTTTTGCTTTCTTTAAAGCCCAAACCAAAGTCTGTATGTATGGAAGTTCTGAATTTTTCTCTAATCTTTTCTAACTTAAAAATGAAACTGTTTGCTTATTTGAATTGTTGTGGTTATTCTTGCATTAATCCTCTGTATGAGATGTTCTTCAAGATCCATGAAAATGGAAAGTTATAATTTTGATGATTTATTCATGCATATGTACATATTTCACTCCGAGGACTGGTAAAAATAGCTGTATGGCATATCAATTTGCTAAAACATAAGTTGTACTTACGGACACTTTATTCATCTTTTGACAAAATTTAGTAATATTCAGTTGACATGTTTAATATGTTCAGCTTTGTTTAATTCAGCGGAGTAAACATGTCCAAGTGTTTCATTACATTTCATATACTTTAAGAATAGTGAATTCTTTGTATTGAATACCTATGTATTTATCTTATAAAATGATAATAAATTAATTACTTTTCTTGATTCCGTTTAATTCCACACTAATTCCGTATGAGGTTTCGAACAACTAAATCTTTAGTGGGAACATGCTATATTAGTTTTGATTGACTACTTTCTCGAGAAACGAGGAGAAAATCATATATATTTGTGCTCAACTCTTTTGGATCATAATTTTTTTCTCATATCAAGTGTGAAGAACTAAGAGTATAATATAACAAGACTAGGCAATTGTTTATTAGGAAAGTGTTGACCTTCTCACAAAGGGGGTCACATTGACCAAACCCAAGTGATTGTTTACTAAGAATACTAGTCTTCACAAAATCGTAAAATTATTTATGTGGGTTGACACCTGTCCAATGTCAAAAGGTTAAGAAAGTTGATGACATCAAGATCAAAGTCCCAATGAATGATGATCGTACCTAACATGTTATTTCGTATCAACTAAGTTGTCAATATATTTTGTTCAGTTCAATACAAATTTCTATTAATGATATGATATTATAAAATGTAGAGGTTGTAAAGGGTAATTCTATGAACCATCTAACATAATTTCCTAGTGAGAGTGGACATAAGAAGAAAAAAAAAAAATTAAATTAAAAATTGAGCAATTCTTGTATAATTGGTTAGCATAAGACATTACAATTCAATTAGTAGATACAGCTTCAAGTTGTTAATCAAAATCCTTGGCGGGTTCCTACTTTCTGAAAAATATTGTTCATCTAAGACAGACAAGTAGCAGTCTTTCTTCCGATGAATTTGAGGTTGGCGATTTTAATATTGTTCATGTACTGAAAATCGAATACTAAATCTTAGCAAGTATTTAGTCAGCTCATTCCTCCTGTAACGTGCACACGCTTCGATTGATATTACTGTCATTGTAATCCATGGCTGCTTCTACTAATAATAATAATAATAATAACACCGTCCATGATCAAATGCCTCATATAAAGGCATAACTTCAAATTATTTCTCCATAAGACAAAATAAAATGAAAAGTCAGATATTATTCTGCATAAAACAATCTAAATACAACTCGAAATTCTCAGAAAAAAATTGAAATTGATTGAAAAGCTTAAGTGCATGCTCGATACACAATTACTGAATTAATATATTTTTCTTCCTTAAAGCGAGTTCTATCCAATCCTCTCGACTAAACACGCCATAAACAAATACATAAACATGAAAATGGTGTCAATAAACTTGTACAAATGCCAGTTCTCTTCTCCGGGCAAAATCTTCATCTTCCTTGAAATTTTTCTGCAAAAATAGGAGATCCCACAGCCAATCCAGAGTCATCACTGCTATCAACTATTAGCTGTTTTTCTGAGTCCTTTCTACAGAGCTGGTCCATATTAGCAACTTTTGCTTCTGTATTATCAGCAGGATCAAAATTTGTAGGGGACGTTCCCTGAAGTTGTAGGGCATACTCTAAATTCCATAGTACGTCTCCCATGGAAGGCCGGTCGACCCCGTATTCTGCCAAGCATTTTTCTGCAGCCTCCACATATTTCCTCAATGATTCTGGTGTTATGGTTCCAACAATATTGGGATCAATAATCGATTCGAGCAGGCCTTTTCTGTGCTGTTTCATAGCCCATTCAGCTAAATTTACCTGTTCTCTTGGAAGGGCAGGATCAAGAGCTGGCCGTGCACATAAAACCTCAAAAAGAACTACCCCAAATGAGTAAACATCAGATTTTTCTGTCAGTTGTTGTCTTCTGAAGTACTCGGGATCAAGATATCCGAAACTGCCCTTAACAGCTGTGCTAACATGCGTTTGATCTAAAGAAGCCGGTCCAGCTTTAGACAAACCGAAATCAGAAACTTTGGCTCCAAAGTTTTCATCCAAGAGAATGTTGGTGGTTTTCACGTCACGATGAATTATCCCTTGTGCAGAACCGGTGTGCAGGTAGTGCAGCCCACGTGCTGCACCAATGCAAATCTCGAGTCTTTGCCTCCACGATAAATGAGGCAAGCTTGAACCGTAAAGGTGATCGCGTAGTGGACCATATGCCATATACTCATAGACGAGGATCATTTCTGATTGCTCGTCGCAGTATCCAATGAGTGAAACGAGGTGGCGATGCCTGAGCTTGGAAAGCATTTGGATTTCCGTTTGGAATTCATTGATGCCTTGAGATGATGATGGATTACCTCGTTTTATGGCAAGCTTCGTCCCATCCTCCGACTCGCCAAGATAGACCTTTCCAAAACCACCCACCCCAATGACTGCTTGTTCATCGAAAGATTTTGTTGCTTCGTGTAGTTCATTGAGAGTGAAGAACTGGCCAAGATTGAGCCCTGAAGATACAAAACTCGGAAAAGTAGTACTCCTGCTGCTCTTGCTCTTGCTGGATAAGAAACTACAATGGCTGGCATTAAGTGGAAGAAGCCATGATGAGAAGGTTTTCTGTTTCTCATAACCTTTAGGACTCCTCAGTCGTCGCAAAACGCCTAATAACAGCAACGCTATCGCTGTTACCCCTAATGCTATAACAAAACCAACAGCAATTTTCATTTTAAGAGTAGGCCTAGAGTGTCGACCCCTGTAAGTACCGTCAGAAGAGAAGAGTCCATCCAAACTCCCTGCTGAGTTGCTCATCTTCATCACCTCGACACCATTTAAGATTGCATTCGGGAAACTAGACCGAGAAGTTGAGCTGGGGCCCACCTGAATGATGACAGAACCATTGGAAATTGCTGAGGCATTGATTACAAAATCTTTGTAATAAGGAATGCCTAGACCTGAAGTGAGTGTAGAGAGATCAAGACTTGAAACTCCAAGCATTCCATTGACATAGACATTGAAGTAAAGCTCATTAAGGACCTTGCTCACAATATCACAAAAATGCAATCTTATCAAATAAGAGAAGGTGGGATCCACATTCATCTCCCACGTGAGGTTGAAATTTGGATTCGAAACACCTGACTCTGCCATTTGATCAGCCGTTGCGTACACCCAGTGTGGGGCCGTCAAAGGGGTGGCGCCACCGTCTGGATATTTTATTATATCTGGTGGAACTGAGACATTTTTAGCCCCATGTGGGAAAATCATAAATTGACCATCAGGAAGCCATGTCCTCCACAGTGTGTCATTTTTAGGAGTAATGATTGGCCCTCCGACATTAAGCCTATAAGAAACTTCAAATGCATGATCATCTAAGCCATTGAAGTCCCCCACAGGAAAAACCGCAGATGCCGAATCAGTAACAAGATCATCAGGTGCTGAGACGAGCTCAATCGCATTAATGAACGCGAAAGAATTCTTCATTGGCGAAAACTTGAGGGTGAATTTATCTGATGTAATGTTGATTAGGTACTCTTTGAATACGCTTTTAGTACTATCCTTCACAGAAAAACCATGCAAAAGAACAATATTGTCTGTGGTGACAGTAAATGTAGCAGAAGTTAAACTGTAGGTGGAGTGAGGGAGAGGATAGAAATACAGTCTTAGCCAATGCCGGCCAGGGCGAAAGACGAGAAATCTGTACATTGATTCATGATTAAAAATCCTCGCCGTGAGATACAAAAGAAAGGACGAGGAAGAAGAAGAGGACGACGAGGAAGAAGGGGAGACATTTTTCGGTAACGAGGTAATAGAAGTAAGAATATTTTCGTCTGTGGAGAGGTAAGAAGCAGATTGAGGGTCAGACTTGAAGGTTCGACCATCATCGAGCAACGTACTGTCTGGTGCACCACAATTGATCAGATAATTATCAGCAGGCGTATAAGAAGAAGACTTAATGCCTAGTGCTACATCAAAACACAGAGAAGCAAGAATGAGAGAACAGAGACCTATAAAGGGAATAGAATCGAGTTTTCGCCACCCCCAACGTGCTTCTCCTCCCATGGTATCAGTGTTAGGCCGGTCGTGATGGAGGGGGAGGAGACAGTTTTGGTGAAATAGGCATGGAAGAAAACAGAATGCAAATGTCTAAAATGGTATAGAAGAAGAGAGTGTTTACCAAACACTATTGAACGATAGTTGTGGGCTGCATGATTGGGAAGAACGTGCAATCTTGTATATGTAAGAAGAGTTCTTGATTCTGACTTTTTATGCTAAAGAACATTAGGCAGCCAAAAGCCGGTTATGAGATGTTTAAAAAATGCTAAACTTGACCAGTACTGTATGCTAAACTTGACCAGTACTGTGTACTAAACACGAATTTCTTTTATTTATGTATTGAAGGTAACTACCAACTGTTTAGAGAAGCTGAAAGCTCAAAGCGTGTATCCAGCTGGGAAATGGCTTGAAATGACCTTCGAGGATTTAGTGTCATCTCATTTGAAAAAGATGTTTTAAGGGTCGTAGGACCTGTTATTATATGATAGTTGAGGGAATGGTGGCGGATTCAACGCCGGGAATGAGAATGATTTCCTCATCTATAAATTATTTATATTAGGGTCAGCTAGAATCGGGGACAAGGTCAAATACTATCGACACTACACTTTACTTCAGACATACGAGGCCTCGACCTCCATACGCAAAGAGATTTCCAAGAGCATGGACATCCCGACCTAGTAACAAATACAACAATTGTGCGTCTTTGATCGTTGGGCGTAAAGGTTTGTTCGGGATAGATTTAGGTCCAACTACTTTTTGTAGATGAGTGCAACCTTGAACGTACTTCCTATAAAGGTTCTTATAACTAAACAAAACACTTCCAGAAAATTATTCAAAAATAATTTTGTAGTCTCAAAAGCTACTTTTGACTTTTTTAAAAGCCATGCCAAACTACTGAACTAGTCCTGGCCCTATGGGATCTAATAATTGTCAGCACAGTAAAACAAAAGGGGAAAGATGTAACAAACGGATCAAAAATTTCTTTCTTACTATATACTGTAACATGATTCTGGGTTAGTTTCTTGTTACAATAAGAATTTTTAAGTCCATAGAGAGAGAAAAATAATTATTCTTCCTGTTTCTTTCCTTTTCTCAATCAAAATCCACTTGTATAGGTGGATCAAAGAATGTGGAATAGCCTGTACGTGAACATAAGCATATAAACAATCACGCTGTGGAATATTGTTACATATTTGATCGGATTCATTGTAGTCGACATCCTTGTTCTTCTGCCTTCATATAAACCAGTCCTCGATTGATCCTCTGCACCAAAATCCCATATGGGAGGATAATATGTGGTCAATAATACATGAAAATAAGTTTTGGCTATAATCGAATGGTAATACGCTGAAGTTGGTCCTAACATAAGAAGATTGAACATATTTGGAAGACAAATACGAATTCAGAAGCAATACCTCTTTTGTATTTCTTAATCGAAGGAGATCCAACCTTTCTGAAGGTCTACGATTTGTCAAGGTTGCAAGCTGCATTCATGCGTTACAATGTTAGCAAACTATAAACTTAAGAGTTGGTGGAATAAATGTGTGAAAATGTATACCCAAAAACTGAAACGCTCAGGATCCTGGGTCGAGGGCATTAATCCTTCCGCTTTAAAGAGTTCTGCAAGCCTTACTCGATCTGCAAGCAAAGCCTTCGCATTGATTATTAAGAATTGGAAGAATTCTCACATTATAGATATTGTCAATCATCATCATCTTAGTTACTCAGAAAGCTGAAAGACTTTTCTTGTTAACTACCTCCTTGTGCTGCTTCCTGTGCTGCCTTCATCCACTCACGAGCAAAAGTTGCTGCCTTGTTTGTCATCTCCATTAACTGTAGTTCCGCAAAATTAATTTTCACATACCAAAATGACATTCGAGGCTTGGGAAACTCATAACAAGCAGTCGAGCAGAGTATGAGAATTCTACACTAAATAGTTCATGTGGTAACAGAATTCGAATAATCCACCTCCTGGAGATCCAGCAATTTTGAGGATCAAGACTCAGTTTCAGACCATACCAAAGATTATGCAACTAATTATGGTTCTCAATAGAAATACAGATGTCTAACATACATGAAAGGTAAAATGACAAGAAGGTAAATAATGGTAACAGATATTAGCATTCCATGAAACTGCACAAGCCAAAGCCATATAAAACATCAAACGCGGAGAAGGAAGATCTGATACTTTTGTACATATATGATGCACTTGTAAAAACAGAAAACCCATGGCCCAACTTCACTTTAGTACTAATGATCCGTGTAATTTTTAGAAATTTCCCTCCAGAGAGCCTCAGAAGAGCTTCACAAAAACTGTGCACTGTATCAAGTCTCGTGAACAAAATGGCACTTACGTCATTTCTCTCTGCTGTCCCTTCTTTTGGATATATATCCTGCACCCATTCAACCTCAGCAATGCGGTACCTGCAGGAATAAAAAATAAAATAGAGTAAAGATTCAATTAGAAGAAGCTCATGTCGTGGTGAATGATTTTAATGTATATATCAACTGTCCAAGTATTAAACAGGTAATGAAATCTTACCCATCTTGCTCCCAATTCCGAATGATGCAGCATCTCCTGCGACTTTCAACCTATATCAGCAAGGAGACCAAAATGATTAGCTAATTATGGAAAGAGAGAAAAGACTGCAAAATTCATGCATATTTTAATTAGAATAACCATAAACGTTTCAAAATTTTCCTTATTAGTCCTCAGAAGTCCAGACATTAATCAAAAACCTGTTGATCAAGACCATCTCAAATTTTAAGAGGGTGATAATTTGTGGGCGGCTGCGGGTAAGGAGATACCAACAGATTTCTAAAGATTCAGGAACAAATTTCAAAACAATAATTTTTTTTTATATAGAAAATAAGTATTGCCCATGCACGGCAGAATGCTAAAAACCATCAAGCAACTGGGTCTGTATATGTTTGCTTTAGTTCCATTTTTGCCACTTTCCATGGACTAAAGCAAAATCTGGTTTAGTTTGGCAATAATAGATGGCCCCTGTAAAGGCTTGTGTAATACCCACAGTATTTTGCTAAATGAACAAGATGTGATCATACTTCAACCTGACATACGTCGAGGCCAGGATAGAACACAATTCAAGGTCACAAACCAGATGTCTCTCAGTACCAAAAGTAAAGACAATTAACAGTCATAAATAATACAAAAATTAAAATATGGTCTTTCTTCGTTATTGCAGCAAGCAGGCAACATCTATGAAAAATGAAGAGTAAAACACCAAGTACTGAAGATATAAACATAAAATTAAATCGTATTTTACCTCTAAAAAGAAACGTCCATCTGGAAGTGGCTCACAACTGCGTTAAGATCAGAAGTAATCATCATCTATGAGCCAGAAGCACCGATAAGACAGAACTCATTCTTACAGAAAAAATATGAACAAATTATCACTCCAAAACCTACTCTGTTATTTCCACTTCACATGCATAATCAGCTATTGAACCAGTAGACGAGTCAATTATGACCTACATCACCAAAAAAAAAGAGGCAATAGCCACGAAAACTGAGGAAATATAGGACCACGAATATTTCTTGTGAATATAACATAGAAGAAAACAGTAAAGGAGGGCCTGGTGAATGAACCTACCATTCCCATACGTCGATTTCCTTCCATTATCCTCCTCACCTGTTTCAATCACAATCAGAACGGGACTTCGAAATCAGCCATAAACTAAAAATCAGTTTATGCAAATGACTAAGTTGGCTGCACATCTCAATTAGTTGATAAGATGAGAGCCAAAAAGTTCAGCACTTCAGAATCTCATGAAGCACAATATCACCTCAAACAGTACAGCATTATTCAATTTTATTTGTTAAGAATTTCCTGATGGAAGTGTTCCTCATTTCTTGTGATAAGAATACAAAATGAATATGCTCGTTCCAAGCAAGCGTTACAGTCCAAGTATAATGCTTATATGAGATTTGCAAGGGGTAAAGCAAATGATATTTAACATGCATGAAAACCACCCGAAACAAATGCATGCAAACATCCATGCATTAAAGCACGTGCATATACGGTGTGGATTGCAGGTCAAGCTCAAAATTTAGTTCCTCCACAATGACAGTATTCCATATAAAGAAAGAAGGCCCCAGTTACCAAATGAAGTCACAGGTAAGCATGCATGGACAGCAAACTTAAACAAGTGCCCTATGCAAAATTTGATAATATCTTCATAAGTAAATTGCACAAAATAATTAGAACATCACTCTGCTATCATTGATCTAGACCTTCTAAATATCAAATGTCATCTCCAATCTCAGGGACTCTGGATGCACATTTCAACATAAGGTAATTTCTGGAATGTGCATCACAATTTTTTACGTAAATAAATTTTACCATGTCAATTTGATCAACTCACCATAAGTCTGTAACGTGGTTCAAAAATGTTAAGTTGAAACTTCTGGCATGGTAAGATAACATCCATGACAAAAAGAGGCAACAAGTCAACACCAGGGTTTGTCAAACTGTCATTCTCTAATCTCCTTTCAGCGTACTCCTCCGGAAAGTTTCTCTGTATGATGTTCTTCAATGTGACACTGTAAAATGCCAAGCAACAGTTACACTACATCTTCCATGTGAAATATGATCTCTGATATTTGCTTATTGACCCATAATTTGTGCCACTAATGTTTAGAAAAATTACAAGACAAAAGGAAAACTGTCACAAACGATCTATTAATTGCTTGTTTGGATATTTCTAAATTGAAGTTTACTCTTGCATACATTGCACCAAAACTTAACGTGTCATACCCACTCTCGACTCAGTAACACATTGCACATGTGTATGTCCCATTCTGGCCCTTTGGAAAGGGATATGAGTCTCCAACATGATACAAAACCCAAAATGATAATCCTCAACTACAGTTTACAAAGTAACATAAGTTCTCCTATCTAACATTATTTTTCAGTTATAATACATAATCTTTCTTGAAAATGCATTGCTATAACTATTTTCTATTGTCACATTTCTGTAATATATCTTAACGAACACCCTACAAATTGCTTACCTATGAATGGATTGTCCCCACACCCTCTTGTTCATATCCACAAGTCAACTTTTTGACCAAATTCTTGTGTCCTCAACTTCGACAACTCACATGACTAATATTTAAATCTATTGGGCCCATTTCTATGTCTAACAACTGTTCTCGGCCCAAGCAGCATCCCTTTTACTTAATCTCCTCACTATCCAGTCAATTCTTATGCAGTGTTCATCGAAATAAATGTCAATTCTCTCCCTAGTCACTAGAGATAAAATGCAATATAGTAGGACTAAATGATCCAAAAAATGAAGTTAACGTGCAGAATTATATGAGTGATTTGGTGGAAATATAATGACTAACAAAGCTAAAAACTTGTTTAAATTAGATGTTAAACTGTAAACAGCTAACCTTATAGAGCACGTACGGGGGCTAATGAACAGAACCGTTCGACAAAGTGGACATCTATTACCTAGAATATTTTATTCAAGAAATCAAAGAAAAGGAATATCAAGATGGTGGCTTTGTGAGAAATTCAGAAAGTGAAACAGAGGTCCAATGGACAGAAAAATTCACCTCTGTCCATAGTCTGAAACAGGCATGATCTGCAGAAAGAATGTCCACAAGGAGTTGTGATAGGTTCATACAACAACTTTAAACAAACAGTGCAGTCATAATCATCAGTACGCTGAGGGTTCACATGACTTCTCCTTGAAAACGTCTTAGCGGTTGATCTCTCCAAATTTAGAAGAGGACAGCTGCACAGGAAAATTTCATAGGTCAATTCATTAATAGCAAAAATAGCAGTATCAATTCAAATGATCAAATAGCTAAGAGAAAACATCTTGATGCAAATATTATGTTACCTACGAGGATCAACATGAAGGCCAGACCAAATAACATCCCGAGCCACCTCATACTTTTCTAACTGCCCAATAATATCAAAGTGGGCAAAAGTGTTCAAATGAAATATTCAACAAAAAACACTTCTAAAACTACAGAGTCCAACAATATAAGCACCAAGTCCAAGCACCATGTTACCAAATAAAAGAGAACCTGAACAACAAATAAAACTAAAATAACATCGAGGACATAGAAATAACGACTGACACTTAAATTAAATAACCAATAGATTGCTAGCATTTAATTTAGATAATTTTTAAACAAAGAATTTCTGGAAATAATTTAAACGTATTTCCAGGGATAATTCCTCCTTGAAACAGAATTTTGATTTTTATCAATTCGTAGGCCTAGACAATCCCAAAACTAGTTTTATTACAATTTGCTCTGAATAATGAGTAAATGTAAAAAAATTGAATTCTTACCAGAATTAGTGCATTTGCCTTCAGAATGTAAGGTGTTACTGAATTGCTTTGTAGATTCATCACCTTATCAGCGTCCTTCAATGCAAGCTGAAATTGGGGATAAAAAAAAAATTTAAAGTGTTGACCTATTAGAAAATGAGTAGGTAAGAGAGAGAAAAATGAGTGGAAATGGAAAACCATCCAATAAAGAAGGCATACCCCAGCATGAGTTGTGGGGTCCAATCCACTTAACGGTCTATATTCAGAAGCAGATGGAGGTCTATTTTTAAGAAAATGACTAATCCTGGTCCAAATTTAAAAGGAAGAAAACCTAAGTTAAGAAATAGAATGAAATGAATAATGGTGAAGTTCAATTTCAGGATAATCAAAAGTAATAATCATAAAAAATAATGTTCATCTACTTACCGAAGATATGCAGCACATCGATTGCTAAGAATAATAATATCACTGGGCTTTATGTTGTTAGCTCTTGAGTAAAGTTCAATTGCCTAAACAAAAACATAATCTATCAGCAAAAAGGAAGTAGATTATATAATATTAAGGCAGCAATTTATCTCCTTCAAAAAAATGTTAAACTGGGTCCATGTCATCAATACACACTTTTTGCCAGCATATAAGATCAATCACAATCTAAAAAAAGTATTAGGCTCTCCAGTTTGGGATGGCTATAACTTTCTCTCGTGCAATCCAAACAGGACCTTGCCGCCTTCTTCACTCACATACTATAATAAGTCTCGTAATGCTCTGAAACAGATAGAAACTGGTACAGCGTGCCATTTAATTCCAATCAGTCCAATTAGAATGCAATTCACACACAGCTTATAAAGGTAACAATACCCTATGGCTGTTCATTTTCGATATTGTCAAACTATATGCACATTGCCCATCACTGTTGGTTGTCATTCATTTATTCAAGTTCAGCTAAAGCTATGGTTGTATCTGGACGAAAAACTGAAAGGGATAGATTTGAAAGGTATCCTGAAAGCAGCCAACATAGGTAATTGGAAAACACTATGTCCTAGATAACATGACAAAACTATCACTGGATGCCAAAAATACAAGGAAATGGACACCGAGAGTAATAGGACCTCAGAAGATCGCCTAAGAAAACGTTGGTTACTCTTCAGCAAAATATAGAAGGGAATGTAATGTCCTGAATGAATTATCCCATGAAGACTACTTTAGCCTATTGTGCACCATCTGGAGTGAACCATCTTAAGATCCCAGACCACCGCCATCAGTATTTGCAACATTGTTCGAGTTCACATTTCAATCAATGACTGCACTGTTTTTATTTTGATTTCCTCAAGATGATCTGCCACTTCCCCACTCTTATCTTTTTAATAATGAAGCCAACACGGCAGTGTGAAATTAGTCGTTAAAGAATTTTACTTCACAGTCACTTCGCCACTGAATCTCACTTCAAGAGCGCAGAGGATAAGAATTGCGACTTTAAAGTCCAAGAATCAAACCCCGAAGTCATCTGGTTCACTGATTCTCCTCGGTAAGCTATTGAAGCCCATATTATTCTGGTTCATTTATCCTTTACAGAGTCGTTCTCGTAATTGAAATCTTGGTGCAGAATCACTTAAACTACCTAAACTTCACTCTAATCAAACATTTACCACTCAAAAAAAGAAAAAAGAATAAATTAAAAAGAGAAAAAAATAAAATAAAATAAAATTTTCCCAGAATAACTTTATTCTAAAGGGAAAAATTACAAATTCCAATGTAAAGATATGAAGAAGAAAAGAAAAGATTGAGAAATTCACCTGATCCAATCGGTTCTCACGAAAGGCCTGGTTCCCCATCTGCATGATATCATAGAGATAACTGTACCTCTCCCACGACATCGATGACCCTTCCCCTTCATTCCACTGCATTAACCAAACCAATCCAATTACAAACACATTTTTTATAAATACACACACATACGAACATTAAACTCTCACCCATGGAAAATCTTCAACATCATCAATCCCTTCCAGGGTAAATCGAGAAGAAGAGGCCTCACCCTCGCTCGACATTTTGGGAAATAAACAGAAATTGCCAAAATTTTCGAAAACCCAAAAGAATTTTCTTCACTAAATTCGGAAACAGGATAATAAATTTATGAACGCAGAAAAAAAAAGAATGAATGCAGAGATTGCAGCAGCGTGTTCCTCCCTGTACCCTTCGCAGCTTACTTGGACCGTATTCGTTTACGTGTTTTTCTCTCTATAAGTTTCATCACTATATTACTCTCTCTATATATCTATATGCCATGTGTGTAAGTTTTGTTAAAGTCGCCCCTCAGGGCACTTCTCCACTGGCAAAGGACGAACGCTGTTAAACCTGGCAGAGCAGAGGTCGTGAGTTCGAAACATGGGGCTCTTGGAAGGCAAGGATTTATTCTTGGAAGGCAAGGGAACATTTGGAAGGAAAGGATTTATTCTTGGAAGGCAAGTGGGAACTTGGAAGGCAAGAATTATTTTTGGAAGGCAAGGTGCAACTTGGATTGGCTTGCTTGGCACTTTGTCAGACCAGGTGGGGAGCGCTCGGACCCTGGCCAGTTGGAGGCACATCCTGCGATTAATCGGACTGTGTGAAGAGAGGCCGGATCACAGACCCAAGGATTAGTCTAGAATAGGACACCTTGTAAAAAAAAAAAAAAAAAAAAAAAAGTTTTGTTAAAGTCGTAAACATTTTTGTTCCTATTTTTCTTCCTCTCAAATCCAAATAAAACCCAAATTTTTACAGTGAATTTTGAAATAACATTTGACTGTAAATTTAGGTTTTAATTTTTTCTTTTGGAAGGTAAAAAAAATTTAGGTTTTACATTTAACCACTTTATCCATCAAGTTTGACATCATCTTTCATATCATGTGAGTCGAAAATTATTTTACATTGATTTTAACAACATTTTTTTCAATTAATGACCAGAATTTCTACTAATAGACGAACTGTCAAAACTGTTGTTATCGGCAGTGTACAAGAGACATAATTATTTCCATTTATATGCACATTTTATTGACTATTGTGAAAATGGAATGATGTGTTCCGTAGCTAAGCCCCCGTTTTGGTTTAGATTAAAAAAAATTTTAGTAGATTTTCATAATATGTGATTGAAAAGTTGATAAAAATTATGGCCCCATAAAATTTTAGTAGAAAATGAATTTTAAGAATTGGAGACCAAACTAAAGCTAAAAATGAATTTGACAAAAATCATTCGATTCTCAATTTTAATATCTCGGATTATGTTAGTTTGGTCTTGTTATGATCTGGTTCAAATGATTTCAAATAAAAATATCCATATCCCTAAATTGTTAAAATTTAAAGGAGCTCTCATACTCGAGGTGGCCAACACAAGAAAGCACGACTTTGTCTAACGAAGAACAATGTCATGGATGCAACCCTAATTATTTCTACCATTAGGTCGTGTTAGCTTGACTCTATACAAGCTCAAAAACCAGTTAATCTACTTTACCAAAGTAGACTAACGATTATTTGATATGATCTAGGTAGACTAACGGGTTTTGAACATGTTATTTATGATATATTATTGATCCAAATGTCTCTATGTTACAATTA
>NC_036254.1:26278268-26372539 GCF_002742605.1 Olea europaea var. sylvestris
TTTTTTTTTTTTTTTTTTTTAAGAAGTACGAAATATTTTAACCGTATTAGAAAATTCTGGACGGTCATTTATGCCATGACAATTCAGAATCTCAAGAGTCACAAACTAATTGAAATTAAATTAAACAATTAAAGAAAGATTAAAATGGTCGACTAATTGGAATCTGCCGGTTTAATGGATGACTAAGTTAAATGTTTAGTAATAATAAAGTATTCGAATTTCATGTAACAACAAAATGCCGAAATTATAGGATCTTGAACTGAAAAAATTATGTCATTTAAAATTGTTGGACAATGAGTGACATTAGATTTGGATAATATTTAAGTTTCAAGTGAGGTAATGGAGATGCTGGCTGGCCTTTGACTAAATTTTTTGATAATTGATGGTTTTGTGAAGGTATTTTTAATTTATTTGATGGCCTCGAAGTCATCGTATAAGTTGCCAGGTAAATATATAGATTCAAATATGATTGTAACTTTATAACGATATGAAGTCTACTCACCCTATGATACTACAACTTGTCAGGAATAAGGTAACATATTGAGCGTACTGTCACGACTCGCTCGATTTTGGCACAAGAAGATCGAGAAATTTAAAATGTTGACGACTCGAGGCTAACTGGAATATTCTAGACTCCCACAAGTGCATGAAGATTGCTAGAATATGGTGGGACATTCTAGAAGCCTACAAGCTCCTCACTTGGTGGATTATTCTAGATCATCCTAATCTAGTCCATAGATATTTTAATGTAGATATTTGTATAGATAATTCTAGATGTGTAATCTAGACCATTGGATAGAAAAAATTCTAGCCATCCATTTGAGGAGGCTACTACTATAAATAGCTTGGTAGGATTCATTTGAAGGCATCAAGAAAGTGAAGTTGTAAAGAGTATCCTTATTCAATACAAAACCTTCTTTGTAAATTCTTGTGTTCCTTCATTGTCCCTTTCTTAAAGTGTTCTACTTAGTGCCTTTCTAAGACATCAACGCCAATCGGGAGGCTGACTTAGTGTAATAACCGCGGGGGCGGAAGTTGAAGACACTAAGGCCGCACAGTTCTTGAAGGAAATTAGCAAGTCCGTGACAGTACGCACTCCTTTGATCGGAAATTGAGTCATCCTAGCTTTCGGATGATACAAATTTGAAGAGGCCGATAATGAATGGTTTTGATTGATTCAGTTAATGACACCCCAAAGTGTATTTCGGGCTTTAAAAATCCAAAGTTTTTCCATCTTGCATGGAGTCTAAATTTGGCTCTGGATTTTGATTTGATTGTGAAAATTGCACAAGCAATCCCCTTTAAAATAAGTATATCATAATTACCTTTTCACATTTTTTTATTGCACAAATACTGATATATTGAAGTAAAAATGATAAATCTCAATTTTGTTGTAAATTATAAAGTTATTAGTGAATGACAATTGTATTCTTGTAGCTCTAGAAATTATTACCATTATATCTCTAATCTTTCTCTATAAATATTATACTTTGGTTCTTATTATAGTACATCTATTGATTTTCATCATCTCTTTTTTTCCTCTCTTTTTTTATAAAACGTCATCAGCATGATAGCTTCATCTTTCAAAATTTTGCGAAGGTAGTATTTTTTTATTTTTATTTTTATAAGTATAATCATCTTTACATGTATCAAAATTAATTTGGTGACATATAAATTTTTTTCGTCAAAATCCACATATCCAATTCATGTATGTAATTTGTTTACTAATTGTGCAAAAATCATAATTATTCATGCATCCAATTCATGAATCTCGAGGCTAATTTTATTCATAAATTCATAAATCCAGTTCATGCAAATAATTATACATATCCGTTTGTTTTTTTAATAGTAGAAAAGTTGGCCAGCCTTTATAATAAAACGGTGTAGTCAAATTAATCAATTTACGACTGTATTCAATTAGGTTAATTCATGGTTTACTAATATCGCTTCCATGGTTAAGTATTTCGTCAATTCATGGGTTTGTATAGGCATAATGATTATTTTATTATATGTCTCATAATTACTTTGTCCTATTTGCATGTTAATATATGAAGTCAATTCAAGTGCATATTTGGAAAAAAAAATTATTTATACATTTTTGATAATTAATTTTATAGATAAATTCATATCATGTCTATATGGTAATTAAATATTTTTAAGTATTCTTCTATAAACTTTGAATTAATAATTTAACATGTTATTGCTCTTAAAGTAACATAACGTTATATAATTAACATTTCAGAAGAATGTTAATTGTAGATCTATCTATTATAAATAGTTTATTGTTACTCTTGAAGCGGCATAACATTATAATTAACATTCTTGAAAAATATTACTTGCTCCTGAAAAGTATAAATTGTAATTTTCAATATTTCACAATAATATTGTTATCTTGCTCTTGAAGAAGCCATAGTAAAAGGCAAAGTGCTCCTGAAATAGCATATGTTTCAAAGAACATATTATTTTAAATAGGTGTCACGTAACTTATATCATATTGTTATCAATTACTTAATTAGCTATTATGTGATATTTAATCATATTTTCGAAATTAATTGTATTTTCTTTATGATGTAGTTAATCAAATTACAAATATTATAAAACTTGAGTTTGTTGTGTAAGGATTTTTTAATCAATAGATGGGCTTGTATGTGTGAATAATTGTGTGTTAAATTATAGGTTATCGAATTCGGTTGAGCCCAATCAAAGTGATCTAATAAGGCTTCAGTTTTGGGCTTTAATGTCTCCAATTAAAGTATGGATTTACATATGTGTAAAGACCAGGCCCAAATCCTAATTCTATGATGGGCCGAATTAGGTCAAAGGGCATCCCTATATATATAGGTTATGGTCCCCAGATTACACGCACGTATTATTCATTCTCTACTGTATCCCATCACAGAGAGGAAAAGGAGACTGTGTGTAGATTTGGAAGACTATACAGCAAAATTTATATTGCATTAACCATATCTGATTCAGGTACGCTTCCGCTTTAATTCTTGTATTTCTTAACGATTTAACATGAAATATCCGGTAATTTAAAGCATTAAATTATCCAACAAGTGGTATCAGAGCATCTTCATGTTGAATCATTGAGAATCGAATAATTTAATTTGGTTCTTGCAATATTTTATAAAGTTTTCAGAGTTGATAATTTAGAATTTCTATTTTGTTGAATTTGAAAAACTTTTGTGGTATAATTTTCGTTATTTTCGTAATTCGGATTAATGGTTGAAAAAATTCAGATTTGAAATTTCGGATTTTGGATTCAGATTTCTGTACTGTTTAAAAAAGCGTTGCAGTGTGCGTTGCGCGCTGTTGCGTTTGCAGCAGCGCACCGGTGCTGCCGGTGGAGCGAAGCAGCGTAACCGGCGCTGCTGCAAGTCGGCGCCATTGCACCGGCGCTGCCAAAGGAGAAGAGAAGAAAGAAAATTTAGGGTTTCAATTTTTTGGTTGAATTTGGGGGCGAGGGCTTGCTCTGTTAATTAGATAAGTTGAGGCCCCTGGTTGCAATTAGGGTTAAGGTTATAAAATTAAAGTTTCAGTCCCTAACCTTTAAGTTATATTAAGTTTTGGGCCTTTAAGTTTCGAATTTAATAATTCAGTCCCTAAGGTTTTAAAATTAATTAATTCGGGCCATCAAAGTTCTGAATTTATAATTAAAGCCCTCAAACTCTAATTACTAGTTCAAATTGGCCCCCTAAATTCATAATTAATTCAAATTGACCCCTCAAGTTTCAAATTTTCAAAATTTGATCCCTAAAGTTTTGAATTGGTCAATATTGGCCCCTAAAGTTTTAAAATTTGTTCTAATTGATCCTCTAAATTATTGAATTAATTAATTATGGTCCATAAAGTTCCAAGTTTATTAATTTCAACCTCTAAAGTTTGGAATTAATTAATTTCCCCCCTTAAAGTTTTGAATTATTAATCATAAAGCCCCTAAAGTTTAAAACTAATCAAAATATGCAAAACTGGTGATTTTCTTTCTTGAATTTTGGTACTAAAGACTCTTTTAAGAGATACAATATTCGAAAGTTGGTTAATTGAAACAACATGTTGTCAAAACAATCTCTCTTGTGAAAATTGACTAACTTAGAATGTTAAAAAGTGTTTGTGCATGTGTTATTCATGGGAATATTGGTCGGCCCAAAGGAAGGTCAATATTTAGCCGAATACATATGCACCTGTGGTGATAAACGTGTGACGATTATTTTAGTTTATTGTGTGATCAATAAATCGGTCCAAAGAAAGGTTTATTGATTGACACATTGTTTTATCGTCAATGTTTAATCACTATGCCAATAGTACCGCTTACAAGTCAATATCTCTGTCCAAAGACTAGATATTAATGTTGTGCTTGGTATCTTGTGATGGGCCCTACCACTATTTGAGATTATTATTATTTGCATATTAAAGATATTCAAACTGAGCTATTCATAATAATTGTTCTCTAATTCAGTTTCAGGTTCTGTTGCTAATATCTCTGCTAGCATCAATTCAATTCCAATGCTAAATGGCACAAACTTCAGGGCTTGGCAAGAAAACGTGATGATTGTTCTCGGAGTCATGGACCTAGACCTTACTTTACGGGTCGATCAACCTGCTGCACTTACTGATAAGAGTACCTCTGATGACAAGAGGGAGATGGAAAAGTGGGAACGATCGAACTACATAAGCTTAATGGTCATGAAGCGTGCTATTCCAAAAGCATTCCGGGGCACTATGTCTGATAAGATGACTACGGCTAAGGGTTTCCTTGAGGACCTTGAGAAGAGGTTTGTCAAGAATGAAAAGGCTGATACAAGTACACTTTTGGCAAATCTTGTCTCAATGAGGTATAAAGGGAAAGGAAACATTCGAGAGCACATTATGGAAATGTCTTACATTGCTTCAAAACTAAAGGCACTCAAGTTGGATTTATCTGAAAACTTGTTGGTGCACTTGGTTCTGATATCCCTTTCAGCACATTTCAGTCAATTCAAGGTGAGCTACAACTGTCAAAAGGACTCATGATCCCTTAATGAGCTCATCTTACACTGTGTCTAGGAAGAGAAAAGACTGAAACATGAGAAGACAGAAAGTACTCATTTGGCCACCACCTCTAAGGACAAAAGCAACAAGAAAAGGAAGATTAATAAGGAAACTGCGGGTACGGCACCGCAAAAGAAACAGTATAAGGAACCAATTGAAGGCAGTTGTTTCTTCTGTGGAGCTGCAGGTCATAAGAAAAAGAATTGCACCAATTACCACGCATGGCGTGTAGAGAAAGATACTCTTCTTCATTTGGTTTGTTCTGAGGTTAATTTAACTTCGGTACCTAGACATACATGGTGGATAGATTCTGGTGCAACAACTCACATCAGTATATCTATGCAGGGTTGCCTAAGTTGCTGAAAACCAAGTGATGGTGAAAAATACATCTATGCTGGCGACGGCAAAAGAATGGAAGTAGAGGCAATAGGAAAATTTAGATTATTGTTAAAGACTATATTTTATTTGGATTTTGATGAGACATTTATTGTACCGTCTTTTAGACAAAATTTGATTTCTATTTCTGTTTTGGACAAATTTGGTTACACTTGTTCATTTGGAAATGAAAAATTTAGTTTGTTTCATGATTCAAAATTGGTTGGTTCCGATTCTTTATCAGGTTACGATAATCTTTATTCAATTGATACAATTGCTTCTTATAATGAAACCTTGTATGTAAGTACTCGAGGTGTAAAGCGAAAATTAAACGGTTAGAATTCTGCCTCGTTGTGGTACAAGAGATTAGGTCACATTTCCAAAAGGAGAATTGAGAGACTTGTGTCTGATGAGATTCTCGACCCTCTTGACTTCACAGATTATGATTTGTGTGTCAACTGTATAAAGGGAAAACAAACCAATAAAAGGAGATTTCAAGCCAATAAGACTTCGGACGTCTTAGAACTTATACATACGGATATTTGTGGACCATTCCCTGCGAGTTCTTGGAATGGTCAACAATATTTTATAACGTTCATAGACGATTTTTTAAGATATGGCTACATATATCTCATTCATAAAAAATCACAGTCACTGGATGTGTTCAAAAACTATAACGCTGAAGTTGAGAACCAACTCGGCGAAAGGATTAAAGCGGCAGATCTGACCGTGGGGTGAATACTATGGCAGATATGACGGTTCGGGTGAACAGCGTCCAGGACCGTTTGCTAAATTCCTAGAGAAATACGGTATCGTCCCACAGTACACTATGTTGGGTTCACCCACTATGAATGATGTTGCTGAGAGACGAAACAGAATGCTTAGGACATGGTGAGGAGTATGATTAGTCATTCTACCTTACCAAAATCTCTCCCGGGTAAAACATTAAAGACTGCAGCTTATATACTCAACAGAGTTCCAACTAAGGCCACTGATAAAGCCCCATATGAGTTTTGGACGGGTAAGAAGCCTAGTTTGAAGGATATACATATTTGGGGGTGTCCAGCTTAGGCAAGGCCCTATAAGCCAAATGAAAAGAAACTGGAAGCAAGGACCATCAGTTGCTATTTCATTGGATATTCTGAAAGGTCCAGGGGTTACAAGTCTTATGATCCCACAACTAAGGCAATTTTCGAGACAGGAAATGCTAGGTTTTTTGAGGATGTTGAGTTTGCGGAGGGAGAAAGGGTTATAGGCTTTGTTTTTGAGGAGGAATATGTTGAAATTTTTCCAATCGCCATTGACAATGATCAGGTTTCTATCCATGATATTGTTCAAGAAGCAATTCTGGATCAAGACAATGTCATACCTCCCTCTCAAGATCAACAAATTGTTCCAGAAGAACAAACTCTACAACCTCAAGAACCAATGCCATTAAGAAGATCCACTAGAGAGAGGAGAAGTGCGGTTTCGAATGATTACATCGTCTTTCTTCAAGAACATGAAGTTGACATTGGAATGGTGGAAGATATCCGATCAACTTCCATCAAGCTATGGAAAGTTTTAACTCTCAAAAGTGGCTCGATGCTATGAATGAAAAGATAAAGTCCATGAAGGACAATGACGTATGGGACCTCGTTCCATTGCCTGAAGGTACGAAACACATTGGTTGCAAATGGATATTTAAGACCAAGAGGGATCGAAAGGTGATGTAGAGAGGTATAAGGCTCGTCTTGTCGCAAAGGGCTTTACACAGAAAGAAGGCATCGATTATAAAGAGACTTTCTCTCCGGTTTCTTCGAAAGACTCTTTCAAGACTATAATGGCATTGGTAGCGCATTTCAATCTTGAGCTACATCAGATAGATGTTAAGACAACGTTTCTCAATGGTGACATTTATGAAACAATTTATATGGTACAACCAGAAAACTTTGTATCGGACGATGCAAAGCAAATGGTTTGTAAATTAAAGAAATTCATCTATGGACTCAAACAGGCGTCTCATCAATGGTATTACAAGTTTCATCATGTGATCATCTCATTTGGTTTTGAGATGAATTTGGTCGATGATTGTATATACCACAAGTTCAGTGGGAGCATGTATATTTTTCTGGTTTTATATGTCGATGACATATTACTTGCCAGCAACGATATATGATTATTGCATGAAACCAAGAGATTTCTAGCAAAGAATTTTGAGATGAAAGATCTTGGTGATGCCTCTTTTGTATTAGGAATTCAGATACACCGAGATCGTTCTCGGGTTATTCTTGGATTATCGAAAAGGTACTTCAAAGATATGGTATGCAAGATTGTGAACCATGTGACACCCCTGTGGCTAAAGGAGACAAGTTCAGCTTAAGTTAGTGCCCTAAAAATGACTTGAAAATTAAAGAAATGCAGAAGATTCCTTATTCCTCAACTATAGGGAGTCTGATGTATACTCAGATTTATACGCGTCTGGATATAGCATACATTGTTGGGATGCTAGGGAGATATTTAAGTAACCCGGGAATGGATCATGGGAAAGCAGCCAAACGGGTCATGCAGTATTTACAGAGAACAAAAGACTACATGCTCACATAGAGGAGATCGGATCAGTTGGAGATCATCGGTTATTCTGATTTCGATTTTGCGGGATGCCAAGATAGTAGGAGATCCACTTCAGGCTATATTTACTTGCTTGCTGGAGGTGCTATTTCATGAAAAAGTGCCAAGCAGACACTCATAGCTATTTCCACCATGGCAGTGGAGTTTATAGCATGTTATGAGGCATCAAATCATGGAATATGACTATGTAATTTTGTCACTGGGCTGCGTATTGTGGACAATATAGAAAGACCACTTAAGATATTTTGTGACAATAAATCATCAGTGTTGTATTCTAATAACAACAGGAACTCGACGAAATCAAAACATATAGAGATCAAGTTCCTGTCTTTTAAAGAAAGAGTTCAGAGTGGACAGGTGTCAATAGAGCATATTGTGACAAACTCCATGGTTGCGGATCCGCTTACTAAAGGATTGATACCCAAGGTCTTTCATGAGCACACTGCTCATATGGGTGTAATGTCTCTTGAGGATATCTAGTTTCAATGGGAGTTTGTATTTTTTCTTTTCATATTGGACATGCACTGTTGTTTTGAATATGGTTTAAAGTTAAAGTTATTTTCAGTTATAAAGTTATTTGGTTAATTATCTCTGAACTTGTTTAAAATGATTTCACTAAGGTATTAAGGTGGACCAGTTGGAAATAAGCATATTACAGATCACATTACATATAATTTCCATGCTACACATCCATGCTTGATCCATGTCATTTGGTTATATTGATATACGTGACCATTGATGGGTTTAGCTACGTGAAAGTAGCGAAAGCCGCTTTGATCCTATGTTGATATGATTGATGGACGGGATTGTTTGGGGATATATTCGGTAATGATAGCAAAAATTCTGAATACTCATAAGGTTATGTTTAATGCATAATTATAAGGTGACACATATAGCCCAAGTGGGAGATTGTAAGGATTTTTTTAATCATAATTGTGTGTTAAATTATAGGCTATCGAATTCGATTCAGCCCAATTAAAGTGATCTAATAAAACTTCAGTTTTGGGCTTTAATATATCCAATTAAAGTATAGGTTTACATATGTATAGAGACCGGGCCCAAGTCCTAATTCTATGATGGGCCGAATTAGGTCAAAGGGCGTCCCTATATAAATAGGTTATGGTCCCTAGATCATACACACGTATTATTCATTCTCTATTGCATCCCATCACAGAGAGGAAAAGGAGACTGCGTGTAGATTTGGAAGACTATACCGCGAAATTTATATTGCATTAATTATGTCTGATTCAGGTACGCTTCCGCTTTAATTCTTGTATTTCTTGATGATTTAATATGAAAGATCCGATAATTTAAAGTATTAAATTATCCAACATGTTGCACTTGACATATCTGAAAAAAATTATACGATACCTACTTGATTGATAGTGCAATTATACATACTATTCTTCAAGATAAAAAATTTATGTTTTGGACTTAAGAATAATAAAAAATAATGTTAACACGATATTAGGTGCGTTAGTTATCATTGAAGGCTTCAGAACAGCGTGCATTTTTTTTTATCAAATAACACAAATTTAAATATTGATGCTGCATTTTATTCTAACAAATTTAGAAAATTTTGCTTAGTTTTGAAAATATCCACTACAATAGATATCATATTGAGACAATATATATAACCAAAAACAAATGAAAGAAAAATTTCATGCACTCATATTTAGCATGTATTATACATTTATAAAAACGGTTGAATCAAATATTTTCACGAGCCAAAAGATCGTTGACCTTAAATGTTTTATACTTTTACATGGTCAACTCAGATATCAGGAGCTATAATATGAGCCGAATAATAAACAACTAATATGGACATCCTTTGAAGAACAAAAAATAAAAATAAAAAAAATTATCTAATGATTATCCATATGTAGCTTGTTTGCAATGCAAGTTAGATATTAGACATTTAACTACAAAGGTTAATATTGAATATCCAATTTTCTTGAAAAGAATTCATGGAAATATATGTGGGCCAATGCACCCACCATGTGGACCATTTTCATTATTTTATGATATTAATTGATTCTTCTATTACATGGTTATATATTTGCCTACTTTCCACAAGTAATGTAGCTTTGCTAGACTGTTTGCTCAAATCATAAAATTACTAGTGCAAATCCATGATTACTCAATCAAGACTATTCGTCTTGACAATGCTGGTAAATTTAGATCGCAAACATTCGATAATTATTTTATGTCAATTGAAATTGTTATTGAACATTTGATTGCGCATATTCATACACAAAATGATTTAGTTGAGTCATTTATTTGATGTCTACAACTTATTGCTTAACCATTACTTTTGAAAACAAAAACTCCTAACTTTTGTTTGGGATCGTGTCATATTACATGGTGTATTATTAATTCGTATGAGACCAATTGCCTATTACCAATATTCACATTTGTAACTTGCATTTGATCGTGAACCTAACATTTCTTACTTATAGATTTTTTGTTGTATTGTTCGAGTCCATATTTCATTCCAGAACACACTAAAAATGTGTCTTACAACGAAGGCCTGAGATTTGTGTGAATTTTGATTCATCATCTATTATTAGGTATCTTGAACATTTAATATGAGATTTATTTACTGAACATTTTGCAAATTGTCATTTTGAATTACTTTACCAATTTTCGGAAGAGAAGGATTATATCTTGAAAAATAAAGTAAAATTTATTGAAATACGCATCCATTGGCATCGCATATGGTTGTTCGATTACTTATGTGAAAAAAGATATATTTTGTCTACTTGAAGATAGAAAAAAAGTTCTTGATTCTAAAGTACCGTACTTTAGTGCAATTAAAGCACTAACTTATCTTGCAAATTACACTCAACCTGACATAGCTTTTTTTGTAAATCTCCTTACAAAATATAGCTTACACCATCTCAAAGAAATTGAAATGGTATTAAACATATTTTTCATTACCTAAAGGGTACCATTGATTTGAGGTTATTTCATTTTCAAAAGTTGTGATATGCTTAAATAGGATATACAGATGCAGGATATCTTGACCCATATAAAGCTAAATTACAATCAGGATATGTGTTTACACGTGAGGAACAACTATATCAGGAAATATGTGAAGCAATCCTTCACAATAACATTCTCAAATCATTCTAAATTTATTGCAATTTATGAAATATGCAAATAATCTGTATGGTTGAGAAACATAACCTATCATATCCAAGAATCATGCAGATCAACTTCAATAAAAGTCAGTTCAACAATTTTGTATGAAGATAATGTAACTTGTATTGCATAATTCAGTGAAGGCTATATCAAAGGTAACATGATGAAGCATATTTTCCAAAATTCTTTCATATACATGAGCTTTAAAAGAATGGCGACATCAATATTCAATAAACTCACTCAAGTAACAATGTGGCTTATTTATTCACAAAAGCACTGTCGAAATCTACATTCAAGAAATTGGTTCACGAGATTGAAATGCGTCGATTCAAAGATTGTCAGTGATTAATATTAGGAGGATTGGTTGTACTCTTTTTTCTTCGCTTAGGTTTTATCACATTGAATTTTACTATAAATGTTTTAATGAGACAACATTTATTTTTAATATTTTAAAATAATTGTACTATTTTTCCCTCGTTTGATTTTTTTGTCCCCTTGAATTTTTATCAAAGAATATTTTAATAAGACAAGTATTTTGTAATATGCCATTCAAAGAGACTATTGTAAATGGTAAGTTTAATAGTAACTAATCTTCCCCTATAAATATGAGACTTTAGTTCTCATTATCATACATACAAGTTTATTGACTTTAATGTTTTTTCTCTTTTTCATTACAAAGTCTCGAATTTCTTCCCAATCACGATATCTTCTTCAATTAATTAAACCCCACCACCCATGCTCATAATCACGCATTCTTAACACTCTCTTTCATCTCAAAATTCTTTCCATTTCTCTAAAGATTTCAGTTTTGATATCCATTATTTCATCTCCTACATTCAGCATAAACTAATTTTACAATGATCCCATCTAAAACCTTGACCTCAATTGAATTAAACACTGTAAGTTTGCATTTGCCACACCGAAACATGTGATTTAGGACCAGGAAAATTATGCTTATGGACACCACAACTATCGTCTCTCTCGATCTGCCACAAAGAACTAGTCTCAATATTTAAAAGAAACCCTGGGTTACTTAACATACCGATTTTATTAAAATTTATATAGGTGGCTACAGTTCTAGATGCAATATAGCAAATAAGATTCTTCTCCGGCTGAAGTCATCAAAATCCTCGGTGAGTTTTTGTCCCCATCTTTACTTCTGGGCATCAAAGTCAATCGGGACACTACCGAGCATAAATTACCATACGGGTTTTTGTTATTTGTTTATCCACTAGTTCATGGTGGGATTGAAAATACAATGATCAATCTATTTGTTGATAATGTATCGAGCCTAAGGTTGCTGGTTTGTTTAGAATAGAAAGATCCATTGATATAGGGAGAGGATTTTTTTTTTATGTTGAGAGTGTTGGGAATCTACTTAACATGCGCGGTAAAAAATTAAAACAGATTTCGATTCCCACCAGAAATCTCTTTGTGTTTAGATAGAAATTGTAAAAAGATTATACCTTTTCAGATCTGCAAATTTCTTTGCTATTCTTTTCTTTCCAGCAATCTTGATTCACCGCCCACAACTGTTCAATTGTCCAATCTCCAACAATGATCCACACGGAGAATAAGATTGCAGTTACCAGGGTTTTCTCCTCTTGTGCTAGCAAAAATAATCATGAAAAACTATTTTGATTGAAAACCCTAGCCATGTATTTATATAAGCCCAAATGGGCCAGCCTGGTCTAGTCAAATATTTAATTAATCCATTTAATTAAATCTGGTCCGTGAATTAATTAATCCAATTAATTAATTCGGGCCTATAAATAACCAACCCAATTAATTAATTTATCCAATGATTGTTAAATTAATTAATTAACAAATTGCAATCTTTCAATTCTCTTTTGTGAGCGACCTATCAGGTTCTCGATCATAATGCCTAGCGATGTGAAATATTATTTTGATCTAATCAAAATTGATAAATTAAAACACCATTTGAATTTATCATCAATTCCCTCTCGCCGTCCCAAATTGACATCTAGCAATGTGTCAGGACAATACATGTGACAAAAAATATCATGTGGTATGACAAAACCAAACTCGTTCGTTTATCGTGAAACTATAATCCATTTGTCAATATAATCTGATCAATTACGAGATATGGAAGTCTGTCAATCCCGAATATAGATAATATCTTTCACTCCACTATTAAGTCAATATAAGTCGAAAACTCCTTTTCGACTTATGAGTACACATTGGCCAAGGATTTCGTCATCGACTTAATTGAATAAAATGCAGATCATAATCTCTTACTATCTAAGAGTGGCGAATCCTCTATTGATCATTCACAACCTTCATATGATTCTTTACATACCGATACCGTATTAGCTGCCCTTGACAGAGCAATATCCAACACCGTCAAAACATGACCGTCCTCGTATAAGGTACTATGACGACCTCAAGTCAAAAGGACCAATCTCACTACCGAACGTTAGAGATTAACCACTAACACTCAGATAGTTATCCATGTGGAATCTCTCGGCGGGTTTCCAATATTTTGTTCTATAACAAAACATCCACGTGTTCATTTAAGTGTCACCACACTTTAACTTGTGAGATCAGCTACTTACAAGTAAGAAATGCCATACGTGATGGTCTATCCATAATAACGATATCCGTATCTCGTTATTACTTATGACCACGGACAATTTAAGATTCAATCATATATAATTTGTATCTCACAATCACAACTCCTTGTGATTAACAAATTACGAAGATTTGAATTACGGATTCTATTATGTAATTTAATTATCTATTAATTAAATAATAGATCTGCCATTAAATTGCATTAATTATATATCAAAAGTATTTATGTCCAAGGTTGATTGGACCTTGTGCATAATACTTACAGAGAGTGGGAAGAAAAGTGGGTGGAATGGTGAAGTAGTGATGGTAGTGTAGGAAGGAGAAGAGCATTGTTTTCATTTATTTGATCAAGCTTTTGCATTCTTTCATTTCACAGAAGCTCTAATTATAATCAGCTTATTTTTGTTTTTTGTTTCAATCGTCAACCTTGTGCGGGGAATGAATAAATGTTTGAAGAATAATTTTCTAAAATTGGTGTCATTCTCTGGGAACTTCAGAGTATGGCTTCATATCTATATGTTAAGTACTTCTTGCATGTTGAGTAAATCACATCTAGAATAAATCGCTACCACCTTTTGGGCATATCTTTTAACATTTCAAATGTTCAAGAAATGAAGCAAAAGAAAAAATATAATAAAAATAACACACATCCATAATCTATGGTTATGAAATAGACATGTTATAAAGTTGCTTCCCATGTTGTAGCATGTTAATCGAGTCAAAGTTGCTAAGTAGGTTGCATATACTACATTCTATCAGTGTAAATAAGTAACATGTTATTGTACACAATTTGTTATAAATATGTCACAACAAATTGTGAAACATATAGTAGTTAAGAACTCGTAACGTATCGATATTGAAAACGTATAATATCACATATTCGGTGACTCTAAGGCACGTTGTGGTTATTTGTACATTTGAAAATTGGTTTGTGATAATATCACTTACTAGTTGATCATATACAATAGAAAATCATCACAACAATAATATCAGGGGCGTTTGTTATAATATTACGTAGCGAGATAATAGCTCTTTGTCTTCCTTTGTGTGGTGTATGTGAAGCGAATCCGCGACTTATCGAAAATTTTGTTGTGAACTTTACTTTTTTATGTTGGTCACTGTACCAACAATATTGATGATGTTATAACAAGATTGCATTACCAAGTGACTACTAGTGTGGCTGTAATAGTACATATGAAAGGTAATGGAAAAGACTCAAAAAAAAACTTTATAATAATACAAGAAGCCATTTTAACATGCACAGTAATAACCAAAACTCATTGGAAAATTTAGTATATTATACTGGCCAAGTCCAATCAATAATATCAAAATAATACTAATTTCAGTTAAATACAGTTTCTTGTTTAAGCACATGTTACAATATAACCCATCATGAAGTTTAAGAAATTTAATAAAACCCTTCCATGATGGTTTACTATGATTATAAAATACCAAAAGAGTCCTATCAAATAATTGATGTACTGAATCTCTTTAAAAAAAATGCAAAATCAATTTTATTTGTTATCAACAGAAGCTGAAAATAATTTGATTTGTGAAAATTGAAAACAATCAAAGAAATTCCCAAATTTAGAAAATGAAGAGAAGACAGTCTGTAGCAAGATTTCATTAGAAATAACAGTAGATTCTTGGAGATGATGATGAATCACATACCTAGTATTTATTCCATTTGTTGATGAAAAGATTTTCTATTGTTATTTAGAAATAATGATTGTCTTCAAGATACAATTGATGCATAGTAAGTTATGATTTTTTTGAATTCGACAGTTACAAATATGTGTTTGAGCCCATTATTTGGCATTATAATAAGATTAATAGTATTTTTTTTTTAAAAATGAGTGGTTGAAAAATTTTTGATTTACGTATAATATTATTTTATTGAAAATTGTGTGGTTAAAAAAGGAGAGAAAAATTTAATTTAATGTAATGAGAAATAATGGGACTCAAACAGGGCGTAATATATATATAAATGGAATAAGAGAAAATTTAGGAAACGGTATTTTTAGTTTTATTTCATATAATAAAAAGTAAAATGCCTATATAAAACAATGTGTAGTACTTAAAAAAATAATTAATTTTTTTTTAAAGTGGGCATATGCAATTTTCCCCTCGATTCCCCAAAATTGGCTTGATTTTCAAAAAAATTAAAAATACATAAGGATGTATTTGATTGCGAGCATGGAACTTACATGGAATGAAAATAAGCTCTATGCAATTAAATTTCCAGAACTTATTACATGAAAATTATTAATTGGGTTTGTTTGATTGACTTAATTTTCAACCAAGAAAATTATTATAGTTGTGTATCTTTTGTTAGTGGGTAGATGAGAGAAAGAGAGTGAAATGCCTGAAAAATAAAAATCTATTCCCCTCTAAAAAAAATGTTTTCCTTGTTTTTTAGAAAAATATAGTCACGTGACCAACATTTGAAAAATATTTTCTACGAAAAAATTGTCAATCAAATACATCAAAAAGGAAGAACTTGTGTGAAAAAATGACATTTTCCATCGAAAATAAAACCAATGGACCACACCTTAAAGTTTAACAATCACGTGAGATCTAATCCAAGACCTAACGTCCGCATTAAACGTTTGCCATAGATAAGTATGCTAGCCATTGTTGTTTACTAATTAGAATTTTTTGAACTTTTTCCATGGTGTCGTGAAATAGATCTTTGGTTTTTGGAATTCGGGCTCAACTTAAACTTACCAATTGATATCAAACAATCAATTAAGACTCCGACCCACAACTTGCATTCACTTATAATTGCTTTCTTCCTTTCTCACCCACAAAGGAACAAGATTGTGGTAATGATTTTTAGCCACAAAGGCAAAAAGAAAAACAATTGAAAGAGGCACAAGAGGAAACCAAAAATGGAGGAAGAAACCACTGATTTTTGTTTACAATAAAGGCAGTCATTTTTTCCACTCAAGAGGCCAGCCACGGTTTCTCTCTTTCTTACACAAATCACACACACTCCAAATGATCGATATGGAGGCTATATATAGTGTAGGTTATATCATCAATTGGGCCAAGATACAAATAATGGGCCAGGATATAAGAAAGCCATCCTATAAGTAAATTTAGGCCAAAGCAGCATTAACAAATTAAGTTGCTATTAGCATCCCACGTTGCTTTTGCGTCGAGCATACAAATTGATTGTGTTGATAATAATTTCACTCATCATCTGAGACATGAAATATATTTTAAACTATTTAACATCATAACCAGAGATTTATTAAGTATCAAAACCCAACAAATCTCCACCTTAATACTCAATAAACCTGCAAGCAATCAAAACACACAGTTAGTACTTAATTAATCACAATAACCTATAAAACAGGAATCATGGACCTTACTCGTGTTTCGGACCCGAAATACATACCATACATATTCCATGTACTCACCAGGACTAAGATCACAAATAAATACCCAAGTAGAAGCAGATAATCACAATAAACAATCAGGAGCAAATAATTATGTGATGAAGATATAACATGAGATAACACACAAATCTTTTTAAAAGACATGTTCACACAGAACAACATATTAATATTAATTTAATCAATCAAACAGTCATAAAACATGCAACAAATACATAAATGACCCCATGAAAAATCTCACCACGCTTATCCTATCACATTTTGTGTTAGTCATACCTCGAGAATACATCTCCTCTCATCACCTACCATACTCACTAGACTGTCACTCAACTTATGTCCAATTGGTAAACCACAATAGATCCTTAAGTTCATTGGATAATTCCTTATTATCACATCACTTCTTCCAACCTATATAGATAATTGGTCTCCACCTAACATAAGTGCTAGAAATGTCTCCCTCACACTCCATATGATCAGAGACTTTACATATAAAGGATTCCAACATTTACTCACACCTCCACTCGTGATCCAAATGTTATACTCCATATCTTTGATACATAGCACCAATATACCCCTATGCACACAACACAGTTATTGTCAATGCATCCTAACCCACTGTGCATGCAAAACAAAATACATGAAGTAATCATGCTGTTATCAAATTCATGCAAATGTATGTATCAAACACAATGAAATGCAACATACAACCATGCAACAAAAGTAAGCAACCACACACATAGAAAAAGGATTGCACACAATTACACATGCAATAACTAGGTGTACTCTCAGTAAACCTCACTTAGGTTATCACTCGACCCTATAACCACATTCGCTTAACCTCTCATCTTACTCTTTTGCTTATCTTTCTTTTTGGGATAGACCCTCACAAAGTGTCCAGACTTACCACAGCTATAATATCACTTACCACCAGACTTGTCCCAACCGTTGCCTTTCTTCTTACCACCCTAATTACTCGAGTCACTACTCGAATTACTACTGTCTTAAGCTTTACCCAAATTCATTTACTTAAACTTCATTCTACTCTCCATCATATATAACTCACCACTGCTCTTATCCCCATTTTCAGCCTTAATTTCCATCTCTTTACGATTAAGAGAATCAATGACAATCTCACGTGTTAAAATATCTCTACCATACTTAATCACATTCATAACCTCTCTATATAAGTCAGGCATAGGATTAAGTTAGATAATAGCCTTATATGTTTCGGACACCTTCTTATTACAATTAACAATGTATTGAACAAATTTGTTAAAATATCCAGATTGTCATGAAAATCTTTTGAAGGATCAATTTTAAAACTGAAAAATCTCTTAGAGCTGGTATAATTTATTAGGAGTAAATTTAAGCAAATATGAGTCTTTCAATTTTTCCAAAGTTCTTTTGTAGTATCAAGTTTATTAACTTTTCTCAAAATAGTATCTGACGGATGTAAAATAATTAAAGTGGAAGCAAATTCGTCATATTCTTCTTTTTGTTCTTTTGACAAATGTTCAGAACAATTGCCATCAATGGCTTTTGAAACCTTTTATTAAACCAAAATTTCCTTCATCTTTTGTTACCAAATTAAATAGTCTCATTTTCTATTGAAGATTCACATTTCAAAATGTGAAGTTTGTTTGAAACTAGAACCACCAAACTGTTCAATTTGGTCACACAGAGTAATCATAATGTTATAATATACGCAATTCTAGATTTCTTGGATTTTGTGAGATTCAAGATCTCAGTATCAAGGAAATGGTCAAATGGGTTAAGTCCAGATATTTTAATAGAATGATTAATGCAACACGAAGGTATATCAAGAAAAAATTCAGTTTCTCATACAATGACTTAATGGCAATCAAAGCACAAAAGCAATTATAAACTTGCAATTAAATCCAACACTTCAAATAAATAGCAATTTAGGGTAAGTAATATCTCAAATTTAGCACAAGTAATGGTTATCCAGCACGATAACTCCAAACATAATGTTATCAACACGATGACTCTCTATTACTAAAATTTAAACTAGGATAAGCCAGTATACTAGCGCGGACCGATCTAAGTTCGTAAATAATGAGAGATGTGAATTTACCACTTCAGGGTCACCACTATTCATCCTAAAGTCTCCAACAACTACAACAACCAATCAAGCAAAAAAGAACCCGAATGCACAAGGGACAAAATAGTCCAGATCTACTGTATAACTTGAAACAGGAAACTAACAACACCAAATCGTAAGAAATATTCTGCTTGAAGAAATCGTCTAGAGAATCATTCTCACAAGCTCACATTCGCTCTGTTGAAATCACCATGTGCCCAACTACCGGCTGCGCCTCCGCCTGCAAAGTCTGCTTGTGGTCTTGGATTCTTCAATAGACCATTGATTTGGCCAAAAAAATATAGTTGCAGGTACGATTTTTGAGAGAAAAATTGATAGATTTTTCATATGCATTTTTGCCAATTTTTTGGGTGTTTCTAGTCGATTTTCATCGAAATTCACACACTAACATGCTCTAATACCATTTGTCGCGAAATTGATCTTTGATTTATGGAATTGAGGCTCAATTTAAACTTACCAATCGATATCAAACAATCAATTAAAACCCCAACCCACAACTTGTATTCACTTATGATTGCTTTCTTTCTTTCTCAACTACAGAAAACCAAGGTATGGTGATGATTTGTAACCACTAAGACAAGAAGAAAAAACCAATGAAAGAGGTACAAGAGGAGACCAAAAATGGAGGAGGAAATTTGTTTTTGTTCACAATGAAGGCAACCGTTTTTTCTACTCAAGAGGTTCTTTCTTTCTTACACAAAGCACACACGTTCCAAATGATCGATAAAGAGGCTATATATAGTGTAGGTTTGATGCGAACCCTATAGCAACGTTGACTATGAAATCCACAACGAGATTGACGAACCCAATAAAGCCAAATTAATTCAAAAGTTTAGTATTAATCCAAAAGAAAGGCGAACAAAAAAAACCCAACAAGAACGACTCTTGAAATACCCCTTGATCGCGCAATTCAAGAATTGAATCCGGTTGTTTGAACGCCATGAGTTAACACTTGATAAGTTCAAAGTTGTTCAATGAAGAACGATGAAGAGAAGACAATACGCCTCACTTTAATTCAATATCAAATACGTCAAAAGTTTTTTACAATTGAATGAAAACTCCATTTTATACTAAACCTAAAAACTAGGTAAAAATCGTGTAAAAGTCGAGCATAATCCCCAAAATATGGAAAAGAACCAAAAACTAACAAAATATGGAAAATTGCCAAAAATAGAAAATTCGCCAAAATTTTTGGCCCATGCGACCGCGAAGCTTATTTCTATGTGGTTGCATAGTTCAGTCCGGTTGGCTCCTTTGAGTTTCGGTAAGTACCTATGCGACCGCAAGCTTCATAAGCCTATGTGATCGCATAGGCTTATCATTTTCCTCCATCTTCGGCCTTCGATATTAAATTGATCCAAGTTGATTTGACCTTCGACCCGAACATGAAAGTTGCTCCATTTTGAGTCCCGAACATGGTTCTATCAATGGTTTCTTGAACGAGCAATCTCGTCGCTTGTTTCATCAACGGGTCTCGTCTCGCACTTGCCTTCGTCGGACCCGACTCCCGGATCATATCATCCCCTCTCTCTTCAAAAGGATTCGTCCTCGAAACTGAACCTGCATCAAATAGAGAGAGATCAGATACATTAAAAGTAGTCAAAACATTATACTCACCTGGAAGGTCCAACTTGTATGCATTATCATTTGTCTTTTCAATAACTTGAAATGGACCATCACCCCTCGGTTGTAACTTGGACTTTCTTTGCTCCGGAAACCGCTCCTTCCTGAAGTGCACCCAAACCCATTCTCCTAGCTCGAATGTCACGCGCTTCCTACCTTTGTTCACCTACGACGCAACTAGCTTACCTTTGTTTTCAATTTGTGCTTTTACCTTTTCATGAAGTGACTCAACCAATTCCACCTTCTTTTTGCCATCTAAACTACCACGTTCATTCACAGGTAAAGGAATTAAATCCAAAGGAGTTAGCGAATTAAATCCATATACAATTTCAAATGAAGAATATGACGTAGTAGAGTGAACAGCTCGATTGTATGCAAATTCAACAAATGGTAGACACTCCTCCCAACTTTTCAAATTTTTATTGATTACTGTGCACAACAATTGTGTCATGGTTTTATTCACCACCTCGGTTTGCCCATCCATTTGTGGGTGACAAGTTGTGAAAAATAGTAATTTAGTGCTTAACTTATCCCACAAAACTCTCCAAAAGTGACTTAAATTTTTGACATCCCGATCCGACACAATGCTTCTAGGAACTCCATGTAAACACACAATCTCTTTAAAAAATAAGTCAGCAATGTTCGTGGCATCGTCCGTTTTGTGACATGGTATAAAATGTGTCATTTTGCTGAACTTATCTACAACTACAAAAATAGAATCTTGACTTTTCTTAGTCCTAGGTAAATCTAAAACAAAGTCCATCGAGATATCAACCCAAGGCTCACTAGGTATAGGTAAAGGTGTGTACAAATCTCGAGGTAAAACCTTAGACTTAGCCCTTTTACAACCTATGCATCGACTACAAATTCGCTCAACATCACTTTTTATCTTAGGCCAATAAAAATGCTCCTTCAATACATCTAAAGTCTTTTGAACCCCAAAGTGTCCCATCAATCCATCACTATGTGCCTCACTTACTAACAATTCCCGAATAGAACAATTAGGAACACATAACCTACTTTCCGAAAATAAATACCCCTCATGCCTAAAGAAGCTATCAACCGCCCCCTTAATGCATGACAAATAAATATCCAAAAAATTAACATCTTTTTCATACAATTCCTTAATATGTTCAAATTCAAGTAACTTAGAATCAAGAGTAGTTTGTAATACATACCTTCACGACAACACATCCGCCATCACATTTTCCTTACCTTGCTTATATCGAATGACATATGGAAACGTCTCAATGAATTCCATCCACCGCGCATGCCTCTTGTTCAATTTACCTTGTCCCCGCAAGTGCTTTAGTGACTCATGATCGGTGTGTATTACGAACTCCTTCGGTCATAGATAATGTTGCCAAGTCTCCAAAGCTCGAACAAGTGCATAATGCTCTTTATCATATGTAGGATAATTTAAAGTAGCTCCACTCGATTTCTCGCTGGAATATGCAATAGGCCTCCGATCCTGCATTAAAACTGCTCCAATTCCTATTCCTGATGCATCACACTCAATCTCGAGTGTTTTGTCAACATTAGGTAATGTCAAAATAGGTGCTTCACACAATCTACCTTCAGTAGTATTAAATGCAAGTTCCTGTTCATCACCTCAATGAAAACCTACAATCTTTTTAACTACTTCCGAGAGTGGTGCAGTGATAGTGCTAAAATCTTTCACAAAACGCCTATAAAAACTAGTCAATTCATGAAAACTCCTAACTTCCGTTATGCTTTTAGGTGTCGGTCAATCTCTAATAGCCTTTATCTTTTCATCGACTACTTCTACCCTATTAGCACTGACCACAAATCCAAGAAATATAACTCTATCCATACAAAATGTGCTTTTCTTAATATTAGCATAGAGTTGTTCTTTCCTTAAAATAATTAGCACACAGTTTAAATGTTCCAAATGCTCTCCTAGATTTTTGTTATAGATTAAGATGTCGTCAAAATAAATTATAATAAATTTTCCTATAAAGGCACGTAAAACATGATTCATTAAGCATATAAAAGTACTAGGTGCATTTGTGAGTCCAAACGGCATAACCAACCATTCATATAAACCATATTTAGTTTTAAAAGCCGTTTTCCATTCGTCACCCTCCCGCATACGATTTTGAAAAAACCCACTTTTTAAATCAATTTTAGAAAATATGCAAGCACCATGTAATTCATCAAGCATATCATATAACCTAGGTATAGGGTGACGATATTTTACCGTTATGTTGTTGATAGCCCTACAATCCACGTACATTCACCATGTTCCATCCTTTTTTGGCACAAGCAAAACTGATACCGCACAAGAACTCATACTTCCCTCACGTATCACTAACCCCGTAGCAACGTTGACTACGAAACCCACAACGAGATTGACGAACCCAAGAAAACCAAATTAATCCAAGAGTTTAGGATTAATCCAAAAGAAAGTCGAACAAAAAAATCCAACAAGAACGACGCTTGAGAGACCCCTTGATCACGCAATCCACGAATTGAATCCGGTTGTTTGAACGCCACAAGTTAACACTTGATAAGGTCGAAGTTGTTCAATGAAGAACAATGAAGAGAAGACAATACTCCTCACTTTAATTCAATATCAAATATGTAAAAAGTTTTTTACAATTGAATGAAAACTCCTTTTTATACTAAACCTAAAAATTAGGTAAAAATCGTGCAAAAATTGAGCATAATCCTCAAAATATGGAAAAGAATCAAAAACTAATAAAATATAAAAAAATTACCAAAAATAGAAAATTCGCCAAAATTTTTTGGCCTATGTGACCGCAAAGCTTATTTCTATGCGGTTGCATAGTTCAGTCCAGTTGGCTCCTTTAAGTTTCGGTAAGCACCTATGCGACCGTGAGCCTCATAAGCCTATGCGGTCACATAGGCTTATCATTTTCCTCCGTTTTTGACTTTCGATATTGAATTGATCCAAGTTGATTCGACCTTCGATCCGAACATGAAAATTGCTCCATTTTGAGTCCCGAACATAGTTCCACCAATGGTTTCTTGAACAAGCAATCCCATCGCTTGTTTCACTTACTTTGCCCTTGATTGCATCATTGGTCCGCAATCGACTATCAACGAGTCTCGTCTCGCACTTGCCTTCGTCAAGCTCGACTCCGGGTCATATCAAGGTTATATCATCGATTGGGCCAAGACACGAGATAATGTGCCCGGACACAAAGTCATCTTATAAGTGAATTTGGGCCAATGCAATATTAACAAATTAAGTTGCTATTAGTAGCTTATGTTGCTTTCGATTCGAGCATATAAATTAATTGTGTTGATAATAATTACATTCATCGGTCAAGACTTATGAAATATGTTCTAAACTATCTAACATTATAATCCGAAATTTATTGGGTATCAAAACTCAACACATAGAGTACTAAGTAAATTGTATGAAAATTGTGTCATGTGACAAGCTCGATTGAATGTGAAGTGTACCATTCTTGTTTAGTCCACCTATTGTATGGATGAGTGATCGAGCTCACTAACTTTCAGGCACAACAAATATGTGTCGTACCATGCCCAATTAGGTGGCTTTAAAAAAAAAATTAATAATAATAATTAGTACAAATTAATATTGTGGAAATTTAATCCCATACTCCTCTTCGTTAAAATATTCCCAATGTATTATAATCAAATCCATTTTTATCTCAAAACCAGTATCCATCCCACTCCAAACCCAAACAACACTACCATCATTGATGCCTAAAACCATCGAACCCTAATGAATGATGGTTATTGTGGTGACTGCAATTTACAAGTGTTACTTTTTCGTGTTTGTGTGAAATGATAATGATGCTTATGAAAATCAACGATGGTGGCAGGAAAAGCAGTAGCAACAGCCGGTGGATGTGTAACACAAATTACTTTGTGTTGCAATTGATAAATGTGTAAAATTTGAGAAATAAATTAAATAGGAAATTACACCCCATGTAATTTTTTTAGTTGTCATTTACAAAAATATCACCTTTTAAAACTCTTTACAAAAGTGTCATATTTGTTTATTTTTACCCTTCAAAAGAACTTGAATATCTTGCATGTCCCTTTTTGATAATTGTGTAAGTGTCATATCAAATCTTAGAAAAGAAAAAAAAAGCCGTCAATTGTGAAAAGGAAAGAAAGAGAGAACGAATCTATGAAAGGGAAATCCCTAAAAACTCAAACTCACTCCTCTTTCTCACTAAATCGACCGCCGACTACTTCTTCCCTGTCACCGAAATCTCTCATCGACAACCACCTGCTTCCGGCCACCTGGAAATGAAAAACAAAATGTCGTCAATGATAAAGGAAAGGAAGAGAAAACAAAATCTTTACATCCCTAAAACTCACTCCTCTTTGTGACTAAATCGACCACCGCCGGCGAATTCCTCTCCCTCACCGAAAACGAAATCCCTAAAACTCTAAAACACACTCTTCTCTCTCACTACATCGATCGCCGGCTAACTCCTCTCCCTCATGGAAATCTCTCCTGCTTCCGGCCATCGACGATATTGGAAGCGTTGGAGGAATCGCCCACCGCCTTTTGGATCTCATATTCTCTGCAATTGCAAATCAACATTGTGCAAAAAGTATTCCATTTTTTGAATTTATCTTTGAAATTAATTTTGCAAGGAATGCAGCGCTTATTTATTATTGTTGAATCATTGGGTTTATTTATTTATGTTTTTGAAGGTGTTATATTAATGTAAATGTCAAATTTTGCTGTCTGTTAATATGAATTAGGATTTTTATTTTATTTTCTTTGGTCCCAGATTCCAATTTTGACTCGTGTGTGTTGGTTGTTGTTGGTTGTTTAGTAATAGTATTTGATTCTCATTTTGTGTGAAGGAGAAATATTTTTTGTGGTAATTATTTACATGATATAAGATTTCTCGCATTGGGTTGTTGGTTGATGTAATGAAAATATTTTGTTGTGGACAGTGGGTGGTTGGCAATGACCGTGGGTGAGAAATGTGGAAACTGAGGCCGTGCCCGATTAATTTTGGGTTTGATACAAAGTTTCTTCGGTTGTAAAATGTTGTTGGTTAAGACAATGTTTGTTATCGAACGGAAAAATAATTAAAATGTTAAGTATAAAATTTTACATTGACACTAACAAGAATGGACATGGACAAGCAGACATATGTTTTTTTTCAAATTTTTTACATTTATAGAGTACATGCTTAGTTCCCTAATTTTATTTCAACAAGTCGTTATTCTCTTCAACAGGGTTCACAGTTTAGTTTTTTTTAGAAGTTTGTAAATGGTTATTAGATGAATTATACTTATGATGTGTACCCTTTTGTAAGATGTACCTTAACACCCATATGCTACATTTGCAACACGACAGTGCAATGAGACATCCTCTAGAAAGGGACTTAGAGGGTGTTTGTTTTCACTTGTAATTGTTTTTTGACTGTTAGAGGGTTCGACGGAAAGTGAACCCTGTGAAAGGAAACATGTGTGGGTCCAAGGGTCCAATAATTGATTAAAATGTCCTCCGAACGGCCATTTGCTGTTCTCTTACCCCCAATAGTAGAGCAACAAATGAAAAATCAATCTGCCTCAAACTGAAAACTGAATACATATTCCATAAGCCCTCACATTTCACGGTAAGCAGTCGCATCATTTGGTGTTTTCAATGTAGTTATAAAGAGACAACTATTCGTGTTTGCTTGCCTTCTACTCGAACGGTCCATTTTTACTTGGTTGCTTCGATGTGTTTACATTTGTACCTATTTTCTTGGTGATACTGATGACATTATAGCATTAACATCTACATTTTAACATTCATTGTGATTTTTGGGATGACTGAATTTTGGCATGTTCCACATTTTGGTATAGGGCACCATGCATATGTAACACATATTTATGTTCACATTGTAGCACTAACATCTAAGTTTTCAAGTATTTTGTATTTTTGAGATGACTGGATTTCCGCTATTATGTACCAAGTTTGTGTGTTGGGGCACCATGCATACGTATAACATGTTTCTATTGAAAACTGTCATTCCCGACATTTAGCTGCAGTATTTCTCGACAGTTGAGTGAATCCCGACAGATGAACTGTCGTTCTCGACAATTAGCTGCAGGCATTTTCTACAGATGACAGATGGCACTGTCCTGCCAGACTAGTGCAGTCATCTGTCAACACAGGTTTCGGTGATAGTGTCTCGCCACATAACTGTGGACACTGACGACATTGCACGTGCGTTTAGAAATAACATGTCTGTCGAACTTTCATATCTCACTACCGCACGTATTTTCACACACTCAAAATATTTTTAGTAACATTTTTTTTGAGTTCAACATTGCATGCACAATTCGCAATAACATGTGTGTTGCAGTTTTGGTAGATAATATGTTCTTATACGTTTCTCATATTATTTGTTCTGATTGATATGGTTGTATGCTCTTTGAAAGTACGCTTATTCTTTGACATATTTATTTGCTGTTGATTTATTGTTTGACCATTATCGTTTCATCTACAGAATACATGAAATTTCAATTTTGGGTGCCCGAGAATTCATGGTTGCCCGAGTGCATCTCACAATGGAGTAACCTAAAGTACATTAAAATGGTGATCGAGCACTTGGACGACCGACTGCGGGCTGACTTTTGCAACTCCTGCCTTGGATTTCTTGTTGACGTTCCGGAGATCCAACTTTCCGCTCAACTAATCCAGGCACTTGTGTGCCGAGGAATCCGTTGCGATAAGGCCCACGAGTTGTGGTTCAACGTGCAGGGCCACCTTACCTAGTTTGGACTGCAGGAGTATGCTATCGTCACTGGACTGCATGCTGGCTCGTTTTCGGAGGGCGATCGGTACACAAAAGCATTGGAGAAGAGGAGGCTAAATGAAATGTATTTCAAATCGCTGGAGAAGATCTCATGTGCCTAGTTGGAGAAGACCTTTGTCCGCGCGTCGACACCCGGGCAGATAGATATAAGCTCGGGCTTGCTCTATTTATAGAAGGAGTTATCACTACTCCGGACAATAATGTTGGCATTGATGAGGAAACACTTTCCCTCGTCGTTGACTTGGAGCTATTTTTTCCTACCCTTGGGCCAAAGTAGGGTATAGACATTTGTTGAAGGGATTTTGGGGTACTTGGGCACGTAAAATGAGGGATGCAAAGATGAAGAACGAAAAGGATGTCAGTTACACAATTCACGAATTTTCGATGGCCATGCAGGTAAGAACATCATTAAGTTTATTTTTTTTGTTTGTAAGTATTCAAACAGTTTTCTACGTTCTTTGGATGGATACTTATGTGACAAATTTTTTCTTTTCATCCGGACAGATTTGGGCATATGAGATCGTGCCCGAACTCAGCAAACGCTTCGATCAGCAGGTGGGTGAACAATCGCCTCGGCTTCTGTGTTGGACCTGTACCAAACAACCATAGTAGCGTACGTACGATGCGTTCTTCAAGGACGTACAGGTCATGAACATTTTTAATTTGCCTATCACTTATTTTATTTTTTTGGGAATACTATGCAATATATTTTAACTATCCGTTCTCCCCTATTTCTACAGTTACACGTGCACGCCACATTACGTCCCACAAAGGTCGAGCGTGATCTCCCATACATCACCAGTTTGGTGCCATTCCCCGACCGTCCGGTGCAAGTTTTGGACGACTTCTCTAAGAGTGTTGTCAGGCCACAGTTCCATAAGGCGGCACCAGCCAGTGGGGAAAATGACGGTAGTGCTATGGGTAATGACCATGACGATGAGTCCAGTGTAGGGGTTGAGGACGATGAGACATCCGCGAGCGATGACCGTCAGACACTGGAGGGCAACGGCGACGATGGGTCTACGGCTGATAAGAGTAGAGGCAGCAGTTGCGACACCTCCAACGAGACCGGTGCTGGTGATACCGAGGATGATGAAGATGCCTCAGGATGGCTGTCGGGTGCATTACCCATTCCATTGAGTGCCTCGTCCACATCTGGGCGACAGGGTACACGTGGTGGACCGATTGTGACAAGGATGGACGTGGAGGGCATGTTGCTGGACCAGCACATCTTCATCGAGATGAGGTTGCGGACCGTGAAGCTTGAAATCATTCAGCACGTGACTAACGAGTTTGCCAGATTGAGGGACTTCATATCTACCCTGGTGCCCCCGTCCGGTGGCACATCCACTTCCGCTACAGCTCATATCGTGAATGAGCCAAACATTTGGGATGACCCCTATGAAGGTATGAGTTTGTTGTATTGCAACTTCCACTTACAACATGTCTGCAGAGCTGTGCAGTTTTTCCTATGCATTTGCTCACAAATTTATTTTTTTAATTGCCAAATTATTTAGATGTTGATGGAGGAGGCATGGACCTGTGCCCGGATGATGGTGGCCGTCCTTCGCCTGTCGGGAACTTGGAGGTGAATGGTATGCCGGTTAGTTATGTGCAACACATATTTGTATTTGATATCATCTCATTTTGTGATATACAAATGTATTCAATTTCACTTCTTCAATAATTTTTTCTTTTTTTTCTAACTAGACGGGGAAGGCAGCGACGAACAGAACTCACATGATGACGACCATGCAGAGGAGGGTGAAATGCAGGAGGTGAACGGTACGTGCGTAATTTTTGTCAAGTTCTGTGATTTGGGTTCTAGTACTAATCACTTCCCCATTACACAAATCATAATTCATATCTTCAATTCATCCATTTTACCCAATTTCCTTTCAACTAGACCCAGGAGAGATCATCCCTACGCTCCCCAGCGACGACAACGAGGAAGCCCCATCAACCCATGACGTCACGTAGATGGATGGTACGTGCCTATTTTAAACGGGTACATCTTATTCTATGACTATGTGGCCTTCTTCACACGTAATTGTTTCACTAAAATTCTGCAATTTTTTATATAGGCATTGCCACAGAGTTTCCGGCATAGGTCACCGTACCAGAAAAGAGAGGCAATGTGGGCAGCACAAAGAGACGGCGATCGACTCGTGTTCGATGTCCTGCACCACCTACCCAGACTCCATACACGAAGGAAAGGGCAAAGAAAGTAAAGAAATAAGTGAGTTCAAGTAGTTCGGTAAGGTGTGTTGTAGTACTAGATACGTTGTTCGTTACAAGGACATGCAATTAATTTGGTTAGTTTTATGGACGGATAGGTTTGCTCAGCCATATTCTACACGTTAAACTGTCTTATATAGAGTACATATCATTTTGCGATAATAAATGTTTAGTGTAAGTATAGGATGGTACTGTCGATCAATTTTATGTGTATGCGTTAACAAAATAATGCATGTATTGTTCATGATATGTGAAAGGGTTGATCAACATAAAAACTAAAATGAATATATCATCATTCTTATACTACCCAGTCATATGATTTTTCAAGACAAAGTGATGGTTTTTCCTTCAGAAAGTATACGGCCATCCTCTAGCTGCTTACCGGTAAAGATAAGCCTCTGTTGGTCTGAGGAGATGCCCTCCTTGTCCCAACGAAAATTTGCATTCCGCCCCTCAGCCTTTGACTTAGTAAATTCTATTTGTTATTTCTTTGCCTTAAAGGTGAGAAGAATTGTTATTTCTTTGCCTTCACTGAATCCATATAATTCACGAGCTACATCATATTTATGACATGTATTATTTATGATATATGAAAGGGTTGTTTGTTTTTTGGTGATTAGATTGCATGCACGTTTCCTATTCCATGTGTGATTAAATTTTTTTGCTTTGTATGTTGATTGGATGGATAGTTACGAACATTCTGTGCTATGTCATTTTACTTTAGCACACACGTGATGCAGGTAGGCAGCAAATTCATTCGGAGGGTTGCTTTTTGAGTTGATCATGTGCGTTGATCAAGGTATGATGAGGAATTTCTGCAGAATAATCAAGAGTACAGACAAAATGAGAGCCTTTGACTTAGTAAATTCTATTTGTTATTTCTTTGCCTTAAAGGTGAGAAGAATTGTTATTTCTTTGCCTTCACTGAATCCATATAATTCACGAGCTATATCATATTTATGGCATGTATTGTTTATGATATGTGAAAGGGTTGTTCATTTTTTGGTGATTAGATTGCATGCACGTTTCCTATTCCATGGGTGATTAAATTTTTTGCTTCGTACGTTGATTAGATGGATAGTTACGAGCATTCTATGCTGTGTCATTTTACTTTAGCACACACCTGATGCAGGTAGGTAGTAGATTCATTAGGAGGGTTGATTTTTGAGTTGATCATGTGCGTTGATCGAGGTGTGATGAGGATCAAGAGTAAAGATAAAATGAAAGCTGAGGCTAAATTAAGAGGTGAAGTGATTTGTACCAAAAGACAACCAAAGGGACCCAAACCTGGGTTCATGCCTGAAGGTGCAACTGTTGAGACTATTACTCCTATTCCATATGATGTGGTTAATGATCTCAAGGGGGGTTATTAAATTACTTCAATTCCATATTGGGATATGATTAAATGGAACGGACATTGAGACTGGACATTTCTTTGTGGTCTAATTAAATTGATGTTCATGTTACTTGGTGAAGTAGTAGTATTTTGTACTTTAATTTTGTGGAGTTGAAGGTGTTATAGCTGTACAAATGATTCATGGTATCTAATGATTTTGTGTATAATGGAGCGCGGTCAAAGGATCGAGGACAATGATTATTTTAAAATTCGCATTAGCATAGTATGAAAAATTCGTTGTTATCTTTGCTACGTTGGCCCAAACATTACAATCGGTGTCTGTTTATTTCAACATGCGTTTTAGTATAAATTAGTTTGTTCGTACAAATTATAATTTATTTGAACAATGGCTTGTTGTGTCACCTAATGTTCATCTTCATTGGCAGGGGCATTAATTTTATCAATTTTCAATGCAATTCAAATGATTTAGAATTTAAAAACTGTATTCAATTATGACTAAGGACTACAAAAATTCAGTAAAGTAGTATAAATTCCAAATTGATTGCCAATCCAGCTGCAGAAACATTGCCATTGCTGGTCTTGCACATGGGTACAATTTACTCATAATTCTCACCATTTATGGAGAGAGCCTAGAGGTAAAAGTACACTTACACCATAAACCATCACACCAATGGTCAATCAAGTGTTAAGTAGAAATGAATTGGTGGTTGATTGTAAAATTGCTTTAAATGTCCTCAAAAACCTCCAGTATATAGCATGGCTTACACTGTTGAAGTGGGATATATGAGACTCTTTGTGAGGCATCTTGTAGCAAGAACGTATCTCAATATTTAAAGTGTGTTTCTTCATATCAAAACAATAACATCGTCCACGGGAAGCAATTCACCACTCCCAGTTGAGGAGCCTTTGCCAACACCAGGTTTAATCCCGCTATGTCCCATCGTAATTTCTTCGGATGATGAGGAAGTGAGTTTGAATGGTGGTAGGAGAGCCATCACCGTCATTTCCTTTCCGAACCTGGACGAAGTTACAAGTGATGCAGGTGAGTCTCCGAGAAATGTGCTTGAATGGGTCGTCCCATTTATGGTTGCAGATGAAGTTGAACGTCACGAGGATGAAGGGCAGGGTCGCGTTCCATCGCCCGAGGTAATTGTCATCAGCTCAGATGATTTGGATAATGACGGTGGGGAAGAAGGTTCGAGTGTTAGCTTCGAGTGAAGTGTCCGGCTTTGTAGCATGTGTGGGTTTCTACGTATGTATGTATAGTCTTTTTTTGTAAGGGATGAATTTTGTTACGTATGTACCAATTGTGTAGCATGTAGGAAACTCTCGTTGGCATGTTATGTATATTTTGTATTTTGTTAAGCGGACCGTGGAACAACTGTCGAGAATGGCAGGCACCATCTGTTTGGAACGACAGCTGAACTGTCCGGGTTTACTGGCAAATTTTCTGTGTCTGTAATATGCATATGAATTATAACATGTATTTTGGGTGAACGAACACACCCTCATGTGTACATTCAACGTACATTGTGAACAATGCCAACAGTGTTATGCACTAAAAATGATGTGTTCGTAATATGCATATAAAATGAAACATGTATTTTGGTTGAACGTTTCCTATTCCGTACATTCAATTTACTTTGTGAACAATGGCAACAATGTTATGCACAACAAAATTGTATTTTGGTTCGAGGGTGTTATACAGTACGTTGTGCCTATTTGCGTACTGTAATTGTGAACATAAGAAAGAGTATTGTTTATGCCTAAGATAATGAAAACAGTATTACAATATTTACATTTTCATATACAAACGACATCGGAGGAACACTTAACTTACAACTTCAACCACTCAAGTACAAAATATTGTTTACATCGGACGTGGTACAGTGGAATTCGAACATGTGGTCCAGTTATGACCAAGTCCACCGCAGCGAGTGCATTTCCTAAGTCGTGTGGTACACTCGTGTCTAAATCTCTTACATTGTGTGGGTGGTCTACCTGGAGGACGATGTACACTGGGAGGCATAATAGGAGTACCTATAATTTCGGTTGGAACAATCCAGTCCACTTCACGCGCAACGGGATATATAGCTTCTCTATAGGCACCCTTCCAATATTCAAATGAGTAATACGGTGAGCATAGATCGTACAATGACTTATCTCTCAAGCAAGCAGCATGGGTTGCGTGAACGCATGGCATACGATTCAGTTGGAACTCACGACAAGTGCACGTGTTTTCGGAGAAGTCTACAATGTCTATGTCGTTGGATATTCCAACTTGTGTTATCTGTCAAGTCATGCACTCGCGGCCTAGTACCTGCTTCGACCGTCGTCCGTAACTCATTCTCCATCCTTGGTGACAGTACGGTACTATATGCAGTTACACTGGCTCGATGTTCATAAAACCACTTCTGCATAGTATGCCGAATGTGTTCTACGAAGCACGTGATCGGTAACGAACGGGCATGTCTCAATATTGAGTTCAAAGATTCTGCGTTGTTGTTGGTCAAAATGTTGTACCGTCGGCCAACATATAGTGCCCGTGACCAAAATGAAAAATCTGCCCGTTCCAAGTATCCGTACGCTCTTGCACTTACCCTACGAAACTGTTCCATAAGTTTTTCAAACTCTTCGATTCGGTAAGTTCTTGCGGCTCTTTTGAATAGAAATATCGAACTTGCGTTGTTGTACCGCTAGATTAAATTCTTTTCCATATACCAGACATAGCACCCGTGGTAAGCCCGAGGAAATAGGTGGGCAATGACGTTTTCAATACTATTTTTCCTGTCGGAAACAAACACCAATTCGTCCGAGTCACCTATAAGATCTTTCAAATTTGATAAAAACTACATCCATGATCTATTCGTTTCGGCATCAACGATCCCCCACGCTAACGGATAAATCTGTTTGTTGGCGTCCTGGGCAGTTGCCAGTAGAATAGTACCTTTGTATGGACCTTTCAAGTGACTGTCGTCAACACAAATAACAGGCCTGGGGTAGTGCACGTAACCCTAAATGCTTGCACCGAAAGCTAGGAAAAAGTATTGAAACTTGTTACGAGAATCAACTTCGATGTGTGTTACTGTCCTTGGGTTACCCTCTCTTAGGACGTGACAGTAGGAAAAAAGTTTTTGAAAACTATCACCCGATGTACCATGTAACATATGTAAAGCAGAAACATTTCCCCTACGTGATTGATGGTAACTAATTTTCACTCCAAACTCACGTTCCATGTCACATGCAATAGCGGTAGGATCATACGATCAGTACGGATTTTCTAATTTCCCCATATTCTGCACAGCAATTACGGAACTAGTGGCATGTCAATGTGCATTACGACGATAATATATGGAACATGTGTGCATATTGTTGAATTTGTGGATCATGAAGATGGCACACTGCTTGACACTCGAAGCACGTAACATCCACTTGCAATTATCGTCAGCGCATACAACGGTTAACAATTTTAGGCTTGACCTGCTATCCTAAAATTGAAACTTGTCTCGCAAAGCAGGTAGACGAATTCTCGAGTACAATTCTTTCTTGGTAAAAAATATTTGCCTTTCGATAAGATCTGACGTATTCACAGTGGAAATCCAGTCGCATGTATTCGGACTTTTGGAATGTAATAATAGTTCTTCGTCAACGTCAGCAATATTACCAGTATTTGTACCATGTAAGGAGTCGTCGAACATCTCATCTAATAGTGCAGTCCTAACATCGAAAATTGGAGTATCGGCTGCATTATTGTTGGGGATATTGTGCTGATGATTGAGTTCGTCGTCCTGTACGGTTTGGTGATCTTCCGCTGCAGTGAACAATTATTGGTTGTAATTTGTATCCCTCTCCATTTCAACACTTGGCAGGCCGATTTCCAAAGTCGTAACGCGGAGAGCAGTTTTCTTATGAACTGATATGTACCAATTTACGTCTTCATCTTCAAGTATTTCGGCCAGCGGTATATTCATGTTGGGAACTTTGAACTACAATTCCATTTTTGTGCGTGGATCGAGAACACCAAGTTTGCCGTTCAATCGTAACAATAGTCCGGGTAGTGTAATACTACTCGGCACTAAAATGGAAGTGGTTTTGTCCACAGTCCACTTCCATTCGTCATTCATGTGAACGAACTTTCCCCCATGCGACACGATAAATCTCAAATTATTGTTCATACCTAAAATGTGGGGATTGCAACAAAAAGAATTATGCGCAATCAATATGTCGATTATCTAATAGCATGGAAGTGACACGTTCGAATATTTAAACCTATGCAATAGTACGAGGTCAAATGAAGGGTGTCAAGTGTTTTCAGCTATCCAATTCGACAGTTTAGTTATCTATCTCGACAGTTTCGAAATGTCAAGTTCGACAATTCAACTATCGGAACTGCCGAGAAGTTTCGAATATGTTTGGTAGTAGTAATGGTTATAATCATTTCTCAACTACTACAACTACAACATCACAACCTATTTTTAGAAATAAATGACTGAATGCTTCATTAAATATGGAATACTTCACATTTCCCTAAATATTTTTGGTATGTTTTCCTTCAAAAATTTAATAAAATAAGAATATGATGATTAATAGTAGTGATTATCATGTTGTTTTTAATATTTTAAAAAGAGTAAGCTATTACATAAAAATATAAACAATTCGTAATAACTGACATTTCAAAATAGATGAAGAAGATGGATAAAATAATGTCTTCTTAATCAAGAAGAAAATGGATGAAGAAGATGAATGAAATAAGGGTTTGTTTAACAAGAAATTTGTTTTTTATGTTAACTAGGGTTTTTAAGGATTTTATATTCATTTTTTATTAATTAAATTCGTATTTTACAATATAATATTAATATATTCAATTATAATATACAAATTAAACAATCAAATTACAACATTAATTGTTTTGAAAAACAATCATGAAGGAGCATTAAATGCTCCAAAAAAGTCAAATTAAGGGTAATTTAGACATTTTACAACAGAAAGGACATTTTTGTAAATTTCCCTAAATTAAATTGAACTATAAAGTGAAATATATTTAATTTTTTATGTAGAGTCAATTTTTCATAAATATTTAGCCCTATTTTGGTTTTGAATAAAAATTAGATTTTGATAAAAGTTATGAAAATGTTTGATTGGAAAGTTAATAAAATTGTAGATCTCACGAAATGTGTGATAAAAAATATATTTGAAAAATAATGAATTTTAAAAATTGAGGGTCAAACAGTGACTTAGTGTAAGCGCGAACTAGAAATAGAAGTGGCAGCTCCACTTGTGGCCATATCGTGTCATGGATTTTATGGCATACCAGGCCTGGTCCTCATACAAAAAGAGGGCTATGCTTGGCGTGGACCTTGGCCCAATTTTGATCACAAATGCTTGACGATTGCGGGTCCAGATCCTTTATCGTCAAGCCCAGGTGAATACGACTTTGAGACGCCTACGTCACAGGTCAAACGACATCGTTTCGCTTTCGCAACTACCAATCTCTCTCTTTTCCCGAAACAAGAGCGATAACTCTGAACAGTCCCATTGTTTCACAAAAATGGTGGAGGTGGATTCAGGTTCAACCATAGCTGATGAAGAAGAAAGTACGGAGTCGCCGCCTTCGCCGAAGGTAGCATTTTCCATCAGTTTAATAGAACAGGAGAAAATCCAGTTCCGGCGCCCCAAGTCCGCCGTTCCACCACCACAACACACCCCCTGGTCAATGGTTGCCATCAGAGATTACGGAGACGACAATAAGCACCCAACGATCATCTTCCCTCCAATCAACCACGAGAACCTTCAGATTTCTAAAGATACTCATCGAGTTCACGGCGAATCATCGATAACATCTTCACCGTACAATGATGAATATTCCGAGTCCGATTCATATTCGTATTCCGATTCAGACTCAAACTCAAACTCCTCGGCCACATTTTCTCCGTCCGATTCCAGCGCAGCGAGTGCATCTCTTTCGTCACGAAGTCCCAAGGCTAGGTCGGCAGGTGACATCTCTCTATGGTTCGATTCATGGGTTGAAATACTGCGTTCCAAAGTGAATAATAGCATGAGTCTTATCTGGAATAATTTGGCTTCGACGATGAGGGCCGCGTTGACTTTTCGATCCGCCGCAGTGGCGGCGATGTTGCTAATGTTTCTATATTTCCGGCAGAGGAGGAGATTGAGGGCCCAGGAAGATAGTACAAATCAGCTTATTCGCATTATCAAAGAGAAAGATGAGGTAATTTTCTTCGCTTTCAAACTGTTTGTGAAAAACCCGCATCGAATTTGTGAAATAAGCCCATTATGATATTGATAATTGTTGCATCATTTTGCAGAAAATCAATCGCCTATTGGATCAAATTGCAGGGATGAATCAAGCTTTGCTAGCATTTCATAGAGTTCCCAGTAGCACCAGCACTTGAGCCAATCCATGCATTGACCTATTGGCCTTGGTCATGCTCTTTATATTTTGGAGAAGAGTGATATTTTTTAGCGAATTGGTGATAAAACATCAGTCTAGGTGTCATTAAATAATAGGCTAAATTTCGTCGAATCTACCACATTAGTGCCAGAATGCTTACTGGCATACAACCATGTTAGTAACCAGAAAATGTCTATTCTTCTTTAGAGACCAAGCAGGAGTGTGTAACATAGTGTTGTCTAATCGAGTTCTATATGTTGTTCGAGCTCCCTAGATATAGCCTAGATTTTTATTCAAGACTCGTATAATTTAGGACTTGTTTGACAAGATTTTTGCTTTTACTTTTTGTAGAAGATTTGTCTGGTAAAGATACCTTAAATTTTCTTTAAAAGCTCTTCTCATCGTGAGATGTCCATGGTAATGTCTAGAAACATGTAAGGCACATCTCATTCAAAATAATTAAAGATTTAATTTAATTTAATTTTTTTTATTCTTTAGTTTTATCCAGTTTAACGTACTGGCAATCGTCCTGTGCCAAGAGTTTCATCAAGATATAGACTATGCTAAAATTTTCCACCAAAATTGAAATTCAATACCAAACAAGGAAAAATACATAATGTCAATATCAACGAGTTTTTGAAACTATAAAATTCTGCAGCCGGTCTAGTGTTTTGAATTCATAACTTAAATCAAGCATTTAACATAACACAATTTTGCTTACATCTGTAGCTTTTGTATGTTATTTCATTACAATCCTCCAACCCACTCAATCTCTGAAATGTTTTTCCAAGCCAGTCCTCCAGAAAAAGATAAGAATTATCGACCTGTCTTAATTTAAGCTGACTGAACTGATAAAGAACCAAAAATTAAGAAAAGAAAATGTTCCACTTTGAATAACCTTGTGAAAAAGTAAGAGAGTTCCTGTCCATGTCTCTACGGCTTTACATAAATATTATAACAACCTGTGACGCTTCAGAACATGATCATCGTACAATCTTGAGCTGATGATTCTTGATCGCTCATCTGAAATTAACTGGGTACTGCAAAAACAATACATGCAATTAAGGCAGAATGCAAATCATCGATCAACAAATTATTAATCGACCATGATTTATCAAACAATAACATAACAGCATTACAGTCGAGAAGGGAGGATGCCTTTATAGGTCTAAGGCGAGTGTGAGTAGGACACATGAGTTTGGTTCATTTCATACCAGAGAAGCCTATGTATGAACAAGGATTAATTTTACTTCCCCATGTAGCTACTCTGACTTTGGGAGGGGAGATTATAGACACCTTTCCATACTTTGTATCTGGAGTACTTCCTTTATTTTCCTCTACAGTATTGGATTAAAGGAGATGGAGGGAATTGTTCTAAGGTTGTAGACTATTGAACAAATCGATATAATTCATAAACGACAAACTTTTCCTTTTCAGCCACTCCCAGGTAAATAAATACAAACACAGCTGCCAATCTCACTCTCGAACTGTGTCTCTTCAACAACTATTGTAGCTACCCACGCAAATTCAACCTCAAATTCAAATGAACCAACACAACCACTGCACAAATAGATCTCATACTCGGATATCTAATAAAATCAAGCTCTATCACATTCAAGGCTTCAGCCTTATATCCCATTATCCCCAAAAATTTAAAAATTATATGCAATTTTCAATGTACAATGAATAGCAAGGGCAAGAGTGAAAGAGTAAATCTAACCAAATGAAAACAGTACCTACTTCCCACAACTGCAAAGTAGTATACTCTTTTGTGATAGGTATTTAACACTAGATTAGAAGGTAAATTATTTTTATCCCAAATCCATATAATGCAAGTTCTTGTGATATAGCAGCATGCTTTACAAAGAAATGCATAGTATTGTTGATAATCAGAGTACCATGATGATAATGTCAGATAAAATAGCAACACATTATGAGTTCAGTTTAATTAATTGTATATAGCCATGCAGCAGTTACCAAAATTATAGTCTACCAAAGACCAAATTTGAAACTGGAAATTGCAATACATACACAGTGTTGCTCACTGAAGACAGTATAGTAGCTAGCTCCTAGATCCACTGCTCGGATGCACTGAATGCCGAATATCAAACTGATCTACATTCACCAAAGGAGTAACAGTCTCATTCCGGATCCTCTTAATATTGGGGCTCACCAAGCCTCTATGCCTAAACCCATACAAGTTCAGCACTTGATTATCCGCAAAGTTGAAAGCCCTTTCCATACTCTTCAAGCACCTCTCGACCGGATAATCTCCATAGCTTCCACAAGGCTTACAACCTACAAAATGTGTCACAAATGGCCACCTCTCATCGCCCAAACCTGGATGATACTTCTCAATCATCTCCTCGTACCGATCCACCAAACCTGCCCAATATCCATGCAAATAATACGAATTCTCAACAAAAACCTTGTCCATCCACTGATCCTTCTGAGAAATCAGCAAGTATATCAATGCAGACTGATCGTCAGCCTCAAATGCTGGCCGACCCTTCAAATTTGCAGTCAATATCTTTCCGGCTTCCTCTCGAATTGGACCTTTTGGTCCCATTGGCGCCCAAGTATCCAACAAATCCAAAGACCACTGACAATTCCTGAACAAGAAACTACCTGTGTTCAATGCGATCCATGACTTCTGATCAAACAACAAATCGGGGTACCCGTGGATAACCATATTGTAATCATTGTACTTCGAAACAGGTATCTCAAAAACCATATCAGTAAACAGAGCATCACTATCCATCCACCAAATCCACTCAACTTCAGGATGAGATAACATTAGCCTCCTTATCAACGGCAACTTCGCCCAATACCCCGCCATTTCCATATCCAAATGGGCCATATTATACACAGTTTCTATCCCGTGAATTCTACAGTAATCAATCTTATTCTTAATAGCCTTCAATAAGTAATGATCTCCTATAGCATTATCACAAGGGTTTGGGGGAGAGCCAGTAACAAGTAAGATCCGGGGTTTGCCATTAACATAATTGGGGAATTGAGGGTTTTTCTGAAGCCATACCTTCCGGTCTTCATCCCATGTATTAATTCTAGGCCCAAGAGTATAAGTAACATTAGGGTTCAAGAATTCTTCAGTTGGGTCATCCGGGTCTGTTGGGTCCTTATCAGACCGGATCTCGGCCAGGATCCGGTTCGTCTCTTCAATTAAGTGCTGGTTCTCAACGTCCGCCTCGGAGGAAACGAGGCTTCCAAGCCCTATTGTACCACGCAGTACGAGGATTGTTACAAATCCACAGAGGATTGTTATCTTGATGTTGTTAAAAGTCTTCTGGATCTGCCGGCCACGGGGGATTACAGAGGCGGCGCGTCCACGAACTCCGTTGGCGGAAACGGTTGTCGGCAGCCCGCCGGATGCTCTCTTTTGAGGAGTAAACGTACTTTCCGAACCCATCAATTAAAAAAGCCTCTGTATATTGTGTATATGGGTTTTTGAGTTCAACCCTTAATTTATCTATCAAATATGGCTACTGCCCAGTACCCACCTAGTGTAGATTTGCCTGTGTATGCATTTGTGTGTATATAATAGAGAGAAGAATGGGGATGTCTATTTAGAGAGAAAGTGAAGAACAAGTATATAAACAGCACCGACTTGAATTGTGTTTTTTCTTATGTCTGATTCATCCATATTGTTTATCAATTTTGATGGAGTGAAGGTGAAATTTTGTAATGCAAATCCCGCTGTACACGGGCTGGATTTAACGCGTACAGCTCAAGCCATGTTCAAGCTGTTTTGAGGTTTTTCATGTTTTTCTAGGTCTTACTTTTGAGCAATGTTATTAAGCCAGTTTGGCCTCCGTTCTTTTTCATTTTTATTTTTTTTATCTCTTATTTACAATCACACAATATTACTTAAAATAATATTACACGTAAATCGAAAATATTTCATTCTTTTTCAATCACACATCCTTAAAAAAAACACTATTCCAAATATCAAAATTTGAAAAAAAAAAAAAAAGTGTGAGCCAAACGGGGGCTCAATCAATTGCACGACGTCTAACGTGACAATTAGATGACATTTATTTAATTTACAAATTTAAATGATTCATTTAATTGGATCTATAAAAAATAATTACCTAAACTGATGCTTGATAACGTTATTCTTTGAAAAACACTACTTGTCTAGGGCTACATGAATTCTGGATAGACGAGGTGGCCCTGGACATATAGCAGGCCTCTTACTTTTTACTACTTTTTTCTTGTTTCTTTCTTTTCTTGAAATTCATTTTCGGCAACACAATTTAGAGAAAATAGCGTATTCATACTTGCTTGATTTGAATAGTATTCATGACTCTCCACGACTTTATTAAGTGGATAAATTCGTACATGTACACATGTAGTGATCATATCTATCAAGTGGATAAATTTGTAATTTGCGTTATGGCCGGGTTTGGATTGGATTTGGTACTTTTGAAGAAAAATTGGTGGACTTGGACAATGGTTGTGTTGTATCGTGGTTGCATATTGAAAATTTGATTCGCTAACAAGATCACATTGAAGAATGAGTTTTAGTCTAATTTAAAAGAATAATGTTATTTGCAATCGCTTATCACCCTAGTCTTCATATGTGACATACATATGACGATTAGTGATTTGATACATTAATATGATAGTTTTTATTACCTATATAATAAATTAATAATCATCACATGTATGCCACGTAAGGTGTTCAGGAAATTATTATTTCGATTTAAATTTTGTAGGTGTATGGTTCATAACAAGTAATAAAGTGAAATGAAGAGTTCCGAATGTCGTCTCAGAGAGTTTGAGTTAGCTTAATTTTACCTATCTAGACCTTAACCGAAACAAAATTGTCAAACGTGGTATTCGTAACTTGACTATATATAAACTAGATTATGTATGCACCTGTTAATGAATTAAATGAAATTAGAATGCAAAGTGATGTTTGAATTACAAGTTTGTTAAATTTAATTAATGAACAGTGCACTAGGATTGTGAATCCCCATGCAACGATCTCTTTCACCCTAGTTCTATAAATTGACAACATGCTTAAAGCTTTGAAGAATCAATGTTCCTATCCTATCCAACAATCTCTCTCGAGTAATGTTGAACCTACTATCATACATGACCCTATTATGTTTCTATGACGGATACGAACATATAAGAATACATGAGGTTTTGTGAACATTTAGAAATTCACGCAGGGTATAGCGATATATCTCTATCCCCTAGGCCCTATCGAACCCTAAGATGGTTTATACCTTGTCGAACATATTTCCCTTCTCTTGAATGCATGAAAAAAGCTACCAAACTCACATAATCACGTGCACATAATCATGTAAGAATTTAATTGCATATAAACTATTTAAAATTCAAAAAACTGTTCTTTTGCCAATATTGTAAAACTAGAAATCAAAAGTTTACATTACAAGGTTCATTATTCTCCTAGTACATAAATTCCTAGCCTAACATGAAGAAAGAAATAAAACACAAAGAAAATTTAAGATACGACATCACCAGGTTAATATTCTACTTGAATCTTCGCGTAATCCCGTCGATCTTCGTGTTTTTCCTCGTGTTTTGTGGCTCAAAATTTCCTTCAATATGTGTTCTTGTGTCTTCCACGCATTTCCCCTTTCAATTGATGGCTTTAGGGCTTTTATATCTTTCCCGCGACTTGTTTCCATATGAGTTTGAAGTAGAAACAGAAACTGAGAATCTAACGACAAAAATCAATCATGGGATTGCATGGTTTAGTGAAATGGCCCTCTTGCTTCTCTGTCTTCCACCATGTGACCGCATGGTGAGGACCATCTTTCAAACATGTCGTTTTGATCCTCTATTTGCAATCTCGTGTGTTTTGACTTCTTCTCTCATTCTCTTTTCTCCCGATACTTCAAATCTTCAACCAATTAGTCATTGATCATTCAACATCTTTGTTTATGCCTTCATTTCATCTTTCGATTATTTGCACTTTGGTTCCTGAACTTTCATTTTGGCCATTTTTCACATTTTTTTTGAATTTCGTCGTATCCACCAATGTAGTCCTGCAAAATGAAATTGGATAAAGTTAAGCTATAATTCAAATGCTTTAATCAACAATTAGCCATGTTTTGTGGCCGAATAAGTATGTAAAAATGCACTTATTGTAGGGCATCTACGATAATGAGTGACTGCAAATGACAATATTCTATTTAAAAATGGTTCCATGTTTCACGGGCATCTTATTGATCAAAATGGTAGGATCAAGTCCATATTTGAGCACCATTTTCTGGGAAAATGTGTTTTGAAATAGTGATTTTTTTTAAAGAATATTTGATTAAGAAAAAGGGAAAAGTTTTAAGTTTACTGTAAAATTATTTTATAAAAGAATGTACGGTTGACAATGAGTTTCAAAAAAAAAAATGGAACTCAAACAAGAGCTAAGAATTTCAATTGGGATTGACTCAACCTAGATAAATTCATTTCTTTTTGCCTAAGTCTACTGCGTTCATTTATTATCTCACTTGAAGTTTCTTTTATTTTCCTCTTTTCTGTTCCTCTTGAATTTATTTTCGTTAGTGAAATCTAGAAAAGTTTCGTTCATTCATACTAATTCGAATTGGAATATTAGGTGGGTTTTGGAGAAAATTTGGATATTGTCCAGAACCCGTCGAATTGTGATCATGTATAATTTTTATAACTTTTTTTTTTATAACTTTTCGCGCGGGTTAGTCGCTAACAATTAAAAAGAGATCAGATGATTGTGTAAGAGACAAACCTCTTGAGACAAAGTCCCAAAAAGGGGTGTTTTTATTGGCGATGACTTTACAATTGGAAAATAAAAGCAGAATGCCTCCAAGGGGCGCAAGCACACGAGTTACTGAAAAGAAGTGTTTAAATCTAAACTAAAAAATTGAAAGTTACATATTCTCTGTTTGAGAGTGTTTGATTCGGGGTCCTTTGCTCTATGTCTTTTCTTCCTTTTATACTCCCTGGATGATCTCTTCGTGATCAACCGCTTAAAAACTGCTTGATCGCTCTATAACTGTCCACTTTCCTCGTAGTGGCCAACTTGTCATGGAACTGCCTTCTCTAACTGCTGCCGTTACTTTTTGTCATTCAACCATCTTCAATTGAATTCCTTGAATCGTGGAACGTGATAGGGCTACTCAATAACTGCTTCATTTACCGCACCTTTGAGTAACCATAACATCTTACGTTTGCTAAGATCCTGGGCGACTCGAAGGTTTGGAAGAGAACAGGGGCACAGTTCTGGGCGACTGCATGGCAATCCATTCGCTCAACTCTTGAGCGACTTGTAACTTTGGACGATGGTATTACCGCGTTCATGGGCTTCCCTATTTGGGCCTTTATCCTGCATTACCTGATTGGGTCGTTCTTTGGGCTATTTGATTTTGGGGATCTTCCAATTGAGCTTCATTCCTTGGGCTATTCGACTTGGGCTGAACTTTTTGTGTGTCAACAATAACTCAGGTGTCCAAATTTCGCCTGATAATCTTGAGGAGTGGCAGTCTTCCCCCTGGTTCGTCCCCAGGTAAATTCGGATGCGATCACAACTTATACACACTTGGGCCGGACATTTGGAATGCGGTTCTCCTCCCTGTAAACCTCCCTTTACAATGTACGAACAGGATCTCCGAAAGGGGCGACAAAGCACGTCATAACTTTACCTCTACAAGACAACTGCCGCTAGCAAGATTTCCTTGAAGAATGACTAATGCTCTTCGTAACGATGTAGCGTTTCATGGATTTTTTATTGATCAGAATTGTAAAGGTTAAGAATTTCAAATAAGGTGAAGTGGTGAACTCAAATGAGACAAATTAGTTTCTGTTGTAAAATTAACGTGATTTGTGCAATTAACTATCAATTATAAACATGAATCAAATAAAATAAATATGAGAATAGAGTTAGGAAAGTTGGCTTAAGAGAGTAACGATAACCACTGTCTTAAAGTTGTGTGGCCTCCCCTTCGTACGAGTACTTTCAGCACTGCACGATTTCAAGATAAAACCCTTATAGATCGCAACCAATTCTCCTCCTATGGACACTACCACAGGGAGAGAAAGAACAAGTCTTTATCAATTTCTAAAGTTTATAGAAGATAATAAAATGACTAGAGTGTGGTATGAAAAGACTAGAGATGATTTTTGTTTTTACTTTTTTTTTTTTTTTTTGTGTGTGGGTCAAAGAATGTGAAATTCACACCTTTTTATAGTAGAAAATTCAACCATCTCATAATGAAAATTAATAAAATTCAACATAGGTTACAATATAATAATTGGTTTTAATATTTTATATTGAATCTAAAATTAAAACAAAACTGAAAAATAAAAAAACTAAAATTGAAAACTTGATTTTAAAAAAATGAAAACTGAAATTTTAAGATCATATTGAAAGTTTTATAACTTATTTTCCAACAATCCCCCACAAGTTTTAAAACTTTCAAAATAATTATATATATGTATATAGTGATAATATTATATTGTGTAATGGGTGTAGGTGTCTTTTGGACTTGAACCTCACTTAATGATAACAATTTTCATTTGAAGGAGCCATAATGGACTAAACCTTGAATTATGTCACTTTAACCAAATTTCAATTGCTCCACACACAATATCAATTTAGGATCAGTTCATAGCAGGTAGCGCTATTAATGGGCATACGCTCTTATCTTGATTCTAGTAAAAGTCTCTGAGAAATAGCCCAATCCCATAGTCACGGTCTCATGACAACTCTTATATAGATGAGTCCTCCAAGAATGCGTGTGACCCACACCTAGCGAGAATTCTCGAATCAGTACTCATTTAGGGTTAAACCCTTCCTAACATCACAAGCATAGCATTATCACCATAGGAATGAGCACAAAATATAGTGCTATTATGAGTCACGCAGTGCGGGTTGTTTCTATCACATTAAACATTCTTCATGGGATTTTCAATCACAAATGTTGGTTTACTTCCGGAGGTGACTCCCTTACGGGCTTAAGCCCATCCACTCGATGATTCATTAACGCCCTTTTTAGATAAAGCTTTGATTAAGTTATCTGATAAATTCTTTCCAGATCTTACGAAATTGAGAGAAATCACATTTCTCTTAAGTAAGGCCTTAATTGACTTAAATCTTGCTTGAATATGCCTATTCATCTTCTTATTTGAGTGAGATTGATTTACAAGCTCTATTACTACTTTACAGTCACAATGTATTAAAATAGTTGGAATTGACTTACTTATTAATGGTATATCTAATAATAAACCTCTAAACCACTCAGCATTAGTACATGTTGTATCTAATGCTATTAATTATGACTCTAAAGTACTCCTAGAGATAATCTTTTATCTTTTTGAACCCCAAGATATGGTCGTACCACCTAGCATAAATATATATCAAGTGGTAAACTTAATATCTAAATTATCAGCTATTCAGTTTGCATCGCTATATCCTTCAATAACATTTGGAAAGTTTTTATGGTTTATAGAATAATCTAATGTACCTCGGAGATATTTAAGTACTCTCTTCAGAGCGTTCCAATGTTCTTTATATGGATTGTTAGTATATCTACTAAGTCTCCCAATAGCAAAGGTTATATCATGTCTTGTCCTATTTTCTATGTACAATAAAGATCCAATAATTTGAAAATATTCAAATTGCGAAATTGGTTCACCTAAATTCTTCTTCAAATGTATATTTGAATCATATGAAGTGGAAACTGGTTTATTGTCATAATGTCCAAAATTTTCCAACATTTTTTTAATAGAATTAGACTGATTTAGTGAAATTCCTTCAGATGTTTTTTCCTTAACTTCATTCCCAGAATTACATGAGTTTTTCCCAAATCTTTCATTTCAACATTCTTTGACAAATAACTCTTTACATCACTAACAAATCCTAAATTTGTCCCAAATATTAATATGTCATCTACATATAAATAAAGTATCACATGCTCGTTGTTATCTTCTTTGCAATATACACACTTGTCATGTGTATTAATTTTAAATCCATAATTTAGTATAACTCTATTAAACTTCTCATGCCACTGTTTATTAGCTTGTTTTAATCCATATAAAGACTTCATTAATTTACATACTCTATGTTTCTGTCCTTTGACTTTAAATCCTTCTGGTTGTTACATATATATTTTTTCATTCAAATCACCATTAAAAATGATGTCTTAACGTCCTTTTGATGAATGATCAATATATGAATACTACTTAATGCTGACAATGTTTTAATAGTAGTTATTCCAACAACAGGAGAATATGTATCAAAATAATCAACTCAATCTTTTTGGGTAAATCTTTTAACTACTAACTTCGCTTTATATTTATCCATACTTCTATTAGGTTTCAACTTCTTTTTAAATGCCCATTTACATCGTATTATTTTACTACCTTGAGGTAACATCACATAAAATCCAAGTATTATTTTGTATAATTGACTCGTACTCTTCATTGATAAAGGAAATAGTGGTCAACAGCCGGTTGACCCGGCCATTTTTCCAAAGAGGCCTTTGACCAGTTAAAAAAAAAGCAAAAATATTTAAAACTTTGAAAACCAACAAAAATCAAGAGAAACCCAATTTTACCCTTACCTTTCGAATAAGAAGCAGAAGCCAGTTAAGGAGAGTGGAAAAGTACTGTAGCACTGTCGACCCAATCACTGACAAAAAAGGAAAAACAGGAGACCCAGTTGGTCATTTCTCTCTGAAGAAGGTAAGATTTTTGTACCCAAAAAAAAAATCATGTTTTTATTTTTATTTTTGGAAAAAAGCATGATTTTATATATATGTGTTGAGAAATCCTCGTGTAAATGTGGAATTTGGGTAAGAATATTGTTTGGGAAGGGAAAAATGGAGTGGAGATCGCCGGAAATGAAGTTTTCCGACGATCTCCAGGGCAAAAAACAACAGGGGCTGGCTGGGCACGCCGTCCGGATCGCCCAGACCATCTGGGCGCCAAGTCCCAGTTGATTGGGCACCTGGGCCGCCCGTTATTTTGGGCCGCGAGCCTAAATTTTTTTTAATTTTCGTAACTATTGAAGTTAATTAAATAATTATTAGTTGCTTATATTGTGTTCTCTAATATGTAATTATTTATTCGAATTGCTTAATTTGAATTTGAATGTATATTATGTATTTAAAATTATTTATTGGAAATGTAAGATATAAATGTTTTATTATTTATCAAAATATTTATTAGTTGCTAATTTAGATTAATTAATTATTTTATATTAAGTAATAGTAAAATAATTAAAAGAAATAATATAATATTAAATAAGTAATATATATAAAGAATTTAAATAAATATTTAAACATTTGTAAAATAATAAAAATAAGCAATTAAATTTGAAAATTAAAATAGCAAAAAAATAATTTTTTGCAAAGAAATTAAAATAAATTTGTAAATATGAAATGAGCATTATGCGTAAATAATTAAAATAAGTTTTAAAAATTCATTAAAAATGAAAAAAGTAAATTAAGTGTTAGAAAAATAATTAAAATATTAAAATAAACGATCAAAACAAGTGTTATTAAAATAATTAATTACGTGTTAATTAAGTAATATGCATAAAGAATTTAAATAAATATATAAACATTTGTAAAATAATAAAAATAAATAATTAAATTAGGAAATGAAAATGTTAATCAAATTAATTTTTTACGAAGCAATTAAAATAAATTTGTAAATATGAAATAAGCAATATGCGTAAAGAATTAAAATAAGTGTTTAAACATTAATTAAAAATGAAAAAGTAAATTAAGTGTTAGAAAAATAATTAAAATAAGCAATTAAAATACTAAAAGAAACGATCAAATTAGCAAATTAAGTATATGGAAAATAGTAATTTACGTTCATTTTCTTTATTCCGTTATCGGTTGGTTATTGCATACAGTAGCAGTGTGTTAGTATACTTTTGTAATATTTTTGTTTATCAATTACCTATTAACAAATTTTTTTGTTTATCGAACATCATTTGCACAGGGTTCTAATATTTGAAATTTTGCATGATGAAATATCATCTGGACGACGCTGTCAGACAGATCCCTAGTAAAGTTACGTCAAATTATAACTTTACCAACTTCGCTTTGGTATTAGATTTGCTGGATGACAATCACGCGGACATATTACATCGATCATGTTTATAGCTATTGTATTCGTTGCGTGATGTACAGTGGTCTGGACAGCTGCTCGATGCCCTGCTATGTCGGTTGCTGAAGCCAGTTGACGGAGACGCCCTCCATTTTTATCTTGGGGGCAAGATAGCCACGTTCTCCATATTTGAGTTTGTCATCGTCACTGGACTGCGATGTACGGACAAAGCAAAGGCGAGGACCTGTGTACCGAGGAACAGGAGGCTGTTGAATGAATATTTTTATGGACAGACGACGGTTACTCTAGCGCAGTTGGGAGATGCATTAAGGAGATGTGATTAGATGTCTGATAGGCTGAAGTTGGGCTTAGTGCTTATCATCGAGAGCGTACTCCAGTGTCATCACAAGAAGACATCGATTGACATTTTCCATTTGGAGGTTGTTGATAATATTGATGCCTTCAACAACTACTCATGGGGCCGGAGATATTTTCTTGATACATTACGCGTGTTTAGGAGGGGATTTTCGATGCCAAAGAGGGATAAGCCCAAGCACAAGTACGATGCATATGGACTGTCATTGGCGCTGCAGGTATATGTTTAAGTTAACGAATTACCTACATTTTTTTTTATTGAATTCTATACATAATAATTGTAATTGCTTCAAATATGGGTATACGAGACTGTCCCCATCTTGGCCAGTCGGTATGCGAGGAGAGGAGAGACATGCTGTCCTCGGATGCATCACTGGCGAGTACAAGACAAGCCGCTTGCCAGACAGTTATTGGCTCTCCTCGACAATCCTGAGGTACGTATTATACAATTGCTATTTATGTTGTACGTCCTTTTACAATCTCAATACATAGTTATTAACTGTGACATATCAAAATGACAGCTTGAAGTTCTCACTGAATTGGCACCGTCGATCGAGGAGGAGAGTCAGTTTTATATTTGCGGATTGCCTCTTCGGACTGCGCGACGATCAGATGCCTTAGTCCAGGACGGATCGAGATAGGGTATGTTACTGTGCAGGATTTGTTGAATATCGCTTTGATCTTGTAATTAAGTGCTTCACTTGTAATATTTATTTTTTCAGGAGGATCGTTCAATACTACCTCCATCGAGGATGTCACCTCCACCGAGGAGATCACGTCCAGCAAGGATGTCACCTCCGCTGAGAAAATCACGTCCGGCTACGCCAGAGGTTCAAATGCCTAAGTCCAGTGTTGATCGAAATAGAGTGTGTTACTTAAAAATAATTCTTCCATTGTCATTTTAATTTATTTGTTAGGTTATTCATTTGTAATAGTTATTTTTTCAGGAGGGCCGTCCAGTATCACCTTCTACACCTAGTCCTCGTGCTTCGACGATTGATTTGTTCGAACTCCTGATGGAGATGAGAGGAGACATGGCAAAGTTACGGGATAATGTCGTGACACTACGAGCTGAGTTCGGGGACATGGCACAGTTACGATATGATGTCGTGATGTTACAAGCTGGGTTAGGAGACTTTCATGCTGAGGTTGCAGCGATATGAGATGACATAGTAGGCCTGCGTGGGACGGGCGATTATCGAGATGGAGGAGCTAGCGGAGGGACAGGTCACTATGGGGACGGAGGGACTGACGGCTATCGGGACGGAGGAAGTGACGGAGGGGTCGATGGTTATCAGAGGGGAGGCGGGTCAGATGGGGTATGTTGACTCATTGTGGCCATCAGTTGCTGCATTTCATTCGTTTTTAAATGACACGATCGGGATAGAGGAGCGAGAGAGGATACCTGTGGTGGAGGGAGTGCCCGTGCAGGAGATACCTGAGGATGTGGGGGTACCCGAGGAGGAGAGGGTACCAGAGGTGGAGGTGGTACCCGAGATGACGTCACCCGAGGCAGAGGGGATACCCGAGGAGGTGGGGGTGTCCCTGCAGGGGATACCTGAGGACGTCGAGGGGGTACCGGAGGAGAAGAGGGTTCCGGAGGTGGAGGTGGAGGTGGTACCCGTGCAGGGGATGCCGAGAGGGCACCGGAGGAGCAGAGGGTACCAGAGGTGGAGGTGGTACCCGAGAAGACGATAGTCTCACCGGACGTGGTCTTTATGTCGGAGGAGGTGATCTCGATAGCGAGCGAGGGGGTCGTCCCGATGGCCGGGGAGATGGAGATTCTTGAAACGCATGAGGAGAGGACGATGACTGTTGACGTGCTGGAGCGGGTGGTCGGCAAGAGGTTGAGGGTGTCATCACAGTACGTCGTTTCTCCCTTTACCGCGGAGGCGAAGAGGAGAAGGTTCGTCGACGGGACGCACCCGAATTTATTCAAGGAGGTGGACCACGCCAAGTGAAAAGCATTTGAGACGGAGTAGAGAGCACTGAAGCCTGGGTAAGTTTTGTATTTTATAGAATTAGTATAGTATGCAGACACTGACACATGTATACTTCTTGTAACTAAAAATTCTGTTCTTATTTTTTCAGGGCCAGCCGCACGATTGCTGAGAAGACGATCTCAAATGCTTACAAGTGGTTCCACGATATCACCACTTCGGGGGCTTGGCTCGCCGAAGATGTAACCGAAATGAAAATATTGTTATTTATTATGTATGTTCAAAATCAAATTTTTGAATGAAATTCATAGATTAACTCCTTTCTTTATTGGTGTTTCTTGATGTAGCACATCGACTTGACCATGGATTTGCTACGAGATCGAGCTGAAAGACATCCAAAATCGTTCAACATTCATGGCAGACTCATATTGAACACCGAGTTCATCTGTGTTGTTGAAATTGAGTACCAGTCGTTCCAAACTATGGGTAACGAGTACACGGTGCCGAAATATATGATGGAATGGGTTATAGGGATGTGGCCGAGTGTCGGAGAAAAGCCATGGGAGGGCTGTACGCATATGTACATACCAATATGTGTGAATCATCACTACATTGCAGTGGAAATCGTATTCGCCGACTCCACGATGTATGTGTACGACCCCAATCATTCATGCCTGACACAAGGTCAACTCGAGCAAAATCTAGAGTCGGTGTCTGTGATCGTTCTCATGATGGCTAGACGAGCGAACATCACTGTACAGGACATATTGGCCACCGTGCAGAACACGACGAGGGCGAGACAGCAAATATCGTAAGTGTTTGTAATTTTATTTTTGTCATTTACATCTTAGGTTCTAACTAATTTTTGATGTGCTAATACAACATTGTTTAATTGTAGGGGTGATTGCAGCATGTTCATCATCAAGTACATAGAATTTTTGAGTGTGGCATATAAGGTTGATGCAATCAACCAGGCATGGATACAAAATTGGAGAAATAAATTAGCATGTGATTTATTTGAATTTAATGGGGATCCATAAATAATTGTACATATTTTTACATTTATTTAAATATTCTACAGTTCATTCATTCATTTGTAATTACGAAAGAATTATAAAATGTTAATTATTTATGTAATATTTAAATATTTTTTTACAATTTATGTGTTTATTTATAATATTTGTGTGTATTGTGGTTAACGTAGTGTCTAAAAAAACTTCGATTTCAAATAATTAACATAAATAATATGCATAAATAATGTGTGTAACAAATGAAAGTAATGAATGAAATGTTTAAAAAAAACTAAATCTAATAATCCACATAAATAATATGCATAAATAATTAACGTCAATGTTATAAATAATTACACTGTCAATAGTTATTAAAATTACACATCCGTTACATTGTCATGAAGAGGAATCTGACTTGTACAATATCTTCTAGTGTGCCCTGTTGCACCACACTTACGAGGCTGGGGAAACTCTCCGGTAGATGGTATTCTAGACGTACGTGTACATCCAGGAGTACGTGGTCCAACTGCTGGTCGCAACAAGTTATTAAATGGGAGAATGTGGTCGGGAACTTCCCACTTGACTTCGTTTGGTACAGGAAATATTATTTTCGCATATGCTGCTCTCCAATAATCAGTCATGTAATACACACTGCATAAGGTGTGTGGTGGTAATTCTCTATGCATAGCCACTGTCACTGCATGTGTACACGGAAAATTCTCCAACTGAAACCGTCTACATGTGCATGTGTTATCATTCAACTTCACAATGTATCTAAAATTACGTGCACATCTCACGAAGAAGCGAAACTAATCCGGTGGATCTACATATACCTTTCTCGCCACATCTAGAGTTTTGAAGAGCTTATCTTCTTTAGCCAAGGTTAGCACGCTTGCACAAGTCTGTGATTCCTCACGTCGATCATGAAACACTGTTATAACTTGTCACGAATGTTCTCAATCATTGCGAGAATTGGTAACTCTCGATCTTTCTTGAATAAAGCGTTAAGCGACTCTGCATTGTTCGACGTCATCATGTTGTATCGACGTCATGAAAAATGTGATCGTGCCCAATGTTCAATCCCCATCTCTGTTAGATACTCCCATGCAGCATGCGATTTACTGTCTATTTCAACCATGAACTTATCAAACTCTTCAAAACTGTAAGCCTCTGCAGCTCTCCTAAACAACGCAACGATACCCTTGCTTCGATACTTGGTCTTCAGGTTTCCCTGTATATGGTACATACAATAACCATGATGTGCTTCGGGGAAGACTTTGGCGATACCATTTATTATTGACTGCCCTCGATCGGTTACGAATGCAAGATTTTCGACATCCCCAATTACTTCCCTCAACTTCGTGAAAAACCAACTCATCGCTACATCATTTTCTCCGTCGACTATGCCGAACGCAAGAGGGTAAATTTGGATGTTCACATTTTGGCATATTGCAATAATCAACTTGCCCCGTATTTCGTCTTAAGGGTTGTATCGTCGACTAAGATTAGGGGTCGCATTGCATTTCAAAATCCTCGAACACATTGTCCAAGGGCCATAAAAAATATTTGAACCGATTATCGTCATCCTTCTCAATAAAAAATGCCGACCCAGTATTAATTCTTCCCATATTATAGCAATACCTGATTAATGTAAATAAAAATAATCATAATTTAGATAATCTATTAAATATTAAATGAACAGAAAAATAAACAATTCAATTAAATAATTAATTACATATAAATAAACAATTGAAATAAAATAATTAAAATTTAAAATAACAAAGAAATAAATACTTAAACAATGAAATACCTAGATAATTTAACATAACTCTCCTCAGTCGAATCCATCAAATCCTCCAATGCACATTCTTTAGTTTTCTGATAGCTCATGACCACCCCGTACTCTCGTCATTAATGATGTCCGAAGGTCTGTAGATTGTTCGTGGATCCTGGAACTTGTGCATTATTTTTCGACCAATTAACCATGACCGGGCCTCCCTATGATCATTTCGACGAATACCCACTTCGCAAGTATGTTCCCGTGCATACTTACGGACTACAAAGAACTCATTCGTGTCCATCTTAGTCGCTCACAAACGCCAATGGCAACTGTCGTCAACGCAGATAATTATGTATGTCGACTTGTTTGATTTCTTCACTTTAAACTCGAAGTTATGTTTTAAAGCAATCCGATGCATAGCTTTTTGCAATTCTTTCTTTGATTCGAATAGTTGCTCAACATATACATCTTCATCATCGAGAACTACATGCGAACAGTTAGAGGACCGTGTACTTGGTCTGGCCTGTGAACTCCCACCAGACTCATGTCTCCTACGGGATAAAGCAATCAAATCCTCGTTTGTAAATGCGTTTTCATTCTCATTGTCTTCAACTATCGATGGAATTCTGTGCGTAATAATGTAATCATGGTGAGTAGCAGTGATCTCGGGAATAACCACATCATTTTCACGAACAATCTGAATTGTATCCCAAACACCATTTACATTACGATTCTCTTCATTTAAAACTTCATGTTCACCCTCGTAGACATTTTTTCCCAATAAAGTTACGCAAATAGGAGTCGACTTTCGTCCTTGGTTCAATTTAATTAGATGTTTCATTTCCACTTCAGAAGTAACTTTCATAGGTTGAATTGGAATGGTTGAATGCTTATGAAATAAAAATCCCAATTCCATATCGTACTGAGAGGGATCGACGTTAAGCATGTTTTGTATATCATGGTACATTTCTGCAAACGATGTACTCCTTATTATAAAAATTGTTTTAACCCCATCTCCTTCACTCGTCCATTTCCATTCCCACTGAGCATTTTCATTCATTTGAAATTCACCGAAATAACAAATTGGGACACATGCTGATGCCATATCCGAAGCTCTCGAAATGATCTTCCAGTTCTGGGGAGAATTTGCAAAACTTCGTTTCCATCGAGAATTGAATGAAGTTTTCCCGTATTTCGACTGGAGAATCTAATAGAGACGATAACTGGGCCGGCGGGAAACATCCAGCCCAAATTTTCGGGCCGATCGTTTAATCCTGAAATTTACGCTCGAATTTTTTATTTTTTCCCTTTTTCAATGAAATATGTTTAAATATTTATTTTACAGACACCTATAAATTTTCCTGTAAAATATATGCATACAAAGATGAATTTTTTTTTTTTGTTTTTGCTATAAAAAAAACTATACATCTGTGTTTAAATACAGTAAAATTCATCTGCCTATGTCAAAAAAAAGATTTAAAGATTCAAATAGTAAATTTAACTAAAACAAAATTAAAAATACGTATTTACACTTACCAATTTTCAGTGCCGAATGTGAGTATTGTTTCTTTGTTGAACCTTTGATAATTCTGGGAGATTTCAATATTCTAGCTGATGGAAGGAAATTTTTCTTTTTTACTGTATTGGAGAAACTGATAAGCAAAATTGATTTTGAAATTTACGTATGGAAGTGACTGAATTTATTTAAACTTTTAAGGGTATTATTATTTTTCAAAGAATTGATACATTTTTGTAAGTGTGAAACATAAATAAGGGTATAATTGTCTTTTTATTGACAAGAGGCCAATGTGGTTAATACAAAAATAAAAATAAAAATGGTCAAACTGCAAAATTGATTGTTTGACTAAGCCAATTTAAAAAGTACCCCTCATTGATAGATTCCTTTCAATAAGGTGCATCAGTAGAGACCATAGCATCTTTATATGTTTTAGGTTCACCTTCAACAAGATATGTAAAGAATTCTTCTCCAAATGATTTCTCTTTCCTAATTCTTTTACTCCTCCTAAGTTGATGTACAATTTTACCTTCTAAAGATGAACTAGATGGAGTACTATTTAAAAATACCTTCTTAGAAGTCAAGGGTTCACTTGTGATTGTACGTAGGGAAGAACATGTGGAGTAACTCGGGATCAACAATTCTATAATTTCTATTTATAAAGAAATGTGGTGTGATTATAACCACCCTTTTTTATTACAATATTTCGGCTTCATAAAATCATATTTATGAAATTAAAGACAAAATTGGACATTTACTTTAACGCGTTTCGCGCTATTACCCTTAATGTGGTTAATTTTATCTAATCATTATTATTATTGGTATCTAGAAAATATTTAAATACGTGATCAGGACAACCCCCACAACTCACCAACTAAAAGGGACCCACATAAAGCTAGTATTTATGTATGTTAAAAGTTTTTTTTTTAGTCAAAAATGATCGTGTTTTCAAATTGGGTAATTTAAAATCCCTAACTTGTTTGTTGCGGATTAAAATCTTAATTTTAATTTAAATTAAAATTAATAATTAATTTTATGGAATCCAAAACATTTCAACATATATTTAATAAACTATTATCAAAATTTATTAAAAGTTCGATTATAATTCCCATCAAACAGGATAAAGGTTATTGAGCTATAACAGTTTCGAATTTAGAAGAATATTTTCGTTTTATATTCTCTCATGTAAGGGTGGAACTAGAAGAATAGAGTTATGGAGACAAAATTCACAAAATCTTAATTGCGGGGTAATTTTATTTATTTATTTATTTATTTTTGGGAAATCTTGAAAAATCCATTGCAAAATATTGGATTTCAAATTTAGTGCGAGGGCCACTGCCCACTATAGATATTCCCATTCTTTTGTGACAAATAATTAATTGGATTTATCATGTTGTATCAATCAAGTCTATATTGAACTCTATTAGCTCAAAAACAAAACCAATAACATTATAGCAGCGTTTGGCATTTATTAAATTAAATTTTATTTTTCTCTCTTCCATTTCAAAGCATACAATCTCTTATAAAATAATATTACACGTAAGCTGAAACTTTTCATTTTTTATCAACCACACATTCTTTAAAAATAAATATTATTTTATCCATTAAAATTAGAAATAATGGAGTCCAAACGTAGGCTACGCAAGTCTAATCATCTCCATTTATACAAAATATATTTTATGTAATGTATATATTTATAGATTATTTTATAGAGATAGCTAAGACATTTGAACAAATTGATCTAATACTGACAAGCTAGAGTTCAATGACTGAATTGAAATTGAGACAGAAGTTTCAACTAATTCATGAGCAATTTGGTGACTTCAAATTCCGTGCTAGATATATTTTCGCAGAAAGTGACTTCGCACTCATGTTTATAAATTGAAAAATACTTTTTGTACATAATTATTCACATAATGTTTTACAGAATGACGATGTGTCAAAATTTAAGTGAGAAAGTTATTTGATTCATGAGATTTTGTTCCAATTAAATTTCGCCACATCATTTGTTGCCTTTCATAAAATAGTTAGAGAATGAAATTCTTCAATTCCTAAAAAGCATAAACTCTATCAATCTTTGTACATCTAAAAATATTCTATTCAATCCTCATGTAACATCTCACTAACAAGACGAAATGAGTTTTAATCAAACTATGATAACAGAATGTGACTCTAACTTTACCAATCGCTATGTACCAATATAAAAATCAAACAAGTAAAGGTAAATAAAAATGAAGAAGATGTATTTGTTCTACTAACATCTTTTAGCAACTAATTTTGAAAATAATTTATTAATAAGTTTCATGGTAAATATGAATGTAATTTAATATTTAATATTATTAATTCTTGTTTAAACTTATATATTAACTTGTTTTAAATATATTACTATAACATCAATAGGTAAGCGTGGATTAAAATCGAACCACACCGCAAATTATGGTTTAGTTTGATTTAGTTCAAAAAATAAAATAATTTATTTTGATTTGAAAAAGTTCCAAACCGAATGAAATGATTTGAATTGAAAATATAACACAAACTGTGCAAATCAAATTGGTTCACTCCTCGTTTACCTCTTAGAAATGAAAACATTGAAGGTTAAATTCGTCCATTTACATAATACGAGAGCCCACATACAAGAACAATGAGATGATGGGGAGGCATTCCGCAAAGTGGCATTTTCGTCGCGCAAAACGCCAGTTGATTCAATAATTTGAGATTGTTCGATCGAACAACGAACACGTCCACCTCGCCAGCGAGTTTCCCGGTAACCTTACAATCATTCGGAGGCATACGTCCCCGATCTTGGATCAACCGTTACAATTTTAATTTTTCTCGATCCAATACCTAAATCAGATTCTCATGAATTCTTATCTTTTCTGGGATTTAATTGATTGAATAAGAGTTAATATTAGCTAGTTTCTAGAAACTTGTGTTAAGTTTGATGGATAACAATTTGAATTATGGTGGATCGTAGGTGATTTGTGAGATTTTCGATTGCGTAAAATGAGTCAAGTATTCGAAGGTTACGAACGCCAATACTGTGAGCTGTCTGCTAATTTATCAAAGAAGATCACATCAGCTACTCTCCTTGATGGAGGTGAGAAAAAGGTGTTATTGGTTACATATAATTGTTGTACCATTATCCATTTTATGTTATTTTGGTTTTTCGTTATACAATAATAGGATGTTGTACGAGAGTTTCATAGCATGCTTTCATTTGTAATGGAGGCAATCATGAACCATTTTGTTTTTTGAGATGCACGAGAGATGCAAGAAGAATCATGTTGAGCTTCCTGCAATGTAGGAAACAAAATTTAATTTACAATCAGAAATAGTATTTCGGGCACATTGATCTACATGCGTGCGCGTTCCCTATTCTTTGCGTTTTATCTTCTAAGGATTTTGATGGAAAAGGAAATGTTTCATAAAATTGACACAACATATATGATGTATATATATCCATGATCTATTGTGTGAATGTACAAGGATAAGGATTTCTGGGGAGTCTACTTATTCAAAAATATCTTTCTTCCACAAAAGATATAAGATATATCACCTTATAAATTAAAATGTGATGTGTCTTGGAAGTTGCTCAAACAAAATGTTGCTTAAATGGTTTTGATATGGTCTTGGCAATCATCAGAAGTGCACACGGGGTAGTGGGATATCTGACTTCGTGTGATGCCACTCTATTTGAGCTCTGACTTCGTGTGATGCTACTCTATTTGAGCTCTTTTTGATTTTCTTCTTACTTATTACTCTGACAGCTCATTTTGCATGAACAATCCATCATCTTATTTTTCCAGGCCCTCATTGTTATATACTCAGCCATACTCCTATATTTGGAACTAAGCGTCCCTGATGCAAGGAAATGATTTCACGTGGCTATTTCCCCTTCTTGGTGCATGTTTTTTGAAGTTTAATCTGGTAGCTAGAAAACATTAGTTGCTTTACTGAGTCCTGGTTTCTTGCTGGGCTGGATAAACTTTCATGCTGATAGCAACCCAAAATGAGGACTTGGTTTTGTATTAGCATAAGTTACCTAAAAAAATTTATGTTATAAGCGTTCTGCTCAAATATATTAAGAACTCTATGAAGATCTATATCCTCCACCGTGATTTTAATATCTCCTTGTTCTTCTGCTTTAGCGTTCTATAATCTATGTACTGTTTTTCCTGATTTATTTTTTACATTAGTGTAACATTGATTTATAAAAATTTATTATATGGCTTCCATGCTTCAGTGGTCTATATGTTCAGTTTACAGCCACTTTTTGAACAGCCAAGCGTGGCATACAGGGATTATTCCATTTTTATACTACAAGAAATTATTAAAAGGGAGTTAATCCTCTGTGAACTTTTAGTGAACTGAAGTAATAAACAGTCTTATATTGTAGGGAGTATTCCACCTTGATATTTTCCTGATGAAATGACGTTATAATTTATGCCAAGAACTCGGTGAGGATCAATGAGAGGATGTTTATTTTCTAATTTGAATAATCACAGTTTAAAGCGTTTAGATTCTTGAAAATGCAACAGATAGAATCTGCTCAGGCAAATGTGTTTTCACATTTCAGTTCTTGATCTGAGCTCCTCGTGCATAATTCATGTTCATTTTTTACTGATTATGATTGGTGATCCTGTCTTCGTCAATTACAGAACACAAGAAACAAAAAGTCTCTGACATAAAAGGCGGATTGGAGGATGCTGAAGCACTGGTAAATTATTAATGAGCACATTCAAATTTCTATGCATTTATACAACTTTTTAGACTAACAAACTGCTTTGGCTAAATTTTGAAGATTCGTAAAATGGACCTTGAGGCTAGGAGCTTGCCTCCCAGTGTGAAGGCTACCCTTCTTGTCAAGTTGAGAGAATATAAAACTGATCTGAACAATTTGAAAACTGAAGTGAAGAGAATCACATCTTCTAATGCCAACCATGCTGCAAGGGATGATTTGTTGGAATCGGGAATGGCAGATACGCAGATGGTACTTATGTCCTTCATTTCCCCATTCTATGGTGATTAATGGATTAAACGATTTTATTTTACTTTTATTGACGAGTTGGCTAAAATTAGGACTTTTAAATAACTTGATGTGCTTTTGGTTTCTTTTGAAGTGCTTTTCTGTTTTGTCCTTGCTTCACACAACACTGGAGGCCACCACTACCTGGCTTTGTGCATCTCCCTTTTATTCTATTTGGAAGGATGTAACTAGTGCTGCGTATTCACTAGATTGCTTAATACACCTGTACCTGCATGTATAGACTAATGGAAGTGGGCTTAATCATATTTACACTCACATAGTTTTCTTGAGTTCATATACTCCAGGTATATGATCAAAGATGTATTTAGATACCTAGAACTTCTTCTTCTCTTTCTCTTCATTTGTCTTTTTTGTCCTTGTTTAATTTTCCAGAGGTTTAAAGCTCTGCCCAGACTTCAAAATATTATCCTTTGACCCTTACCTTCTCCATAAATGCCAACAATGTTTCCTTGGACTTAAAACTGCATACAAGGCTCCAAAAGATCATTAATAATCTTCTCGGTTCTGTTTCACAGCACACAGTGAACCCCATAAATTAGTATTTCTTTTGCGTACAGCCTGCAACCCTTGTACACATCCACTGACCATCTTGAATTTTCCCTCTCTATGACATTGAAATGCACAGATATGTATACAAATTGTTTCTGCTCCATTGACTAGAACTTTTTTTTGATAAGTAACTCCATTGACTAGAACTGATGGACACTTTATGCTAGTATGCCTACTACATTTTCTCTCTCGATATCATTTAGATTAGACATGCTTAAATATAGAGGATCATCTGGCTAGAAAGCGAGAGTACAGTAATGAAAATATTTGTCTGATGTCGATGTTATACTTATTTGGCAGCAGAATATTGCTTCTAATTGTAGTTTTGGCTTCAGCTACTAGCGATATATGAAGAGATGGCTTGTTTTAGATTTCTTTTTAAGTAGCCTTGGTGGTGGGCAAACTGTGTCTGAGCTTTTTTATCTTGCCAATTATTTCTGTGTTTCTCTTATAGGAGCTTCTTGCGATTTTGGGTGCTTGCTTTCTTTGTCTTTCCAAACCATGGATCTGTCACTTTGTCAGATACTGACCCTTGACATTTATGTAGTGGATGACAAACTTTTGCTCCAGATGTACTTACCTATATACTGGTGCTATTATACAGGCATCTGCTGATCAAAGAGGAAGGTTACTCATGTCAACTGAGAGATTAAATCAATCTAGTGACAAGATCAGGGAAAGTCGAAGAACGATGCTGGAAACTGAAGAGCTTGGAGTTTCAATTCTTCAAGATTTGAGCCAGCAACGTCAATCTCTTCTACATGCACATAATTCAGTACGTCTTATTTTCTGAGTTAATGTTTTTCATGCCTCTTGGTTCTATTTTGCTGAAAGTATCAGACGAATGTTTTGTGCTCTAAGAGGCAAATATCCTAAATTGAACAGAGGCTCTTAGGCTGTTCGTTGTAAAGATCAGATGATCATATAATTTCCCTTTATGCAGCTTCATGGAGTGGATGACAACATCAGCAAGAGCAAGAAAATTCTTACTAATATGTCCAGAAGGATGAGCAGGAACAAATGGATCATTGGTTCTATCATTGCAGTCTTAGTCATAGCAATTATTTTGATTCTTTACTTCAAGCTTACCCATTAACTTGTTGGCCTGAATATTTGGGATCCTGCGCATTGCATTTTTTGTGAGGATAAGTGTGAATGTTTTCAGGTAATTTGGTCTATGTACTACTTGTGCTCAAGTTCCTGACCTTGTGCACGGGCTTCTTCATTTGTGTTCCTCAATTTCTTGTACTGGTTGGTAATGCTACATTTTCCATTGTGTTTGTGTGTATCACGTTTCACTTTAAATGTTACATGGTTGTCGATTTGGCATTCTTGTCTAAGACTTTCTTTCTAAATGTTTTGTCGAGCGTGACAGTAATCGGTCATATACCTATGAATTACATATATTCTAACAGCATAGAATAAGTTCACTCTTATCATTCTGGGATAAGTTCACCCTCGGGTGAAGAATTCATCTTGGCTATTCAACCTTCCTCTCTTTGTCTTCTGAAGCTAGTCGTCGATTCATTACTCTGGATAATAAAGTCCGTGCATGAAAACCAGTATCGTCATTAGGATACTCATTTCTTAGAAGCATCTGCACCCAAGTGAACTCTTTTGAGTACCTCGGTTGTGAGATTTCTAGCGATATAATTGCTGCTAGGAAGGTCACGTTCTTGTGAATGAATTTCCAGGGATGCGCTGTTTGATGTATGTGAAAAAGCTTTGCTCAAGATAGTACCATTCGCCCTCTCTGTTTACGAGTCTACAAGTTTTAACATCTCATTGACAATCAATGGCTCGACAAGATAGTCAGCTGCTCCTAATCTCAGGCACTTAACAACAATCGAGACCTGACCTTGAGCCAACATCACTATTAAAAAGAATGACGACCAAACTAAAACTCGAGCATCTAAAATCAGCAGAACTGGTGCTCACTGATCACAGGAATGTGTTGCAAGTCTTTATCCCTCGCGATGTATTTTAACATCTATCCTTCAGACATACGAAGGTCGACTCCAGAAAGAATATCATCTATATCGGGCTGCATTCAGGCATCAATAACCTGTCTATGCGACCTGCCGAAGTCACTGCAGAGCAAGATTCATCCACAGTAAGCATCAGTATAAGAACATCAACTTCTGAAACAAATGGCTGAATTGATACAGGAACAAATCGCATGATAAATTATAGTTTGATAACACTCTTGATGCACTTTACATGGTCATTGTATATCAGGAGTTGATAGTATTGCTGAAGTTCATATAAGTTACAGAAAAGTAGAAAATTTGTATGATCTTCCAAAATTTGGTCTACCAGCTATTCAAGGCTTGTTCACCAGGACTTTTGATACTATTTTACGTAGAAAGGCTTTCCAATGAAGTGATCTTAAATCAACTTTCTATAAAAGCTCTTCTAACCATTAGTACTTTAGAGCACGTGTGATTTGACATGTAGACGAACAAGATTTTTAACCTTTTTTCTAGATTATAATGTATAGTACTATTCACCAAATATGCATTATGGCAAACAGAACAAACGGCAAAGTTAAAGATGATATAACGATCCATCGGCAATTCAACAAATCCCCGACGCTTCTTCAGCTATATATTCCAAGCCCCCAAGAGCGTAAACATCGTTCTATTGAGAAGCACCTAGTTCTTTTACATGAGATAAAAATCTTTATTACCCAAATGAACAATAAACAAAATGAAATCATTCCTCGTGCTACATTGGGAACTTGCCAAGTCCGTCCATAAACCATCCAATGGTAGAGGTAAAATTTATTCCTGAAAATCTTTAGGTAAGCTGTAAGAGTCAACGAACACGACCAAGACTTAAACCAGCATATTGCCTTCTGAAGAAATGCAAGAGGATAGATGACAGCAGCAGTAACAATCTTAAGTCTCAATCGAAATTAGATATTTTTATACACCTGAAGTTTCCTCTGCATTTTTTATAAAGCCACTCTGAAGCTCAACGAAGAAGAAAAGCATCAACTCCCTGTCAAAGACAATATATTCTTTTAGAAGTAACTCATAACAAGTAACTTCTTTTTATTACTAATAAGTGTAACTAATCTAAACATCTGAAACATGTCCTAAATGCAGAGCAAATAAGATCTTGAGCAACTGAACAAACACTTGCTCAGTTATCCACATTGCTCTCTGTAACAACACTATCCAGGAACATTCAGGTCATAACAGTACAATTAATTCTCCTTGAAATCGGCCTGGGCATTTTAAATGGAATCGAACTTCCCGAACCAAAACTGAAGGTTCTGGTCCGGTTCCAAAAATAAATAAATAGGAACTGGAACCGGAACTGACCGTTTCTTGGTTTCAAAACCAGAACTGTGGATATACCTAAATGGAACAAATTTTTTATATAATTTTTTATTTATAATTTATAGTCTGGGTAAAAAAATACAAAGCCTAAAAACCCTAATTTGGGGAGTAATTTGTCTAAAACACTAGACAACCCTAAGAAATCAAGAGTGGTTCTTACTTTTATGCCCTGCCTCACATCATATTGTTGCATTCCAGAGGTTAGTAAATGTTAATCTTTACAATTTGGGCTTTCTATGAATCAAAAAGTTCAAGCTAGATTGTGTTATAAGTTGATGAATCAATGCATTCATTCTTTGCAATTCGAGCTCTTTTACTTTCTTGCATTGTCTACTAACTCAAGTGAATTTTCTAATTTTTTTATAATGCATGACAATTGAACTTGATATATTCATAGCTTAGGTTGTTGTATACATTTTTGGTTATCTTCAATTCATGATTCTCTTTTGAAATATAATTTTTCCTTTTTTATTCAAACAAAGCGAGTTCAATATGTGGACTATAATTTCTTGATACGATATAATTATGTACTTCATAAGTAATTTTTATATCAGTTCGTTTTAAGGGTAGAATTTAAGCATTCTTCATAATTGAATTATAGGACCTAGCATGGCTCATTTATGAATTGAATAAAAATAAGGCCTGTTTGATAGAATTTATTTGGGAATAATGAGTAATTGAACAGTATTTTTTTGGAGAATGTATGGTTAAAATATAAGGAAACTTTATTGGTTTGTGTGTAGAATATTTTATTGTGTAAATATGTAGTAAAAAATGATACCGCAACAAGCAATTTAAATTTTTAAAGGATGACAAACAGAGACTTAATTAAGAAAAAATAATTCTTTCTCAAGCAGTAATTAATTTTTAATACTTCAATTTTCTCCTCTTTTGTGGTCTTTAGTCCCCACTATTTTAATTGAAGATTTTCTATCTAGATTTTCTCCCTAACACAAATATTGTCAAGTACTAATATGTTAGGTATACGTATTGAAAGGGCTTATATGAAAATGTTTATTAAATGCATACAGAAAAATGTTATGGTTAGAACCGAAATTGAATCAGAACAAATGGTTCGGCTTTGGGTTTGGTTCCAGTTACAAGGACAAGAATGGTTCCATTTATGAAATATCCAAAGTATAATGGGTGGTTCCGGATATTGAAGTACCCGAACTGAATCACCCGACACCCAAGCCTACATTGAAATGATATTTGCAACAGAAATAGATATACAACGATGCAGGTCAGATGCAATAATGAGAAAACAAATTATAGACAAGTAAGCCTGGCCTGATTTATTCAATAAGTGCTTAAAAGAACAATAAAAGTGATTTGTTATGATAGATGGATAAATACGAAGCTATTTATTGATCAACTAGCGCTTTTTTTTTTTTCCCCCCTACCTCCCACAAAAAAGTGTGAAAAACAAAATATGTTATTGCAGCACAACCAACACGTTTGCATATGGCAGCTTTGGCAAGAGTTTTAGTAGCAACACAATAACTCAATTAGCCAATTTTTATTGTATATGAGCATAAATCTATAGTACGATCATTTAATAAAATGAATTTGCTAAATAAAAAAATATTAAAACAATGAGATATATGACACATTAATATCTGCAATAATCCATATATACGTCTTGTTACAACTGACCATGACGGAAAGACCCATTTCTTCTTTATTTTTGTTTTTCGTCCCTGTAACTTTACTTCTATCATTTTAATCCCTTCATTTAACTTTCCCATTTTATACTTCCCCCAGGACGGGAGAAATTAGGACAAACAGTTAAATTACAGCTAATTTGTCATCAAACAGTTAGATGAACATGGCAGTCGTTCATTATGCACTCTAATCTTATGACAATATAGTAAATGAGAATGCCAAATCTATTCGATGTTCACCTGTATATCATAGCTCTACAACCAAGTTTATTGTAGCTTGCATGAAGGTAAGGTTTTATCTTACTAAGAAGACATTAATCGCGAGTAAGAGAATTGGTTAAAAAGTGCAAAATGATGAAAACCGTAACTAATAAGCAAAGAGAACTGGGAAAAGAAGGAACATCAGGCTTATCACAAAGTATAAACAGGTTCAGAAGACAAAAATGAAAAACTGGAAAGTGCAAATCGGCAGCATTATTTATCATATTCAGTAAAATTAGAATTTTCAGCAAATAATGGCAATAATGGCAAAACAATAAACCCTAAAGGAGGGATTAAGATTTTTAAACGATTTCCACCAATTAATCCGTATTTATTAGCAAAATATACCAGATAACAGGCTACGGTAAATTTAATTGTAGATATGAAAATGAGCTAAGGACTAAAAAAAAAATTGAAGATAGGATGTATGTTAAGCTCAATACATTTTCTTTTTCTATAATTATGAAGAAAACTACCTTCTAGACATAACAAGACACGTTACATACATACTTGCCAATATTGTGAAACGACCAACATGAATGTGGCCCAACGTTATTTGGTACCATCCAAATCAGTCAATGTTAACTTCTTAGAACTTGCCAACCACCAATTAAATGAGAACCCCAAGAAAGTAAAAGTACAAGAAGCTGCTAATTGAGATGCATGTAAATGAAGATAATACCCAGGTACGGAAATTGGGAAAAAAGAAGAAAGAAAACACCAACACTGGAAAGCAAAACAAACGGTTAACTTCTTAGAACTTGCCAACCACCAATTAAATGAGAACCCCAAGAAAGTAAAAGTACAAGAAGCTGCTAATTGAGATGCATGTAAATGAAGATAATACCCAGGTACGGAAATTGGGAAAAAAGAAGAAAGAAAACACCAACACTGGAAAGCAAAACAAACGACTTGTATGTGAGTAATAAACAAAATACACATGTTTCACTTCAAGAACATGTCAAGGTTTCCAAGGAAGAATCACAAAGTCCAATTATAGACATCCAAAATGAACGCAAAAATTCAACAAAAGATAAAAGACCTATAACGAGTAAAAATTAGAAACATGTTTGTGCTATAATATTGCTCGTGAATAACAAAAGAAATGACTCAATACAGAAACATGCAAACTTTCCCACACCATAAAGAGATAGACTGTGCTAACTCCATCTATCACATATCTGGAATTTAAATTGTAATATCTTCATATACTTAACAGCCAATTTTCCCCATCAAAACTTTTTCTAGTAATGCTTCAAAATCACGCACAAGTATAGGCGATCAAACTACAAAGCACAAAAAATCTAAAAAAAAATCGTAAGAAGATGGAACTAACATGTGTAGATGTTAAACCTTGCACACTCCTATAAACAGCTTTGTATGCTTAGTAAGAAATGGATGGATCATTTAATTTAGCAAGTTAGCTGAATTAACATATTATTAGTTTAAACTAAAAACCATAAGACTAAGAATAACAGAAATATTGCACAACTTAGAAGTATCTAAGGGGTTTTTGTTGTCTTCTTAAAGAAAATTTGCAAGAAGATACTACTACTATCTTGTGGATTTTCATATAACCAGGATCAGTTTCTTTTAATTTCTCTTTTTTCAGAATTCATAGAACATGGATACTGATTATTAAAACTAAAGAACATTCTTTATGAGAACCAATTGATAAAAACATTAACCATAAAATGAAACAAATAATAAAATCTGAAATAGGATTCAATTTCTAAAACACAGAAAGCAAAACTACACACCAAAAAACAAGTACTAATTCATCGCAATTCATACCTCTTCAAAATTTGATTGCAACACAATAAAATGACAAAGAGATCAATAAGATCGTCTCATCATTCGCTTTGGCTTCTTCACAAAACTTAACCTTAACTTTTTAAGAGTTCTTCTCTTCCTGGCCATCTTCTCGGGTAGTGTCTCCCTTTTCTTCTCCTTCTTCACTGCAGTAGGCTTCTTCTTCACAAACCTAGGATCCACCTTATATTCCTTTGGCTCGACAGCTACCCCACGACTCTCGGCCTCTTTATAAAGTGCATTAGCTTTATCTACACGTCCATATGCACACAACTTTCCCATTAACAAGTCATAGGTCTTAATCCCCGGTTTGCACCCATCCTCTTTCATTTTTGCAAAAACACTTATAGCATGATCAATCCTCTCGATCCCGCACAATATCTTCAAAAACTCATAATATGCCTTCTTATCCAATGCATCCCCATATCCTGCAGATTTCATTCTATCGATCATCTCATCACCTTCACCCACCCTAGCTGCCTGATATAAACTCTTCGTGAGCACAAGAAATGTAGTTTCATTTGGGTAACACCCCCATTCCCCTATCCTATGGAACAGTTTCATTGCATCCTCAGTTTTCCTGATCTTACATAAATTGGTAATCAACACATTGAATGTCTCCACATTGCGAGGAACACCATGTCTTTCCATCTCGATCAACACATTCTCCACTTCGGATTGAAGCCTAAACGGATCCTTCTTCCTACACAAATGACAAACGCAAGCTAAAATTGCATTGTAAGCAAGTGTACCTATCTCGAACCCTCCCCGATACATCTCACCGGCCAATCTTTTTGCTTCATCCAATTTTTCATCAACACACCAGCCCTTAATCAGAACATCACAAATATACTCATCCGGGAAGAACTCACTTGACAGACTCTTCACCATTTTTTCAGCATAGCTCGCATATCCATGCTCACAAAGACTCGAAACAATCAACTTCAAAGAATCCATATTTCTCAAAAACCCATAATCCTTCTCCATACGCTCAAACAATGCCACCACTTGTGCAGGTCTACCAGCCCGAACAAGCCTGTCTACGAGGGCCTCCAGACATTTCGACCCAGCTATTCCATGGCCGTCGACCAGCACTTCATGGGTAGCCTTAAAATCCTTCCTTCTTCCGAAGAAATCAACAAAATAAGAGTAAACCTCATCAGTGGGCTTGAAGTCAGTCCTTGAATTTGCCCATTTGAGGAAATCAATGACGCCACGACCAGCATCAGGGGAGATATTGAGAGTATTGAGGATCACAGAAGGGGTGAGAATAATGTGAGAGAATGAAAGGTCCAGTCTTTGTGGCAAAGGAAGAGGTTCTGAATCTGGGTCTTTCAGAAGCTCGCTAGAAAGGCTTTCTGCTACAAGATTTTCTTCTGGGTTTTCTTCGACGGGCTTTGTTCCATTGGCAGTGGGGCCAGTTTGCACAGAAAAGGATCGGAGAAAAAGGGGTTGTAGGGAGAGCAAATGCGCATTAGTAGTGGATGAGAACGACTGAAAAAAAGGTTGTTGCAGCTGCTGTGGCGGCGGCGGAAAGTTAGATCGATAAGGAAGTAGAGAATTGGAGTGAGTGGAGAAGCAACGGAGGAGGAGTTTACGCAGGTGAACTGAATGTAGTGGATTGGTGGGTTTAGGCATTTTTAGTGCGCGTACTGCGTGTTTTAGAGAGGGGAAGGGCTAGACAGAAATGAGAAATAGAGAAGAAGGGTTTTGGGGGATGGCGGGTTTCGGGTTGAAGTGGCGTAGGAAGACCAGATGTATGTGACAAATTCCATAATGTGAAATAGCGTAAATTATACTTCCTCTCCAGTATTAATCATATAATTATTTTTTAGCTTTATTCAATCAAGTAACTATATTTTAATTTATTTCAATCAAGTAGTTACATTTTAACCTAATTCACTTATGGACCTTGCTACATGTACATCAAAGTGCATATAAGGGATTACATGTCTGCGTTTTATTCTACCACTTGCCAGTTTAAAATACAACCAACTTTTTCCATCAAATCTTTTCTCTCCGTATCATTTCCGATAACCACTTATGTACTATTTTTATGTACAAATAAAAAGTCCTTAAATTAATGTAACTTCATCAAATTTCACTAATTGAAATAAATGACTTGACATTCAATAAACAATGATCATATTAAGTGTACCCTCTAAAAAGATGCATCTAATCATAATGATTTATGAGTACATGTTTTAGCACAAAAACAACGAGTACCGTGTTTGAGCACAAAAACAACAATTAGTACAACCTTATATAGCTCATATTATCCTACTAAATTAGTCAAAAGGAGCTGAACTGAGCAAGTTTCCATTCAAAATGAATGCCACAAAATGTCATTACGCGGGAGTAGCTAAACATCTAGAGATGAGGAAGGGCATTAGTGATTGCGTGAGCAACTCCCCAATCTATATGGATTTCTATGATTAATTCATAGAAGATGATGATTTAAAGTGCCATGTCTGATTATTGACGATTCTTAAATCTTGAAGTAGGCATCACAAAGCAGAATTCTCATTTTGCTGCAATGAATTACACTCTTTTTGCACCACATATGGTTCCACTAAAATATCTTGTTTGTTCTTGAGAAATATAATATCCCTGATATTTCTAGTTCACATAGGGCAGTTGATAAAGAGTTGGGCCAAATTCTAAGGGTTGGCCTAATTGTTAGGTCTATAAGACACAGAGGATTGCCAAAAGCAGATCACTAATGTATATACAAGTTTAATACAAGCTGAAGTTTAAGCTATAAATCAATTTCACTTTGCAAAGACATCTTAAAATAATAAAAGAGCAACAAGATTCACCTTCACATAGAAGAATTACAAACCAGTTTCTAAATAAAAATAGAACGGTTAACTCAATCAGCTTTAACATTCATCTCTGTGTATCCATCAGTTAGTACAGATAATCAGCTTTTTTGCCACTGCTCTGATGCCGGCATTCTGCTGGTAATCATAGGTGTCCAAGGAGAAGTACGCATCCACAAGATTTCCCGGATTGAACAGGGACTCCAGCTCTACAATGTCGAATCTACTGAACACTAGCCTTTGTGTGGCTGAAGAATCTTTCTTGTATATCTCTGTTATGCAATGGACGCCGTCACCATCTGCTACAGTCGGTAAACTGTGCATTTACATACATTAAAATTATGAGTCTTTAATACAACAGTGTATTTTCACAGTTCACAGCACTCAGATATAGCCAATGAAATATAAATAAAAGGAACGGCGTTTAATGAAAAGCAACTACCGTCCTGGTTTTTGTAAGGTGAGCAATGATTAATTTATGTACTATACAATTGCACGGAATTATAAAATGGATTTGCAGAGAAGGCAAGAAAATTAATGTTCAAAGTGATTGAAAGGAAAGATTATAATGTCAATTAAGCAAAGAGAAACTCACTGCAACCGGACAGTGGGATAGTTATAGAAACCAGGCTTCCTGATCACGACAGATCTCCATTCTGAGTAGCTACCGGAGTCCATGGATAACTTCTTAGCAAGATCATCGCTTGCATCAAGAACCTGGCATAGGCTTGGTGGAGCATTCACCACAAAGCTCAATCGCGGCCTACCAGTATGATCAACGAACTTCGTACTAATTCCAAAGCGCACCTTCAGATGTCTACACAAAACTTGTAATGGGAAATTTTTATGCAACACTTGTATTTTTTGACTTCCACGGTAAAATGGTACAAAGGTTACAGAGAGAGAAGGTATTGAAATATTATCGGCCTCCAAGAAGTCAGTACAGCCATTGGAATCCCCAGAAGCAGATGCAGTAGAAGACTCTTGAGTTGATAGGCTTTTCTCATCTTCCATATTTTCCTTAGGAAGAGGGTATTTCACCATTTCATCACTGAGTACCACCATGTTAAAAGGGTCTGATCTTGCAGGAATGGATTCAATTAGATCCCCAGTTACATCATCTGTGTTAGGCATAACAAGTGATAGAATTGGGTGAACTTCCTCCATGTCATCACTTGTTGGAGATGTTGAATGGATTTCTGCCTTGACACTTGATGATGGTGTATTTACATTCTGGCTTGCCTGCTCTACAGAAGTTTTCCCATTACTTCGACTTCTAGTTGTGACATTAGGAGAAACCCAACTGTTCTCTGTAAATATGTCTGGGAGGCTGGATTCCTGCCAGCAAGATAAGAAAAATAAATTACTGCCACACAGGCCAATATTTACAATAGAGATTAAATATCCTTGATAAATATTGATGTCAGTTGCAGCTGTATAGGAGCAAGATGAGAGTTAAACTAGATGAAGTCCAACAATCACAATTGTCATATGGTTCACCAACTCTTGTTGCTAGATTTCTGTTTCTGGACTTAGAGCCATCAATGATTACATGTTGATGAACAGCGATAAACTTAAGTTCACCTTATTTCATAAAACTTAAGTTTTATCAACTTTTCAACTAGCCAAACTTTAATTCTAACCACATATGTTATGATGCCACAACTTTTATCAACTTTTATCAAAATCCGCTGAAACTTTTATCAAAAACTTTGTCACACAAGCCCATTATAATCCATCTTCACAAGATACAAGAAATAGAAGCTACTATATAAGTACATTCTGCATTCATAAATTGAGAGAGGAATATAGATGAGTCTGGATGGAACTGATGAAACTTCAATTTTCTTCCTTTTTTACGTGCTTTAGAGACCTATTGATTATTCGAAATGATGTCATATTATAGTATTTAACATCATTTTTAATCATGATCTTCGGTGCTTTTGTTTGGTGTACTGAACCACTTATTTTCTTTAAATAGTTTTCTCTTGATTTTATGTAGCATCTCTTTGCATTCTTATCTGTATATTTTACAGAATTAGGATACAGAACAATATTAATTTATACTTGATTTGTACAATATTTTCCTCAATGTTATGCATAATGTATAGCTAGGCCGCGTACATAGCATTAAATAATAAAGACAATTAAAATGTAGTTCAACATTGTTTGTTGAATTCAGAACAAAAACTGAAAAGGAAAGACTGGTTTAATGACATTAACAAGAGGTCCTAAGAATACCACAGAATTGAAAATGAAAATATGTTAATTAACTTTGCCTGGATAGACGTATTAACGATTAATTTTCCAAATTTGAGAATCATAATAAGAAAGAGAATATTTCAGCAGCCCATTATCTAGATAAATAAATGAGAAAGACAAAGAAATCATGAAATTACCAAGAATAAAACAGTTGCACAGTATTTGAGAACTTCAAGATTCATCCGAACATCATCTAAGCTCCTGAATGCAATAACAGAAAATAAAAACGATAGCAAAATACAATGGGTTGAAAGTGCATATGTAGAATAATGCAAAGGTAGACTTGCCTATGTGTTTGCTGGCCAATCCCAAAGTACGTTGCAAGAGTGGCCATCTGGACAAAAGAATACCTTAACATTAGGATATAAATGAATTGCCAATAAAGCTAATTACCCAAACTACTTATATTGATGTGTATTCGACATGGCTCCACAATTCAAGATATTAGAAATGTAGAAAGAAGTTTCAAGCAAAACAGAATAAACAAATCTTGTTTTACTCATCAATTAGAAAGATAAACAAATTGAGAAAATACCAAACAAAGTTGTATACCATCTAAAAAATTAAATAGAATAAAATTTGAACAAATGTTTTGTCTTCAACAATGTCACACTTCAAAGACAAAAGTCAGTGTTTCATGCAGAGATGAATATAACACAATAAACTTAAATAGAAATGTTAAGTACATTTTGACCACCTAAATATCGCTTAACCCATTTGTTTTTAGGAACTAGACTAAGTTTACATCTATGCACACACATTCAGTTACTTAACAGCTTAGTTCTCCTGAAGTGAGTTGCAAGCGAGACTTGTATAAGTACAGTAGAAATTTCAGAGATCTCAAAAGTTGGAATACTTATAAATGTAAATAAATAAAATAAAAAATTAACAATACTGTTCAGATGCAGCAGGGCCAACTGTTTGTCATTCGATAACACAATGTTTCTGTGTTATAGTCTTCCAATCATATCTCATGAAAAATATCATGCCCCACAATGTTGATGCATTATTCTCTTTATTGTTATTTTTAAAAAGATCCAACAATTTTAACTAATATGCAGAAGGATTCAACCTTCATGTCGCCAGCTCTCCTTCCAAACTTTTGTGTCAATATTGCCAATGAATCAATAATTCCCTTTGGCTCAGGAGCAGGCCTGTTAATCTCAGCAAATGCCTCCTTTATGCGAGCACAATCAAATCTCAATATATTATGACCTGCCCATATCCTCCCTACATATACAAGATAACAAGAAAAACCAAATTGGTGTTCAGAATCCCAAAAAGAAAAATTCCTCAAAGACACTTGAAATCAATATATATAAAAAAAATAAAAATAAAAATAAAAATGATAAAATGATTAGCTCCCGTTTGACCCCCATTACCTGAAAATGAAAATGGGGGGAATAGTATTTTTTAGAAAAATGAGTGGTTGAAAAAGAATGAAAAGTTTTTTATTTACGTGTAATATTATTTTATGGAAGATTGTGTGGTTGAAATAGGAGAGAGAAAAATGGAATGTAATTGAATTGAATTTAATGGAGATCAAACGGGGCTAAAAAAAAAAAACCATTATAAAAACTTCAGAAACCTCAGTATTTTAGGTGTCCAAAAGAACCTACACATACCTACCGCATTCTAGTTGAGGATAATCTCAAAAAAAAAACAAGAATGACAGCAATAAAATCCAGCCATTACCTTGAAATGAAGTAATTCTCTTCTTGATGATTATCATATTATCCTATTTATTTTTCCATTGTCAGAATACAGTGTGTGAGAATAAATTCACAAGGTTTATTAATACCCAGGAGCCTAGAATCTCCCCTACTACAACACAATAAGAAAACTAAACCTTCAAAATAAAATGGAAGAATTTAATGCATCCCACTCAAATATTCACACACTACTTATGTGAACCTAGAAATGTGCCATGGTTTGTACTTTGGATATCCTAGTTCGACTTTTTCTATCCAGCTCAAGTATTTGCACTCAAGCATAATGATTTATTTCGTGCTCTAACATGACAAATTTGAAGTTGATAGCATTTCCACATTTCTCCATTGTTAGAACTTTAATGGTGTTTTTCCCTGATAAAACAAAAAAAAAAAAAAAAAATGTTTTATTATCCTATTTATTTTTTCATTGTCAGAATACAGTGTGTGAGAATAAATTCACAAGGTTTTAAGGAGTATCCTAGAAAACTGAATTTGATCGAAACAGTCAAATTAGGAAACTGCAACCCAAGGCGTTTATATCAGCCATAAAAAATCATTTTACAGTTCTATAAAATGTTCCTTCCAAGTTAGCTTTTCGACTTCCTGCAGTCACTTTTCTATTCCAAATTTGATTCGCCATGCCCCATTCAATAAGTTCCTCTAAACTTAAAGCATACATAAGTTACAGCAACACAAAATGTAATGGTAAATTAAGTGAATAAAAAAGATACAACTCCACCCCAATATACATTACCCCTACATATAATTGAAATGGGCATTTTACCATGAAGAAGATCGTAGACCGTATCAGCGATGTCCATGAAACCGGGGGCAGAAATTACAGCCTCCTTCGTAATGCCATTACAACGAACAGAGAGAGTCGAAATATGCGCGAGGTCAGCGGGTCGGACCAAGGTAGAGAAGCTCTGAAGCTCCACCAGCTTCCTGGGGCAAACCAAAATGGCTCCGAATTCCAATATAGCGAAACCCTGCCCGGATCGGGTCGGCACTGTGGTCTCCAGATCAAAGAACGCAATTTCTGACCTGTCCTCGCTCGTTCCCACCATTTTCAATTCTATTTCTTCAATCAAACAGTCGCTCCAAATTTGAAAAGTGGGATTCGGCGTATGTATACGTATATATATGCGAGTGCATTTGCAGCACGGAATCTGAGGTAACTTGCAGGGGAAGGTTTTGGAGGGGAAAGAGAGGTGGTTTAGCACTTCAACATAGTCGTGTACGGTACGAGAAGAAGAAGAATATCGTGTAAAATGCGATTTACGGAAAAGCGAAACGTGTGGTGTTACTTTTGTGCCCCTACACAAGGAATTCATTACGCCCCGTTTGGCCTCCATTATTATTATCATTATCGGTCTTTTTCTCTCACTTATTTTTAACCACACAATCTTTCATAAAATAATATTACACGAAAATAAAAAAAAATTTCATTCTTTTTCAACCGCATATTTTTGAATAAAACACTATTCCAAGTTCCAACCATTAAAATTTGGATGGAATGGAAGCCAAACGGAGGCTACATATCCATCTTGAGATTTTGAATCTTGGTACGAAATTTAGAATAATATTAGCCCCTGTTTGCCTTCCATTACATTGAATTTTATTTCTGCTCTCATATTTTCAATCACACAATTTTTCATAAAATATATACACGTAAATCGAAATTTTTTTTTTCAACCACTCATTTTTCAAAAAACTATCATTCCACCCATTTTCATTTGTAAAAAAAAAATGGGAGCTAAACATATGCTTAGTTTTTCTGGCTCCGACTCTATACAATTGTACAAATTGCACGATTGACATGTTTCGAAAATCACGGTAAATTGATCGATTCAATTGAAGATATGTTCGATTATGAGTTTATAATTCAACAATATTTGAGAAAACATTATATTCTTGACTTAGTTAAGAGTACACCTAGCATATTCTTTTCTTTTTAATGTATTATAGGCAACCTACTTACGTGCATGGTTGACAAAGTTTGCATGCACGTATTTTAGGGTCAATTGCTGTCCTTCAATTGATGAGAAAATCCACATTAAAAAATAATTTTTCTTTATAAACGGGAAAATATTAATTTCTAATAAGTAAATTCACTTGTAATACGTTACAATAATGATTTTGACCTATTGTCATAGAAACATGACCTGAACTATGTTAATAGGTATTGCAACAACCTTATATCAATTACAATTACATGAATATTCAATATTATGCCTCTGTCTGTTTTCAATTTTTTGTCAAATTTAAATTCATTTTCGAATAGTTGCAAGCCGTGATTTTTGTCTTTTTATCTCACAATGGATCTCATATGTTGACCCAAAAAGGGGTCAAAAATACATTATTGTCTTCAAATAATTAGAAACAAACAAGAGCTACGAAAGCACCTACTCTAGCTAAAGTTGTTAATTCCACTTCCTTTTTATAAAAAAACCAAGTCTAATTTTAACATTGAAATGTTGAAGTGTTTTTGGTCACCATCCAGGGGCGAATGTAGACATTTAAAGTTAAGAGGCACAATCAAACTTGCAAAAAATTATGAAGAATTTTTCATTCGAAAATCTATATCCAAAGAAATATAATCCATGTAATTACGTCCAAAAATTTACACGAGTATGACTTATTCAAATGTAAAATTTCAAAAAATTTAATGTCATATCCCATGTAAAAAAATTTAATAAAATTATATAAATTATATTGAAAATTTGTATCGCAAAAAATAATAATAATTGAAATTTTTTAAAGAAACAGGAGTTATAGGTCTCTTTTTAAGAAGCACGTTTGACATATCTTTAACTATTTTCAATATCTATTTGGATCATTCGGTATACACATGATATAGTTCTCGAAATGAACTTCAAGATGACATAGACGCTTTGTGAATTCGGCTAACGTACAATCGTCGGAGAATTTTTAAAATTAGCATGTTATCGAAATTCTTGAAATAATAGTTTGAAATGACATATTTTGACAAGCTGTAACATTTGCTACGATTGACCATTTCAAGCACCATTAACAAAGTAGAAAAATAGATCATAAGCATTTCGAAATTATATTAAGAATGCAATATTTCGATTTCATTTGACATGACATATTAACTTCTAAAACTGAGACAAAAACAAAAAATTATAATAATAATGATAATAATAATAATAAATCCCAAAGTTGGGTGGTCACGTGACCCATGCCCACCCGTGTGTCCGCCGCCATCACCGTCTCAATAATCTTATTGAGTGACCTTACATTTTAACACTTGTTTACAATTCTTGATTTGCACAATTGACATGGGATTCTAGTGAAACTACGGATGTAGATTGCACTCTTAAACATTTTGATTGAGTTAATTTTTACACAAAATTCGAAGGATCCGCGAATATTACTCTCCATTTATACTCTTCCAAACATGATTATACTAATTTTGTCTAAATAAATAATCAATCTGCAAATACAGATTTTTATTTTTATTTTACTTGAAGACAATTTCTTTTACAAGAAGTCAGTTATTTTTCGATACAAATTTTGTAAAAAAAAATATTGAGAAAATTACATAAAACCAGGCATTTAAAAGTTTAAATTCAAAGTTTAGGGATAAAATTTATCTATGCAAACATCAAGTATTATATATAGTTAATTCAACCAATTCAATTAAAAACCCTATTCAATTCCCCAAATCAATCTCGTCACTTCCTTTCTCATTCATTTCTCTCCATTTCTCTCTCCACTTGACCACAACTCCAGCGTCACCAACACTTTCCGGCCACCTTGGCCACCGGACCCAACCACCAATAGACTCACCTCACTGCCCTCTACAACCTCCACCCAACCACCGGCCACCAACTCGCCGGAATTTGCAGAAAATTGCGGCCAAAGTTCCGAACTGCCGCATTCTATTTCAGCCGGATTCTCGTGTTCCGGCGACACCCATGGTCGCGGACCACAGCCGGCCAATAGCCCACATCCAGACGATCCCAAACATGGTCACAATTCATCCTATAAGCCACCCGATCGATCGGAATTGCAGATCTCCTGTCCGCCTGCGCTGCCCCCAGAAACGCAGCATTTTTCGTCCAATTCCAGTGGCTCCAGCGACACCCATGGTCGCGGACCACTGCCGGCCAATAGCCCTTGCCCAGACAATCACAGCCATGCTTTTAATTCATCCTGCAATGCCCCCAATCGATCGGAATTTAGCTTCAAAATTTCGCCTCTCTAAAATCGATCATTTTTCTCTCGTCTCTCACTGTAAAATCTGAGGCAAAAATCGACGATGAAGAAGCTGCTTCGGTCGACGCTACTGGAATCGGAGGCTATTGAGAGTTCATTACAGCGTCATCGATGTCGGTGGAATCGGAGGTTGATGGTGGCGGTGCTAGCAGATGAGAGTTCGTTGCTGGAATCGGAGGCTGATGGCAACGTTGGCATGGTGTGCATGGTTGCGCCGCAGATCTCGACGGCGATGGTGTAAGGCTGCGGTCGTGGTTGAGTGTGCGTGGGTGTTGTGGTTACGCCGCAGATCGCGACGACAATGGCCTGGTTGCGGTTGTGTGTGTGCGTGGTGTAGGGTGTGTGTGTGCGGGTGTTCGCGACAGCGATGGTGTGGTGTTGGCAGTGTGCACTGGCGGCATTTCTCCATGGCGCTGCAGATCTGGTTGGGTGCTGTGGGTGGTTGTTGGTGGTAGTGGCGATAGTGGTGGTTGTTGGAAGTTGGAAGAAGATGCTGGTGGTGATGGTGGTGACGGTAGACGATGGTGATGGTGATGGTGGTGGTGCAGGTGGTGGTGTTGTGATTTTGGGAACGGTCACAAGGCGAGGGTGGTTGCAAGTGACGGTGGCGGATCTGTGGGTGGTGGTGTGTGGTGTCACAACGGGGTAGGGTGGGATAAATTGTGACCATAAAATTTGTGATTATTCCACCATGACTTTAAAATTCGATAATATGTGACTAAAAATTAATTTGTGACCAACAAATTTGTAAATATGTGACCGATGGATAAATTGTGATCTACAATTTTTTTTACCTGTGACCAACGAAACAATCCGTAACCTGTAGAATTTTTTATTTGTGACCTCGACATAATATGTGACCAATAAAATCATTTGTGGTCTATAATTGTGTGTCTGTGACTATTAGTTGTACAACTGTGATCTTATTATATTTAAATAATAAATATATTTAATTAATTAATCAATACTTGAGTTCTGTATTTTTAAACTTGAGACTTGAGAATTGAATTGTGTCATACTCGATACTTGATTTTTGAACTTTTCCCAAAAATCTTTGGGAAAGCCACAAGCCTTTTTGCATAGGGCCTGTAAAGGGGTTCTCACATGAAGATGGACCCCACATGTGAACAATCCACCTCTACGCACCTGTACAGACTCTATGTAAAAGGCCTGTGCAGGTAGCAAGCTCCAAAGTCTTTTACTTATATAGCATTCATAAATTCGGCCCAACTAAAAGGAAATTCTGGGAGGAGAAGAAGCTACAAACAGCAATGGAAACAAGAAAATGTACTGGCACCTGAGCAAATGTTGAACCTTTTCCCACCCAAAATCAAACCCATCATTAATGAAAAGTCCTTTTTGGCTTTCTCACTATCGTCAAAAACAAGAGCATTTTCTTCGCCTCCCTCGTCCTGTTCCCTGTACTTGTCAAATTTGATCACTGGAATACTCAATTCCAAGAACCCGAGCCAAGCGCTCAAACTGTTTAACTCAGCGTCCAGAACCATAAACCCCTTGAAGACATTAAAACTCCACTCTGCTGTAATATATTGTTTAACTGAAGCGAAATTATATGTGAAGGCAAGGTGTTTGATAAAAGACCTCATTGAAACATTGCTGCAAAACCGGAAGCCTAACAAAGTTTCTTCCTCTATTTTCAATGCATTTAATCAGTTTGAGAGTGCGGGAAGTAATATAAACGTGTTTGGAGTGTTGATCATTGCTTTATGCGAAAAGGGTCTTGTCGATGAGGCTTATTGGGTGTACCAAAAGATAGGAAGATTGCCTGCTATTCAGGCTTGTAATGCAATTTTAGATGGGTTTCTTAAGGCGGGACAGGTTGAATTCATGTGGGAAGTTTATGGACGAATGGTGTCAAATGGCATGTTGCCTACCGATGTAAGTTATGGGATATTAATTGATGCTTGTTGTGATCTGGGGGATAATGCGAGAGCTAACATATTGTTTGATGAGATGGTTGAGAAGGGGTTGAAACCAACAGTTGTGATTTACACGACACTGATCCGTGGCCTGTGTGAGGAGGGTCGGATGTTGGAAGGAGGTAACTACTTGAGGCGAATGCAAGATGTTGGAGTGGTCCCTAATGTGTACACTTACAATACTCTGATGGATGGGTATGCCAAGAAGGCTAGTGTTAAGAAAGTGCTTCAATTGTATCGTGAGATGTTGGATCATGACGTGCTGCCAAACGTTGTTACCTATTGTATATTAATTCATTTGTTCTGCAGAATTGGTGAAATTGTGGCAGTTAGGAGCTATTTTGTGCATATGGTGAAGTTATGCGTCGTTCCTAATGTGTACATATATAATTGTTTAATGGATGGATTCAGTAACCAGGGCGATCTATCTGCTGCTCTAGATATGTTTTATGAGATGGAGAAATTTAGTATTTCTCCTGATGTTTTCACCTACGGCACACTAATAAAGGGCTACTGTAATATTGGCAGAATGGAAGATGCAGAAAATTTATTAAGGAAGATGAACGATACAGGAGTTGATGTGAATTTGGTCGTGTACAATACACTAATTGATGGGTTATGCAAGGAAGGAAGTGTCGAGAGGGCCTTGGAATTGTGTTCTCAAATGATGGAAAAGGGAGTGCAGCCCGACATAGTTACTTTTTGTACCTTGATAAATGGTTATTGCAAAGTAGGAAAGATGGGGGCTGCAATGGGACTATATAATGAAATGGCAATTAAAGGTTACCAGCCTGATGTTGTTGCTTATACTTCTTTGATTGATGGGCACTTCAAGAATGGTAACTTAAGTGCAGCTCTTCAATTGCACAAGGAAATGATAAAAGCTGGTGTTACTCCTAATGCATATACAGTTAGTTGTTTGATAGACGGGCTTTGCAAGAATGGAAGAATCAATGATGCAGTTAAAATTTTCTTGGAAAACAGAGCTGGATTCACCGGCACTGAACTAGAGCTGTCCACTAGTAGTTTTTCAGGGCATCGTTCCCCACTTCACATCATGTATTCTGCCATGATTAATGGTTTGTGCAGAGATGGCCGAATTTTTAAGGCCAGCAAGTTTTTCGCAGAAATGAGAAGCAGTGGTTTATACCCTGACGTTTCCAATTATGCTGTCGTCGTACAAGGTCATTTCAATGTGAAGCATATGTTTGCTGTCATGATGCTGCAAGCAGATATACTAAAGATGGGCATCTTACCAAACTCGTTCATGTACAAGGTATTAAATAGAGGTTATCAGGAGCTGGGAAATTTTGCATCAGCTCTGCAGAGTCGCGAGGATTTGTGGAATTCGGGTCTAGAAGATCCTAGCTTCTGTTTTAAGGAGTCTTTTGAGTTATTTAAACAATAATTTACGCAGTGGGGATAAGAAATTGCTTTGTACCCTCTAGTGGCATTGTATTCATTCGATTACGATAAAAATGATTCTTCCCATTATGAAAGCAAGCTTAAGTAGCAGTTGCAGTATCTAATATCAGAAACTTGCTTGTTTCAAGTACTCGAATGAGCAGAATGGCTTTATTCCTTGAGCTCAATTTTAGGTTCACGCTGTTCCAGGCAATTGGCTGAACTGACCTTTAAAATCGACTTGTAATAAAATAGTGTCCGATGTATTTATGACTTGATAAAGCAGATTTTCTACAAGTTATATGAGACTCAAATGTAGTCGTTACAATCCACTGCATTGAGAATTGATTAGTCTTCCATTAAAATAACATTCCTCAAGTCGCGTCAACTTCAAAAATATTTTATTAAGATTCTGCAAAATGAAGTCAAATCATCCGTTCAAATCATGACAACTTGAACTTCAGATCACTCAAATTACAATAGCGAGGGGTTCCGTCCACCTACTCCGTTTCTCTCTTATTCACTCGATATCTAAAGTATCATTATTTGAGTTATCAAAATTCGTGATTTGAGTAAAGATCTTGCTATATGAAATCGTTGACTCCGTTTCACCCCCACTCTATTTCTTTCTTATCCACTCGACATCTAAGGTATCATTATTTGAGCGATCAAAGTTTGAGATGTCGTGATTTGAGTGAAAGATCCTGCTATATGAAATCGTTGACTTCGACCCAATTATTTTTCACACACACAACATGCTTTCCACCAGCGAAATCAAAGTTGAAAGTAGTGGTTTCTCACACATTCAAAAATCACCTTTATATTTTGATTTTATCATCTTGCCAGAATGTAACATATGAACACAGAACAATTTGGAAACCATGTTTTTCATCTTATAATCCAGATGATTAGAATCATGAAATGTGTCTTTAGTCGAAAACAACCTCGTATTCACTTCCATACACACCTCAGGAAAGAAAGACCCAATCAAACCCTTAAAAATTATCTCAAATCCAATCCCACAAAAACTCTGTTGCTTTTCAAAGAATTATTGACAACAAAGCCATTTGTAATTGATAGCTACTCTCTTTTATATGCCAACAAAGCATGCATTCAAAAATCCTTGGTTAGAGAAGGAATGCAATTTCATAACCTTGTTAGTAAACTTGGCTATCAATCTATAATTGTCCTTCAAACATCGTTAATTGGTGTTTATTCCTCAGTGGGAAATCTTGATGATGCACACCATGTGTTTGAGGAAATTCCTAGTAAGAATGTCGTTTGCTGGACAGCATTGATCGCTGCCTGTGTTAATAATCAGGACTCAAAAAATGCTTTACAGATGTTCAGAAAAATGCAAAGGGACAATGTGGAGCCTGATCAAGTTACTCTCACAGTGGCATTATCCGCTTGCGTTAATCTTGGTGCATTGGAAATGGGTGAGTGGATTCATGCTTATATTCGACGGAAAAGAGAGTTGAAGGCAGATTTAAGCCTGAACAATGCACTCATAAACATGTATACAAAATGTGGGGATATCAGAACTGCTAAGCAAATGTTTGAAAGCATGAAAATTAAGGATGTCACAACTTGGACATCAATGATTGTGGGGCATGCAATACATGGCCAAGCACATGAAGCACTGCAAACTTTTGCTGCCATGGAAGAAGAAAACAAAAAGCCGATAGCCAAGAAACACGGTTATTTAATCGTTCCTAAACCTAACGATGTTACTTTCATTGGTGTCTTGATGGCTTGTAGCCACACAGGGTTGGTTGAAGAAGGGAAGAGATACATTAAAAGTATGGTAGAGGATTATGGCCTAAAACCTCGGAACTCTCATTTTGGCTGCATGGTGGACATTTTTTGTCGATGTGGGCTATTAAGTGAAGCATACGAGTTCATTTTGGCAATGCCCATAAAGCCAAACGCAGTAATATGGAGGACACTGCTCGGGGCGTGTGCCATTCATGGCTATGTAGAACTTGCATCAGTCACTTATTATAAGCTTCTTGAATTGGAAGAGAGCCTTGTTGGGGATGATATTGTGATGTCTAATATCTATAGTGCAAAAGGGATGTGGGATAAGAAATTGATAGTTAGAAAAGGGATAAAACAGAGGAGGGCTCCTGGCTGCAGCTCAATTGAGTTGGGGGATTGTATTCATGAGTTTGTTAGTGCAGATGATGATCATTCTATGGCAAATGAATTCTACATTGTTCTTCATCATTTGGTGGAAAATATGAGAACATATAGCCATGATCTTGAGTTGTCTAGCTTGTTCTAGAATTGTACAATGTTCTGATTAGAAATTCTTTTAATCACGCATTCAATGTGAACAATTTTAGAGAAATATGTTTGCGTCATGTAAAAGTAAACAGTTTTTTATTGACCATTTTAAATGGTTAGAACAAGATTGAAAGTTCGTAGCATATATGATCACCGAACTTACAAAGTGTTCTAGCTAATTCATTGACCACATATCTGCTAGTCGATTTCATGAATTTGACGATGTATCGTGTGGTGAGACTTTGGTGAATTTTTTTGTAAATGAAAAAATTGGATGACTCTAGGAATCACAGAGAACATAGTCAGCAATCATTTACGCAAAAATAATTCATGTGATTCTCTGTCAAATGGTACAATGTACAAATCTATAAATCTGCAACATATACATGAAAGAAGTTTCTTTAAAGTAGGCATATAATGATATAAACAAATCCCTCCAGCAAAATATGTTAACAGACATTCTGTCTCACAACAGGTCTAAACTATGTTTCTTACTGTTCTTATTTTCGACTTCAGAGGAATCCCTCCTTTAACATTTCATCTTACAACAACATTCAATATTTTGCTCTATCTCGTCCCATAGTTTATCTGCAACGAAAAGTAGATAGATGTTCAACAAAATGAAGAAAGGTAAAGGCAGCAAGAAATCAGTTAGCAGAGTCAAGCAGCCTTAATGAGCTCAAAGTTTGCATACACTCAACATAGAGTAGTAGGGTGGACAAATACATTATTTCATCATGTATCTGTCGTTGTAGCATAACTTTTAATCGACTCGCTAATATGATTTCAGGCACCTGGGAATCAAGAGCACACGACAGCTTGAACAACATTTTGAATGAAAATTTTATACTGGAACTGCAACAGGCCTTTTGCTGGTTTTGATTCCTTTAATGGCTGTAACACAGGACAAAATGTACAGGAGAAAGTTTAGATACATTATGAAATTACCGAATTCTTTCTAACCAACACTTCAGACGAAATTGTTTAATTCTTGCCTGCAGCGTAATCTGGAGCTCCAAAGACGGCGGATCCAGCAACTAATGCATTGGCCCCAGCCTCAATAACCTGTCAAAAATAGTCAAGTTATAACCAAGCCTGACATAGTTCATCTGTGTGCATAAAGAATGGATGGGACATCTCTCTCCTGAGCACTATCTTCTAAATTTTACAGTTCTACCATCAGGGCCTTCACCGGATGTTACCTCATAAATCTAGATGTACTGACAAGAAGAACACTGCCCTAAAGTCCAATTAGAAGATACACAAAATATCGCCAAATAACAATAAATGGAAACCCCAACATTGATGGCTACGGAGATGGAAAAGAGAGAGGGGAGAGATGGTGTTAAGAGAGAGAGAAGTGATCAAAATGGCTGACCTTATAAGCATTTTTAGGACCAACTCCACCATCTACCTCGATCCAGGGGTTCACTCCCTGCAAAACAAACAAAAGAATATGATTTGTTCTCAAATCATTGCTGATGGACAAGATAGAAACATTCTCTACCTTCTCTGCACACATTCTTCTCAAGTCTGATATTTTCTTAACTTGGCTCTCAATGAAGCTCTGCCCACCAAATCCAGGGTTTACAGACATAATCAATACCAGATCAACCACTGTTAATTGAAAAAGAGAAAATGTTATACTATGTAATTCGCAAACCGAATAAATTTTATTGGTTAGTCATTTCTTCTTATATATATTTGATTAAAAGTTTGAGTTTTTTGCAAATTCAGTTTGCCTAGTGAGACCTATGCCCTGCTACAACTGATTTAATGATTTACCCTCTATTTGGGAAAATTTTAGGAACAATTTAATTAATAAATCGATAGAAATGAGTGATGAATAAGTGAATAGTACTTGTAGATCTAATGCAATGTGTGAATGAAACTGAAATTTGACCATTTATAAATGATTTATAAATTTTGCCAAATGAAGGCTTAGCATTTTGCTTGATGTTCAAATTATAAAGGTAAGAATTTTATACTCGTGATTTCTTTTGTCAAATTTATATCCAAGTCCTCTTATCGTAGCCTTTAGTCAATCTTGGTCTTAACCTAGTCAACCACAAGGAGTACTACGAAAAGGAAATTTGAACCTTCTAGTAAATAAATAATCTCACCATCAAGAACATACTCTATGGCACTCAATGGAGTTCCAGGGTTCAGGACAACTCCAGCTTTAGCGCCTAGGCTCTTAACCTGAATTGTATGACAAAGTCATCAAAAACGTAGCTACCGAAATAGAATGTCAACGTGATCACCCAATCAGGAAATGCAAGAAATAAAACTAAAGCTAGAGTAATCCAATTTTTCTCACCAGACTATAATGCTCGGACTCGGGTACGAGTATTGGGAACGGGTACGTATCTAAATGTTGAATCCTTTATTTTATAAAATATAAGATACGAAAATATGGCTAAAGAGTCTATATTTCGAACACGGGTACGTCTTTCAAACTTCAATTTTTTTACTAATCCAAGATATCATTTTAAATAGACATAAATAAATTATTCACAAAGAAGGAAATAAATATTGAATAAGGGGTAAAGACGAATGAGATAGAATTTTAGAGGTTAGTTTTCAATTATGGAAATTACTGAATATTATATAAAATAGAAAATGAGGGACTTAATTATAATTTGGACTTCGTGGAGTACCAAAAAACACTATATGGAATCCATTATTATTTTATACAAACAAAACCCTAAACCACCATTATAGAGAGATAAAGAAGGGAAAAAAAGAAAAAAAATGGAAAGAAAAAATAAATAAGAAGAAAAAGAAGGGAAATCTAGCGTTGTCGTCTTTCTCCACACTCTCAGCGGCGACGCTAGATTTATAGAGAGAAAAAACGAGAAAGAAGAAAATGGAAAGTAAAGGAAAAGAAAAAGGAAAGAAGAAGCAAAAACGACGAAGTATTTGTTTGGAATTTGAAGAATCCGACACATATTCCATACCGATACCATTCCGTGTCGTGTCCGAGCATTAGAGGCAACGGAAGCATATAAACCAAATAAACCAACCCAAACATTATAAGAAAGAAAAGCCATCTCCATTACTATATAACACAAGACAAAACTTCCCCTTTCACTTTTCTTGATAACAATGTAGTTAATTGGGCAAAATAGAAGTTTCTATTGATTTAGGAAGTCGAAGTTCATGACTATCCTATGCGGCTTTAAAAAAAGCAAGTGGATTAACATATACTTAACACCAAATACAGTAGCAGAATCAATACAGTAATAAAAGAAAAAAATTGGAACCAGAGTACCCATTGTTTGCGGATTATAGAACTTTGATCCCAATTCAATTTTTCTATGATTTTAGGTCCACATTCAGGCAAGTCTATGGCTTCGTCCTTTTTGCCATAGCCTATCCACTAAAACTATTTCAGCAGTGTTTTGGAAACCTGCTGCAACCCCTAGTATTCTCCTCAACACATTGCCACCCAACCAGCAGCCAACAAAAGACACGTTCCTCAAGTTAAATTACTTAACCCCATAGAGTTCCTTCTGCAATTTTCTAATAGAACAATACCAAAATTTAAATACTGATTGAAGGGCTTTGCAAGGAACTAGTGCCGTCCGACCATCATGAACGTCACAATCAAATGTTAACTAAATCCAAGATTAGTAATAACATAACACATTGTAATGCCAGGAAGTTGTTTCACGATTCCTGGATAAAAGATAATGAGTATGCTTTAGAACGGAATAGTCACTTGCCCTCATTAGGACTCATTCTCTTTTCAGAAAAAGAGCAATTAACAAAGAACTGTGATCAAACCATACAAAACTAGAAATCAATTGCGCCAGTACACATTGTTGGAAAAAATAGACATGCATAAATTATTTTCAAATAACGTACCTTTTATGTGCATAAAATCAGAAAGAATTTTGACTTACCAAAATCGAATACATAAATAGAAACGAGAAATGCATGAATATGAATTTGGTCGAGGCAAGAGTTTTACTCTTTATCCTTAAGACGATAATGTCCCACACCGACGCTAAAGGTTTTTCGGTATTTGTTTCCCATGGTACGACGACTATGTCTCGCAATAGAAGCACTCCAAATTACGTAGACTAACGAACCTACTCATGTTTTGAGCCCTCCTTATTAAACTTGACTCCAAATAAATGCAGAATTTTGAAGTGAATATGCATTAATATGATAATGCAATTATGAAGTGGAAAGGATGAATAAACACATAGGGTCTATATATAGATGTTGAAAATGTTTGTCTTAAAAGATACAACATATGGAAGAGACACAACTATTGAAATTAGTCTCTATATTTGAAGAGACGAATCTCTTGGAAAATGATAATGCCAAGAGTCACAATTTTTCATATAGAAAGTTACCTTTTCAGAAAAATAATTTCTAAAATATTTCATAATATTCTACATAATTTTCTAATAATTCACTTATTTAAGTGACTTAAAGTTGGCTTAATTTTCCATTCACAAAATAACAACTTCCATTTAAATAATTAAGAATTGGTCAAAACTAATTTCATATACATATTTTCAACAATCTCCTACATGAATGAAAATTAATGCAAATGACTATGCAGACGCTAAAGACAGTTCAAGTGGAAAGCTATTGCATCTGGATAGGTACATTGTGGGTTTTAACATTCCTTAGTAAAATACTATCTGATTTACTTAGCTAATCAGTGAACACAATGTCTTGAACTGTCAACTGTTGATGTAAACCAAGACAATAGTACTCACACAATAACCTCCCAAATATTTTCGAGTTCTCACTATGTTCATTTTGGTCATGAACAATTTTTGAATTTCATAAGCGCTTTAAAGAATTCAAGCCTTGAAACATTCCCATGGAAGCGGCCCCACTTCACATTTATATAGATGATCTCCTATGAAGAGTACCTGCCATAACCTACTTGATTTGTCCAAAATATGGAAATCATTAAAAATATAACTTAACATAAAACTTTCTGCAGATAGCACTTTACTTATCATAGGAATGGCTAGTAATTAAATCCCAAGTGTTCATTGAATTTTTATAAATTATTTGTCCCATTAAATCAAAATCTTGGGATCTCCAGTCAATAATGTTGGGTTACCATTACAAAGATCCTTACGTAGTAGGCTTTTAAGCATATTCCCCTCGATATGCAGTATTCTTGATTTCTCAATAAATCTTTTCTTAGTCGATCCACGAGTTTACACCATTTGAGATCAATTGCTCAATGATATTATGTCTATGTAATCACAATACTTCATTTAATAGATATAAATTGTCACAGACTAAGAAATCCTCTTATGAAGCCACAAGCTTCTATCTAGCTTTAATCTAAAGTTACATCATCTTCCAAAAAAATTGTATATGAAATTGGTTTTGACCAATTCTTAATTATTTAAGTGGAAGTTGTTATTTGGTTAATGAAAAATTAAATCAAATTTAAGTCACTTAAATACGTGAATTATTGGAAAATTATGTAAAATATTATGGAATATTCTAGAAATCATTTGGTTAGAAAGGTATCTTTCTATATGAAAGATTGTGACTTTTGGCATTATCATTTTTCAAATGATATGTCTCTTCAAATATAGAGACTAATTCCAATAGTTGTCTCTTTTATAGGTTGTGTCTTTTTAGACAAATCTTTTCAACATCTATATATAGGCCCCATGTGTTTATTCATTCTTTTCACTTCATAGTTGCATTATCATACTAATGCATATTCACTTCAAAATTCTACATTTATTTGGAGTCAAGTTTAAAAAGAGGGTTCAAAACATGAGTAGGTGCATTTGTTTACGTAATTTGAAGTGCTCCTATTACGAGACGTGGTCGTTGTATCTTGACAGACGAATGCTGAAAAACCATTAGCACTCGTACGGGGCATTATCGTCTTAAGGACAAAGAATAAAACTCTTGCCTCAACCAAATTAATATTCATGCATTTCTCGTTTCTACTTTACGTAGTCGATTTTGGTAAGTCAAAATTCTGTCCGATTTTATGCACATAAAAGATATGTTATTTGAAAATAATTTATGCACGTCTATTTTTTCCAACACACATTACTCATACTAAGTTAGGCAATGCACTTCTTTTTTTATTTTTTCAAATATGGAAAACAGTTATCTACTGTGTGTAACCTGTTACATGAAATTGATATGATGTGGCAAAACTTGATTAAAACTTGAAGATGATACAGAAAACAGAAAAGAAGTTGGGCAATGCAATTCTTTAAACAACAATCCTAAGAATGGTCTCCGTCTATGGCACAAAAGGTTACTAGAGATACCACATATCAAAATGTCAAAACACTTGGGAAGCGTGTACCCCATAAACCGTTCTTCAATCTAAACACGTCCCAAGAACCAATGAATAGAGTATAAATTTAAGAAAGAAAGAAGAATGAAAAGTTTTAAGATTGTTTTATGTTTCTACAGTTCGTATATGTTCTTCAATGCCTCAACCTCTATTTAATTTCTCATAGGTTGTGCAAGCATGCTCTCCGAACTCCACATTAAGTTTGAAAGGCACGCCCTAAAAAATCCTTCAAAGAAGAGTCGCAACTTTTAAATTTTGCAATCATAGTTTCAGATAAACGCTGGGGATCTTCCTGTGATCATGAACTAGACTTCATATGTCTAGAGTCCAGGATTATTTCAATTCTAGTTGTCCAAACCCAAAATTACACATAGTTTATTGTTCCCAAGCAACTTCATACTTAGCTGACAAGTTCAAAGCTACTTCAAACTTACAAAGCCAATACATCATACTTTCATGGCAATTAAACGTCCAAACCCAAAACTCTGTACATCCAAACTTATTCTCTCCATTTTTCTTTCTTCCTTCTACACAAACAGAGAGAGATAACGAAATTATAGTTTTTCCTTTTAAAGTTAAAAGTCATTATTTTTAGATAATACAGATATCAATACGTGCTTAAAACAACCTTGCTGATCACATAGAAAACTTTCCAACTTCATTCAATGGTATATGGATATTGTTAGACCAATGCACAAATTAGAGGATTCACCATTTGACAAGACAAGGTCTCAGTTTATCTTAGCAAAAAAGGCATTACCATGTGAGACAAGTTGATTGTGGTTAATTATTCTTCCATACTCTCTCTAATGAAGGATTGATGGTAAAAATAAAATTAAAATATTGTACTCAAAGCCTGCCAAAGTTGAATGCATTTAATTAAAACCTCAACACAGGTTGCAATAAATATGGCATCATAATTTCATGTTCTTACTTGATTTATGGTGCGATGCAAATGGATGGTGGAAGATTGTTCACAATGGACACTAACTATATCGGCACCAGCCTTTATAAAATCAGGAACTCTTTGCTCAGGTTCCACAATCATCTGCAATGCATCAATTCTATTTTAGCAAAAAAGGTTTTCATGCAATGTAGGCCTGAAATTATATAAAAAGAAAAAAATGAAAAATGAAGAATACCAAATGCACATCTAATGGAAGGTCTGTGATGGGGCGTAGGGCATCAACTACAAGAGGCCCAATTGTAATATTTGGAACAAAACGGCCATCCATCACATCAACATGAATCCAGTCGCAACCTGCTAGCTCAACTGCTTTGACCTAGACATATAACATGTAAAAGGGTGAACAACGTAGACCTTGATGATCAATCACCTCTAGATACAACAGCCATGTAAATAATAAATTTCAAATGTAGCTAAAATCTCTGCTTCTGAGATCTAAGACATGGCCACGAGAGCAAATGTTAGAAAATAAAAAACAACCTGCTCTCCTAACTTGGAAAAATTAGCAGAAAGAATAGATGGAGAAACAATGATGTCACTTTTGGAGAACTTATCAATCCGAGCAGTTGCCTTCACAATAGTTCGAGATTTTCTCCTGGATTGAAAATAGAATAATATCAGAAAAGGACTGCAAGTCCACTGAAGCGTTTTTGAACACAGGGCATAAATCAGATACAAGCAGGAAAGAACTTTCAGGTTTGTACATTGAAGGTCAATGCTTAATTAACTACATTTGTTTTGATAAACCCCACGAATCAGATTTTAATATCCAATAATTGATCAAAACCTTCATGTAAATAAAACGGAATTCTACTCTGTAAATCTGTAATGCCCAAAAGTGATACAAACCTCAAAGGCTAAAATGGAATTACCGATATAGAACCAAACATAATCATCGCAACCAATAGGAAAGACATAATCTTGATATAGCATTATCCAAGAAAGATACAGATAGCCGCTATACATACCTCGTAAAAGTGAGTGAAATCGGATTAGAAAGAGAATATTTTTGAATTTTAAGACCCCCACCAATTGACTGAATCAAAGTCGACGAACCCAAAGAAGCAGCTGTCGATGCCATTCTTGATTTCACCTTTCCAAGATATACATATTTTTTCCTTTTTCACTCAATCTAAATTCTTGAAGTGAGGTTTTAAAGATGAGAAGACAGTAATTATTCCCCTCAAACAATTCACCAAATTTGATATTCTTGGAGGAGAAAGAAAGAGAAAT